>NW_016107450.1:1732971-1765483 GCF_001604975.1 Cebus imitator | reverse complement strand
TATATATATATTCATATATATATTATATATATATATTCATATATATATATATATTTTTTTCTGAATTCTGGAATAGCTGTGAGATGTAGGAATAACTGTACTGACTGATAGGGGAGAGATCAGGTAGGTTAAGAACCTTGCTCTATGTGCAGAGCTCATCAGTGGTACTGCGTGGACTGAGCCACCATCTGCTTCACTCTGCTGGGGCATACGTGTGTGTATTCCCTTCCCCTGGCAAACACTTCCTTTTGTAGAGCTGAAAGCAGCCCCCTGCAACTTTTCCATATATTTATTCTCATCCTGCCCTCCTGAGCCCCCAGCCTTAGAAGTCAGCTCCCTCTTTCACACAACAGCCCTTCCTATCTTCAAAGAAGGCTATCGTGTCCGTTTCCCCACTTTTCCCCTCCCAGTCTGTCATCTTGGAAAAGCTCAGAGAGGTGTTTTTCTTCACAGATGCCTTGAGAAATTTCATGGTTTTTAGACTCATGCTGAGTTTGTCCAGATGTGCCAATATTTGTCTTATATGATATAAATTAATTGTCCAGAAGAGGAAGAAACCTTTGTAGGCACTTACTAATGCAAACCAGTTCCTTTGAGTATTGATGGAAGGAAAAACACTAAAAAATGAAACAGATCATTTACACTGGGAGAGTTTACTTGTTGAATTCACATTCTACTTTTAGGACAAATCTGTAGCATGGCTGTTCAGTCTTACCACATGCATTAACCATGGGAAGTCCAGGATGACGTTGGTAAAGCCCTGCTTTTCTGTAAGGACTTTATACAGGTGGAGGAAGTATGATACTCTTACATTTTGTTACCAGGTTCTTTGGCCCAGAGTTTACAGCATAAGGTAGCAAATAATTTATCTCCACTCAGATTTGGAAGAGTAACTGTTATTATTATAAGTAAGGTTTAAACTTATGGAAAGGTACATACTCTTTCAGGAGAGTTTTAAGACTAAGATGTATCATTATCAGTACCTGGCACAAATATATGATCTGAGTTTTATTAGAGAATCATAATGGAAAAGATGTCTTATATGGTTTAACCTCAAGATATCAACATGATTGCACCTGCCTCCCGCCCCCAGCATCATAGTCTCCAACTGCGGCAACAGCTGTTGCTAATGTTTTTTGAACTCTTGCGGTATGTGTGGTGATGTACTTTATATCAGCTGGCCCAGTCTCAAAACTTGGGAAAGCACTACACATACCATAGTAAGTACTATTGTTAGCCTCATTTTATAGGTGAAAAAAACAGAGAGATTAAGTATGCTACCTAAGATCATATATAGGTTGGGTATTTCTAATCTGAGAATACAAAATCTGAAATGTACCAAAATCTGAAACGTTTTGCATGCCAACGTGATGCTCAAAGGTGTTCCTTGGAACATTTCAGATTTTGGATTTTTGGATTAGGACTGCTCAGCTGGTATAAATACATATATTCCAGAACCTTAAAGACATCTGAAACATTTCTGATCTCAAGCACTTTGGATAAGGGATACTCAACCTGTAATTTGTATATAGCAGAGTGAGAGTCTAGCTCATTCTTTGATCTTATATCTTGTTTCTTTCTTCAGTAAAATAGACTGTAAATTGAACATTAAACAGTGTACTTGGGACACAGTAAGGAATCTTTCATTGCAAGTGGAACATGAATAAAAAGTTTCCAAATATGAGGTTTCCTTCGTGAAACACTCATTTTTAGGAAAACTATTAAACCAAGGCTTATGATAAAGCATCCATTCCACATCCAAATATACCTTTCCTGTGTTAGCATAATTCTCTATTAAAATCACAGCACAGATTTGTTCACTCTAAGAGATGGATAAAGACTACATGGTTTAATGTAAAGATGGCCAGCTTCCCAGAAGTGGGATGATGGGAATTTTAACTTGATGCTGCTACTAACCTTCCTGTGGCTGTGACCTAGCCTCTTACTGTCTCAGGATCTCAGTGGTCCCATCTGTAGAACGTGAGCATTGGCCTCTGTGATCACGAATGTTCCTTCTAGCTATGTATATTGCATACTGCATGCCTGCTAGCTTCAGGAAAAATAAAATGTTTTCAATGGAAATATCAGATCACCAATTTGATGCCAGTGATTTTTTTTATTCACTGAAGCTTTATGTCATATAAAAATGTATGACATCTTACTGCTCTGCTGCCCATCTATTTTAGGCATTCTTCAACAGACTTGTCAGGGCTTATCTAAATCTTAGCACCTCTGAGGTGTGGCTGATTGCTTGGCAGGAGGAGGTCCCTGCATTTTCTTCCTCTTGTATATTGAAATCAAGGGAAAAACTGGTTGGCTTTCTGTTTCCTTTCATGGCAGGTAGACTTCTCTACATATTTTCCAGCAGTTCTTTTTGGCAGCCAAATCTGGAAACGGCAGGATGGAGGTTTTAGAAATAAAATAGGTGACAGTTGTTTGTCTCATGAATTTCTTCTATTTCCTCTCCCTAGCGGAGTTAACTGCCTCCTAGCTACAACACTCTGAACGTACTTCTATCACAGAGTATCTAGCAGTGTGACCAATAGCTATTTCTCTCTTTTACCTTTTCTGGATACTAAACCCATCATAGGTACAGATAGAACATGTCTCTGCGGTAGAACATGTCTGTGCTTAGATGGTATCTGGCACATACAGGTTGCTCAGTTAATGGTGAATGAATGAATAAAGAAGAAAAAGTTATGAAAGAAGAAAAACTACAGCCATCTTTTGGTATCTGTGGCACGTTTGTTGCAGAACCATGATGGATGCCAAAATCCTTGGATGCTCAAATCTCTGATATAAAATGGCATAGTATTTGCATCTAACCTACATATATTCTCTTGTATACTTTAAATTATCTTTAGATTACTTATAATACCTAATATAATATAAATGCTATGTAAATAGTTGTTACACTATATTTTAAAATTTGTGTTATTTTTTATTGTTATTATTTACTTACTTATTTTTCCAAATATCTTTAATCTGTGGTTGATTGAACTCATGAGTGTGAAACCTGGGGATATGGAGGGCTGACTCTATACATTAATGAACACTACTTTCAATTATATGAAAATACCCACTTATGAAGTGGACAATTCAAATGTTTCCTCTTTGATTATTTTTAACCTGCCCTCCCAACATGAAGTAAACTTTTCCTCTCCTCTAAACAGTTACGTGTACTATGTGTTTGGTAATTGATTATGTACTGCCTCATGACATTTTTTGCTGTTCTTACATTTTTTGATTTTCAAATACCTTATGACTTTTTTATTACAATTTTTTTCCCATCAAGATTGTAAATTCTTGGAGGCAAGGGCAATTATTAAATACTATATTTGCTATTTATTTCTCTCCTCTCCTTTGGGGGCTCTAGTTACATGTATATTAGGTCAGCTGAAGTTGTTCCCGAACTCACTGATTCTGTTTATTTTTTTAATTCTCTTTTTCGCTCTATATCTCATTTTGGATAGTTTTGATTTTTGTGTTTTCAAGTTTACTAATATTTATCCTCTGCAATGTCTAATCTGATGTGAATCCTACCCGGTCTATTTTTCATTGCATGCATTGTAGATTTCACCTCTAGAAGTTTGATGTAGCTCTTTTTCATATCTTCAGTGTCTCCACTTAATTTTAGAACTTAGGGAATATAGTTATAATAACCATTTTAATATTCTGTCTGCTAATTTTAACATCTGTGTCAGTTTTGATTGATTTTTCCCCTCCTCATTGGGGGTTATATTTTCCTGCTTTATGCATGCCTGGCAATTTTTGATTAGATGCCAGACATTGTGAATTTTCCTTGTGGGTACTGGCTATTTTTGTATTTCTGTAAATACTTTTGAACTCTGTTCTGGGATGCAGTTAAGTTATTTAGAAGCAGTTTGATCCTTTTGGAAAGTCTTGCTTTGAAGATTTGGAAGACTGAAGTAGTTGTACTTAGCCTAGAACTAATTATTCTCCATGACAGAGAAAATACTCTTCTGTGTGCTCTCTTCATTGCCTGGGGAATCATGAGGTTTTCCAGTCTGGCAATATCCTTTTGGATATTTCTTTCCCCAGTTTTGGGTAGTTGCCACGCATGCATGCACTGATCAGCACTCTGCTGAATACTTGAGGAGGATTCTCTGTGGCTCTTTCTGCAGCTCTCTTTTCTCTGATACTTTGCCTTGCAAACTCTAGTTGCTTTGGTCTCCCTGGACTGTTAGCTCAATTCACTCATCTTAGGCAGTTCACTGAGCACTGCCTCAATTCCCCTTTTTCTCCAGACATCTTGACCTAGAAGCTCTCTCAGGCTGTAAGCTGGAGGACTCATAGGATTAATTTCATTTGCTTTCCTTCTTCCAGGGATCACTGCCCTTCATTGACTGTTATTCCAGTCTTGACAATTATCCTGTTACTCCAACTTGGCCAGAAATGGAAGTGATACATTTTATTCTTTCTATCTGAAATAATCCTCCATCCACAGTGTTTCAATACTGCCATCCTTGACTCCATGTGACTGGGTTAGGAGCCCTTTCTCTGGTTTCCCATCATACCTGTGCTTACAATAACTTAGTGCAGCATTCCTCTCCCTGCATTGTTCTTGCATTTTTAAACCCTCTCTTTCCTCATTAGATTTTATTTCCTTGAGGACAGGGAATATCTTTAATCTTGGGATTTCTAACACCTAACATAGACTTCGGCATGTAGCAGTTGCTCAATAAGTACTTGTTGAATGAATGAACAAATAGGATTCAATTTTCAAAGTATCTGTTTTTAAACAACTTTCAGAAGTTTTTTTTTTTTTTTTTTTACAGAAATGACATTAGATGTGCATCTTTGTGCAATTGAAATCTCTCTTAAATTTCTAGATAATTAGTTGTTGTTGATGGCTTGGGCATGGTTTTCACCTATTTATTTTTTGTAGCCTCTCATTAGAAGGTGTTAATAAGAGCCACCTAGTTGATACTTGAAATAACATGTGGAGGTAAAGGGAACAAGAACAAGATAACTGTATTCGATAAACAAAATGAAGACAACTTTTAGGTATCTATTTTATGGTTGACCCTCAAGTGTGGTATATCCCAAGTCTGCAAGGAGGTTGTTTACCTGAAGTGCCTTTTCCATGTTGGATGTACTTGGATGTCTTTTATCCAAGTAGACTCAGATGGTGTGCAAATAGTTGTATGGATTTGGTATTGGAAAACCTCATGGTTCCCCAGGCAATGGGGAGAGTACATAGATGAGTGTTTTCTCTGTCATGGAGAATAAATAGCTGTGAGTTGGTACATTCTTATCAACTGGAGACAATTGACAGTGGATATGTACCACTAGGGTTATGGTCAAGTGCAAGTTCATGCTATATTTGGATCTTTAAGAGTCAGTAGAATGAACCGTATTTGGTAAACCTCTTAAGACAATCTTGCTCCATTTCCTCAGCAGCTCTTGGTTACCAAAGGTGATTCTGGAGCCCCACCTCCAAGTCTCCATCCTGCACAGTTGGCATGATGGAAATGGCTTGAGGTTCTTATTCTTTCAGATTCAGTATTTTCATCCATGCAGTATGATGTAAGTAGGATAAGATGTAATTTGTCAGGTTGCTATGAGGAATAAATAAAGTAATAAATGTTAGTTGCCTTTCATAGTTTCAGGCACATGGGAATCCTCTCCCCCATCCCCAAAGTTAATTGAAAAGATAGCCATCAGCCTCTGAAGTTGAATTGTGCTGAGTGGTTGCCAACATTAAAGACATATGAAGTTATTGTATCTATATCTTTCACTTATCAGCTTTTCCTTGAAGGTTTAATGTATGTTCCTTTGCTTTTAGGCCACATGCTTATTTTCCCGAAATGGTGTCTTCTTGACTTAAAGTACAGTCTTTGCTTTTTTGTTCTTTTTTCATTGCTCTTGCTTAGTGATCCAGTTGTTTAAAGATATCCCTATCCTTCCCTATCCTTCCCCCTTCAGATCTGTGGCCCAGACTGGGGGTGGCTTTAACTAACACCACCACTCTGCGTTAGCTAAGTAGAGTGGAATTTCTTATTCTACCTCTGAGATATTGATGAAACCTCTCCCTGATGCACAAATTAAGACTGGGTGTATTTTGCATATTTTCCTAGAATGACATAGTGATTCTGTGGCTAAACCAAGATTAGACTCTACCACTTTAAAAAATCTGACTTTTTGCTTAAAGAGTAAACTGTGTTGCTTCTAAAACTACTAGTTGAATTTAACTTTCAAGTGTACTTTGTATTTAAATCTGATCTTAGCGTTGTTTTGCCTTTTGTCTTGTTTAGATGAGGGTATTTTCTTCACTTCCATGATCCCTAGTGCCTCAGTGAGCTAGGCAGCTAGGTTTTTGATGCTGTCCAGATGCAAATTAAGCTATTTATTCTCTTTAGCCCTATTTGTTTATACTTACAATTATGTCTTCCGCTATACTAAGTGCAGTACTCTGCACATAAAGAAATGTATGAGTATGTGAATGTATGGGTGAATAAATCAATATATTTCTATAGTTATTGTTTTAAATGTTTTCTGTCTTGGGATGTGAGATGGGATGATTGAATAGGAAATTAGCCTGTGTGTGTTAACTTAGTTAAAGTTCTTATGGTACCTTTGTACAAACTGCCCCTTCTGTTGTATGTGTGCTGACCCACGTCATGATTCTCAGCATGACTAGAGGAGTCCTGGTGTGTTTCTGTCCTCACTTGCTCCCTGGGTTGGGCGCCTCTCTGCAGGGTACAACCAACACATTTATATGAAGACCCTCTGACTTTCATTTCCTGGCTGGCTGGGGGTTTTGGTATTGAGTGCTTTTAAGGAGGAGAGTAACTTTATCCTACTCAATGTTTTCGTGAAGCACAGGCCCTGCGAAGTTGAAGATTCCCTACTCTGTTTTGGTGACACTTTTGTGATGCTCTTATCTGTCTTTCTAAAGTCTGATTTAATGAAAATATGTCCCTGCATTGCCACATTCTACAAAGCTTATTTGATTTTTAAAAAATAAATAGTAAATATGTTCGTACATGTTGATTCTAGTGGCCAGTGCATAGTTTCTGCTCAATACTTAGCTATAATTATTACCTTATTTAAACTGCCTTAATCATTCATTCAGTAATCACATGTCCCCTCTGTAGGCTCTTCTCCAGATCTGGGACACAGACGTGGGTAAAGCTTGGAGCTTGTGTACAAGCAGCAGGCTTGATTGCCTGCCAGTTCACTGGAGAGATGCCGTGCTTGGAGGGTGGACTGACTGTAAGGCCCTCCTAGTTGCCAGCCTCTAGGCTTCTAAGGTGCCCTCCCTCACTGTACACCTGGTCAATGCGTGGCACTAGCAAGTGCAAAGGATTTAGTGTTGGATGAGTGTAGATTTGAATCCCAGCTGTGATGTGGGCTAGCTCTGAGCTTCAGTCTCTTCTTCTTAAAATGGGAATAATAGGGTAGCTGCAATGTGTCATTGTTAACTAGGCCCTGCGCTAACTTCTTTACTCTGATTTTTTGAAATCCTCAAATAGCCCTATGAGATATATCTTGTTAATGACTGTTTCTTATAGATGAGGAGCCTAAGGCACAGAAGGGTGAAGAAACTGGCCTAAGTAGTAAAGCTTTTCGCTGGACCCAGGCCTATTAGAGAACAGAGGCCATATTCTTCACTGTTAACACAATATCATGCTATCTGTCCAGACATGTTAAGATCCCTGTCACACAGGATCAGAGCAAATCGTAGCTATTATTATTATTACTATTAATGTTCTAAAATTCAGGCCTTTCTTCACCACACTCACACTATTATATATTGTAGCTGTTCAATAAAACTTTATTGGATTTAATTGGTTATGAATCTCGTGTGGGAAGGTGGTTAACTTTTCAGTCTGTAAGGAGGAATGCTCAATAGAATATCTTAAAATTGGGGAAGTTATGAAAATATAAAATAAAAACCAGAGAGACAAGCCAGTTTATGAGCTTCTGTATTGGAAAGCTGGAAAGAAGTTATTAATAACAATAGAGGCTGGGAGCAGTGGCTCACGCCTGTAATCCCAGCACTTTGGGAGGCTGAGGCAGGAGGCTCACTTGAGGTCAGGAGTTCAAGACCAGCCTGGCCAATGTAGTGAAACCCCATCTCTACTAAAAAAAAAGAAAAAAAAGCCAGATGTGGTGGCATGAGCTTGTAATTCCAGCTACTTGTGAGGCCAAGGCAGGAGAATCACTTGAACCTGGGTGGTGGAGGTTGCAGTGAGCCCAGAATGCACCACTGCATTCTAGCCTGGCAACAGAGCAAGACTCTGTCTTAGGGAAAAAAACAAGAAGTAGAAGAATGTCAAGCTACAATCTGGTGGTGGACAGCATTTGAAAATATTCTGGCTAGCAAATAGTGTTTTTGAGTAAAAGAAATAGACATGACGAATTGCTCATTTATGTGGCCATTCCTTATAACAATGATGAACAGATAGGAGGGTGTGCAGTCTTAAAGTTTAGAAACAAATTTGTCCTTCTAACATCCTTCCCTTCTCTTGACACACTGTTGGTAATGGCCAAGATTCTGTTTTGCCTGTTGGAGTTTTGAGCGAATTAAGTTAGGATGTCTTGAAAATAGCTGGGCCAGAAAATAAAGAGGTTTTTTCTCTTTGGAAAGGGGCTTTACTCCAGGGAAGAACACAGCTGTCCAGGAGGAATCCGGTACTGTTGAGTCCAGAAACTCCGACTCTCTCCACCCTTTCCCCAGTGTTTCACTAGTAGAAAAAGAATGTTATTAAAGTCTGTGCTGAAACAAAGCTGCACACTGAGACATGGCTGCCAGAACTTTTATTTTTATGGTTCTCTTGAGTTTGGGGAGAAATAATTAAATGTTGCAAATGTAAAAATTGGGAGTAACATTTTCTATTTTGCCAATAATCATTCCTTTGGTTTTTCCTTGGATTTTATTTATTTCTTTCCCCTTTTGGGCATTGCTCTGTCATAGCCTGCATGAGTGTTATATCTCTAGGAAGGCCAGAACACCAGGCTTGGATGTTACATAGCCAAGAACATTGTATAGCAGTGCCTGGTTTTGCAACAAGACAGGTCTATAGGAAATACCACTGCCACTGCAGCCCAGCACATTGAACTGATTGTGCTCAGGAATGAGATACTTCACCAGTAGGCTTACTGGAAGGCCTGTCTTTCTGTAGCCATGATTTGCAGATGGGCTTATGATTGCCTTGCTGTTGGAAACATGGGAAATATTGTTTTTGGGGATTCTACTTTAAAATAATGGTACTCATCAATGAACTGGGAAATTATAATATCAGAATGTTAAAAAGGTCTTCAAAAGATTTTAGGAAATCTTGAAAGACAAATGTCCTTTCTAATTAAGCCAGTAGGTCAGTCTTCTTAGGGTTTCTGTAATAATATAGGACTTTGGAGTAGAGTGGCCTTTCCTGACAAGCCTAGGGTTGATTTATGTATATGCTAAGGTTTATTAAAATAAAAAAATTAAATGGCATATTCTATAAGGAAAATGAATATTAATGATATTTTAAGCTTAAGCAAAAAATAATGGGTATCACATAATTTTTATTTGTTATTCTTTACCATATTTCAGGATCTTTTTTACTGTGAGGTTTCAATAAAATGCTTACAAATGTATTTTGCTGGACAGGCGTGGTGGCTCATGCCTGTAATCCCAGCACTTTGGGAGGCCAAGGCGGGTGGATCATTTGAGCTCAGGAGTTCGAGACCAGCCTGGCCAACATAGTGAAACCCTGTCTCTACTAAAAATATACAGAATTAGCCAGGTATGTTTGCAATCCTAGCAACTCAGGAGACTGAGTGAGAAGTGCTTGAACTTGGGAGGCAGAGGTTGCAGTGAGCTGAGATCGTATCATAGCACTCCAGCCTGGGAGACAGAGGGAGACTCTGTCTCAAAAAAACAAAACAAAACAAAACAACCTTTTGCTTTATTGCAGGCAGGATGCATTTCAAGAGGCTTATTTCCCCTTCTCTGTCTGATCTATCTGCTAAGTATCTTGGCTTTCTATTTCCCATAGCCCATCTGATCTTCATGTAGCTGTGAAAGAAGTATATCTTTGAAAGTAGAATTTTGAGTTAAGAAATCTGGAAGTTAGGGACTGATAACCAGGCTGCATGGCTCCTTGTTAATTTCAGCTTCAAGCCATGTTTGCCTCTTCTTGGGCCCTTAATCTACTGTTGAGCATGTCTTTTTCTTTCTTGGTGTGAATTCTGCCTCTTGGTATAGGTGGTATTTGTTAACATAACTCTGACATAAACGTGGAAACAATCTGTGTCTCATTGTCGTTGTCTATAAAATGGGGTTATAGGGTATTTCCTGACCTACTTAAGGTTACTGTGAGGATTAGTGATAATATAGAAAGAATAAGTAGTATAAGCATAAGGTGACATACAATGAAGTATAACCTTTATTATTGAATTTCACTTTGTGACCTTATAAAATTTGATTCCTTTCAGCTCTATCAACGACAGCATCTTGCCTAGTCATATTTTTTTTTCTTTTTAGAAAACTTAGGTGCTTGTCCAATGCCGCAAAGCAAGTTTGGGTAAGGTAGGGTAAAAGCTGCAGTCTCCTAAGTCCCACAGCAGCAGGATGCTCAGTTGTGATTTCTGCCTTACTTTACCACTTGGGTAATCTTTCAGTGAAGGAGGTAACTATCTCTTCTTTCTTGGGTTAAAATAATACCTTAGTAGAAGCAAAGAACACTGTCACTTTAGTTCTTTTCAACCTTCATTTGCCGTCGCCCTCTGTGTCTAGGCATGATGAGCTGGCCTGAAGGTGACAAGACAAGTATGATAGATTCTGGCCTCCAAGGGACTGCCAAATCTAGTGGAAGGAGGTAAACAAATAAACTGACAGACATTTGGGAGTCTGAGTTTCCGGTGCTGCTCCTTACACACGTGGGCAAGTCATGTCTTTCTTTGGGCTCAGGTTTCCTAGCTGCACGTTAAGGTCCTAGACCAAATGTGCAGAATGATCATGATCACTTGAGGCCGCTTCTAATTTGTCACCATCTATGGGTCTGTGATAATCCCAAGCTGTGTGCTTGCCAACTGAAACTGAAATAAAGGAAAACGATTAATTCATTTCACAAACTGAAATGAAGGAAATCTCTTAATCTGATGACATATTCTTCCTAATTATTATTTGTGATAAATTTCACAGACTACTTTTTCCAACATTCAGCACTACCGTTGTATTGTATTATATTGGAACATAGATGGCGATACTTGTTCAGTTAACCAAATGGTCAACTTTGCAAAAACAGCAGAAGCGGACATCTCATGATAATTTAATACAGGGCACAAAAATCAATGGTAGCATTAACTACTATTCGTGGCCTCTCTGTAGTGTTTTTAAGCTACCTTTCTTTTTTCCTAAAAAGGACCATAGAATAATAGCAGCTAGTATTTATTTAGTTTTTTCCTGTGTGATAGGTAAGTGTTGTTTTAAGTGCTTCCCATATAAAAACTCATTTAATCCTTACATTTTGAAGCAGGCATTATCTTCCCTAGAAGATAATGTTTAGAGATTAGACAACCGAGGTACAAGAAATTAAGTAAAACTCATTCACAATTACACAGCTATTAAGAGGTGGAGGCAGGATTCAAACTGAGGCAGTCAGCCTCAGGCAGTCTCATGCTTCTCGGCTGGACGATCGCCTAAATGAAAGCTGCTCACTCCCAGCCCACTGAGAACCTGGAGAAACTGGCGTTGTTATGTGGCCACAGGCTAAGAAAGCAGTGTATCAGTTTACTTGTGGCTCTAAACTTGGCCAGGTCCTCAATTCTAAGGATTCTGAGAACTATGCACAGGTGTTCTCAGTCTGGATTCATGTCTCAGGTGACTCATGAACCCTTGGAAATTGTGTGCCAAATGCATTTATGTGTCCATGTGTGTTGTGTTGGTATGACGGGCTAGGCGACTTAATGGTTTTCTGCACAATATCAGAAGAGCCCCCACTCTGTCACTGGCAGGATCCTAGCTGTGCAGGCCTTTGTCAAATCTAAATCAAGATTCCGGGCTGGGAGTTAGGATATAAGTACGCATTGAACACGTGAGCGGCTATAGGAACCTGGAAGAACCAGGCTTTCCAAATGTCCTCCCCTGCTTGGAGCTCTGCTGCTGTGGTGCAGTTGTACAATGTCCTTTTTTCTCTTTGAAGCTTTCCAAATTTTTCAATCTTTTTTTTTTTTTTTTTGCCTCCAGATTTTGGAAAGTCAAAATTTCAAGTGTTTTTTTTTTTTTCCTTTTGTTTTACCTCTTCCTTTCTGGCTTTGTTCAGAAATCAGACATCAATAAGCTTTTTATTACTCATCCAATCTGAGTTCAGTTTCCCATTTAACTTTTATGAATGTTTTCTTTGTTAAGATGGGTTCTTTCAAACCCTGTAAAGAATGTTTTACTATATACTAACATAAAAATGAAGTGTTAAAACTAGAAAATCCAACTGGAAACACAAGCATACATATACATTTTCCTCTAGGCAATTTAGCTTCTTGGAAATTGAGTGCATCTGCAAGGGAATTTTTTTTTTAAATGTTTTTGGTAGTTTTGTTATTTGTATTACCTGTTTGGTCCTAGTCTTTATATTTGATTACTCTAGGTAGGTCTTTTTAGGACTGAAAATAGGTCACACATATTATGCTGGTCCCGATATTAGAGAGTTGATAAAATTCTATTACAAAGTAATTTTGTCATGCTTTTGGTCTAAATGAGTCATACCACTAGCATGTCCAATGTCATTTTTTGCTGTAATCTTGAAAACTTTTACTGTCTATCCCATCCTTATATACTGCAACAAACTTCTATATTATTTCAGTTGCAGTTCAGGCATTGCCCCTGACAGGCTTAACTTCAAGTCTCAGTTCTGTTACTTAGAAGCCATATGACTTTGGGCAAGTTTATTTAATTTTTTGGAGTCTTTTTTTTTTCCTACGAAAGGGGAAAACAATAATTATATGTTGCTCAAAGGGTTATGAGGAGTGAGGTCAGGCATGGTTATATGTTTCACTCTGGCTTTTTGCAGAGTAAGCACTTGATAAATGATGCTCGTGTTGTTGATTGTCATCATCATCATTAATATGTGTAATATGCTAGGTATACTGCTTGGCATATAGTGAGCATTAAACACATATTTATGGGATTTTATTGTACATAGTGCTTGTGACTGAATCAGAGGTTGCCAGGGATAGCATTTTGCTCAGTAGATGAATAAGAAGGACATCATTGAACAGAACAAATGATGGCTCTACCTTTAAGTCAACAAATTTCGTAGTGAGGTGGTCTTGAATGCAAACAATGAAATGTGGCATGTCTAGCGGAGGAAAAAAACCTAACAATCTTGAAGCTGTTTTAAGGAGTAGCAGTTGCCTAGTCACCCCAATTGCCGAAATTTTCCTTCTCTCCCTTGAATGAGGAGAAGAGAGGGGCAGAAAGGTTACTGGTTGTGTTCATTAATTTTCTTTCAAGAACTGCCACATGTCACCAGTGGTGCCCCCCCCCCCCCCCCCCGCCCAGCACCAGTGCTGTTTGGCGGTCTTCTCTTTGCCCCAGAGAAGCCAAAATGTTAAATTGGTGGAGCTTACTAGATCTGACAGAGAAATTCTTCACGTCTGGCCTGGATGTCTAAGTAAATTTGGTGTACTCCTTGTGGTCTGGGGCAAATGCTGGAAGCTATTAGAATTCTGAACAAAACCCTCCATTCAAAGACTGCTCGTTTCCTGCTGGGGTAATCCAAGTATCAAACATTAAGAAATATGGGCAAGGCAAATGTGGCTGCTCAATGCAAAACCCACCAAGGTGTCTACGACATCTCCCCAAATGACTTAGAATGTTACTTCCACTTGATCATCTTGAATAAGTGGTTTCTTTTGAAACCAAGAGCTCTACTTTTCCTACAGCAAGTATAGATGAGAATTGCCTGAATTTCCTCTTGTCAGTCAAATTTAGAAGAAGAAAGCTTTCTCCTTCCCTTGAAGTTCTAGGGACCTAAGCTTTTTTGTGTGTGTGTTGTTTTGTTTTGTTTCCTTCTCCTTTCCTTATGTGTTTCCTTCTGAAATTAAAAAGTATCTTTCATTAGTTATAGTTATGGATCTATTGTTTTAGGCTAGGCCTGCTCAGTGGCTGGAAACAATTTTATTAAGAAGGCTTTATGGAGAAGCTGTGGCTTATCTCATGAAATATCTGAGTTTGTCATAAATTGTTTCCTTTCTGTATGGAAATTTATTTTCTGTGAAATTCCAGGTGTTCTTTTACATAGGCTTGAAAGGAAAAGATTTGATAGTCGGTTCAGGTTTTTTTCCCTAAGAAGAATATTTCCTTGTGATGGATTAATTGAGGATGAAATCAGATTAACATAGGTGAAATCACTGGGTAGGCATCGTGAAAACCATTATTTTAATTAATCTAGCTACAGTGTTTATACAGCCAGCTATGCAGCTGAAGGCTGACATGTAGTAGCTGCTACACTGTTTGGCTCCTATACTTAGACTGTATGGGGACTCCTTTCTTAGATAGTCTCACTCCTGCTAGACTGTAAACTTCTGGAGAATAGTGACAAAGCCTTGTTCATCAGAGTATGCCTGGTACATTCCACTCTAATAGACATAGAATTAATACTTTTAAAAAGTGAACACATGAATAAGACATTTGTACAAAACTTGAGTGTTAGACCAGGTGGTTTCGGCAAACAAAGCGCTCATGGAGGTTTACTGGTTTTCCTACTATGTCTTTGACCTTTTCCTTAGCTTGTGTCTATGCTTTGTTTCCTGTCTATGAGATGGTGGAGACGGGGAGTCCGGTTTTCTTTCATCATTAAGGGATTCAACTGCATTACTTAATCGTCCCAGTCGTGTTCCTTTCCTGCTAGAATCTGTGTATGAGATGTAAAATCCATGAAAAGATAATGTTGAACAGGAAAAATTAACCTACTTTGCTGACTTTTAAGGAGTTCTAACTGTGCATGATAGCAGGCGACTACGTTGTCAGTAGGCAGCAGGCCTGTGTTATGTCAGGGGTAACAAGGTGGCTCACTTGTGGAGAGTTTTTTGTCTTTTCCTTCAAGTTATGCTGACCTCTCCGATGAAAATATTCCCCATCTAATAAAAGTCAGAGCAAATTTATGGCCCTGCCCCTGACCACTTGTCCTTTATCCTTTAAAAGAAAAAATAAATCTAGGATAAGATCCGTAGGTTACTGTTGGACCATGGAAATGGTGGGCAGGGGCCAAATATTCCACCTTCCTTAGTCTGCTTATCTTTTCCTGATTCCGGCTGTCTGGGGGATGCTGAAGCTTGTGGCATGAGGGTTACTGCTGAGCGTGGTCATGCCATTAGTTCTATTTGGAAACAAGCTGTTGTTGTCCCTGCCTGGAGGGCCACACGCCTTGGCACCACACTGAAGAGTCTCAGGTGTGGCTGAAGTGAAGCTGCTAATCAAAAAGCAGCCATGACAGGTCAGGACGAATCAAGCACAGAGGAAGACATTCTGTAATTAAAGGTCTGGAGAAATACTAGTGCGTTTTTTTGTTTGTTTTTGTTTTTCCCAACACTGTGATAATTGCTCTTTCTACCTGTTCCTGTGGGTTTTCTGTCATTTTATCACGCATTCAACAAGTATTTATTAAGTCTCTGCTTTCTGTGTGCTGTTTACCTATGTGTTGTTCACCATACTTCTGGGATTACTTAAAGCAGTTCATCAATGAATGTGCTACTCAGGAATGAGTCGAGTCCTTAGGGATCTTGTCACCTAGTATGAGAGAGAGAAATACGAGGCAGAGGGAGGCTGGTCCATAGGATATGGCAGGAGGCAGAGCCAAGGGCTCCAGAGTCTGGTAGACTTGGGATCAAATTCAAGCTCTACCACTTACGAACACGTTTGGCTTTGGGCAAGTTACTTAATCTTGAACTTCAGCTTCTAAATCTTTGAATTTGTGCGTAATACATACCATCCTGGAAGGGTTGCTTCAGAATTGAATTAAGCTGTGAAAACGGCCTGGCCTAGAGTCAGCACTTGACAAATGGCTTCTCTTATGATTTTATTATCTCCAACGAGGTACTGATTACCATGTGAGTTCAGGGGAGGCAGTCACCACCCCCTGGACAGGAGTGAGAGGATCAGCAAGGGGATCAGGAGTTTCAGGGGGACATGCATCTGCACTGAACTTGGGAGGATGAGTAGGATTTAGGAATGTAGTGAAGGAGAATAGAAAAGAAACTGTATTCAAGACATGTTTTCACACGTTTTGTTATTTAGCAAATGGGCACTTATTTTGCATCATTTTTATTTGCAGTATATGAATCAAATTGTGAGATTACTTAAGCCTTGGCTTGAATCCAAGGGCCAATAGTAGTGTATTTCTTTCTTCTGCTTTATTTTGTTGTTCTCCCCAACCTTCTCTGAACAGCATCTATTAAGTGATTTTAGAGCCTCCTGACTTGGCTGTGTTGGAATCTCTGCATTAGTGGGGACACCCTCCCAATTCCTTGTTAGGAGATCAGATGTGTTTTAGAGGTGTCTGAATTCCAAGTTCTCTGTTGTTTCTTGGAACCACAAAAGCCTAGAGCTGTTACAGCAGGATGTCCCTAATGTGCATGGCAAGCCCTCGACAATGATTATGGTAGTTGTTACCATTATCGATTATTTGTAACTTCTAATAATCCAGAGTTTAAACTTGTCAAAGACATGCTGGTCCTTAGTGAGTCTGAATATACTGGTATCAGCCCAGTGTCCTTCCACACTGGTCTGCCTCTCACTGTGATTGGGCCATCTTTGGCCTTTGTGCCTGGCCTCTATGCCAACCTGCTGAGTCCTTGAGCTGCTATGCACCTTACTATTTCTTGTCAGGCGTGTTAAGAAGGGGTCTTGTGTCCTACAGATCAAGGAAGGACACAAGCCCCCTTCTTAGCAGGCCTGACAATAGGAAGCGCTCACCACAAACCTGATTCACAGTACTTTCTCCTCTTTGTACTTTCTGATCTGAATCTTCCCCTAGTACAGAACTTAGCTTTGTGGTGCTGGGTTTTTAAGGAACTCAACTTGTATCCACTGTAGTTATAATCTTGCTGGTCTTTCTCTGTGTTGCAAAACAGCACTCATGGAAGGCCTCATTCAATTATTCTAGAACACCTGTTGAGCTCCTAGTAGAGGCAGAGTGCTGTCCACCAAATTTGGCTGATGGCACAGAGAATGATCAAAATAAATCTTGCAACTGGACATAGTTTCTTTAGACAGAGACAGAAGTAAGTCAGTCAGTCCAGATAAGTATCCTAACTCTTATTTTCTAAATGTTAATGCTTGACTAGCATGTTATAAAGGTAATTTGTTTTTAGTTGTGCCACATAATTATATACTCTGTACATAATATGCTTTTGAAATTATTATTTAGTGCACAAATATTACAACAGAAACTGAACTCAAAACACGAGGAAAAATGTGTGGGGGCTCACCATTTGTACAAGTAAAACTTTTAATATATTTGTGTGTTCACTCATAGTTCTTATCCATGAATTCACAACTTTTGCACACAGAGGAAATCATACTATAGATACCATTTACAATTGGGTATTCTGTTTTTCCCATTCTTCTCTCCACATACATCATAATATTATTCATGCATGCTCTAATGATCTGCATGCAGACACTTAGCTGTTCCTAGAGAGCCCATAATTTAGACCTGAGCATCTAGAGGAAGCTGCTGGCCCCAGCCCACTTAGGTACTTTCTTTTCTTTTTGTGGTGAGAGTAAGACTTAGGGATAGTAGCAAGAATGCCTAGACTTCATCGTCCAAGGCTATGTTAGTATTTTCATCAGAAATCTAGAGGCATGGCCTATCAAAGCCTCTTTGTCTTTCTCATTCAAAGAAGAGAATTTAGAAGGAAATATTTGAAGGACTCTGAGACGCCCAGGAGAAAGGTTCCAACACTATTACTTTTAGTAGACCGAGTTAGGTGTGGGTATATATTAATAGGAACTAAAACACATAGCAATTTGGTGTATTCTGGAATGCTCTTGACTTGGGCTGAATACATTTGATGCTCTAGGTGTTCTCGCTGTCTCTATTTCTGTCTTCTGCCTGTCATTCTCCTCTGAGGGTGAGTAGTATCCCTTCCCAGGCTAAGGATGGAAATGTTGAGGGGCATAAAATGATAGCTTGAAGCTTTCCAAGAATCCCCAAAGTGTGCATAATGCATATGAAATTATCCAAAAGGAGTAGAGGGAGCTGGAAGTGCCACTGGGAGTGAGAGGCAGGGGAACCAGTGGAGTAGAGAATAACATGGGTTGAAGTCACAGAGCAAGAGTGCAAAACTTTGCTCTGGCACTAGCTTGGTGGCCTTTGGCAAATTACTTAATGTCTCTGAATCTTTCCATGAGGAAGATAATTACAGTGCCCACCTCACTTGGTTGTGGTCGGTATTAAACTGGATAATGTAAATAATGCACTTAGCACAATGCCTGGCATAAATAATAAGCACTCAATAAATGTGAGATGTTATTGTTGTTATTTCCTGCTTCACATTATAATTTTATTGCTTTCCAGACTAGTGTCTCTGAACTCAGGTAGTAGTGGAGTCTGTGAGCTGTTTTCAGTATTTCAAAATCTATGAAAGGTGACAGTTCTGGTCCCCATAATAAGCACATGACAGATGGAGTCTTTGAAACATGTTACCCACAGGGGAAGAATCCAGAAGGGGTCCATTGTGTTGAAAAGTTGAGCCCTTGAGCTGAGGAAGTTAGCAAGTGCTTCAGTGAAAGCTTGTGGGTTTCCAGTAATAATGGGAGTAAATAGAGGGATATCATGAGCAAAAAAATCTTGATTGGTTGCTATGAGGGATCCTTCTCCTGTAGAGCATCAGAAGTTGCTGCACTCTGGAGTCCCCAGTTGCTCTGTCATGTTTACCAGGTTGTAGAGTGTGTTATCACTGCCAAGCACCTTGGAAGCAGTGAGAAAACTACTAGACAAATGGAAACCGGTTTCTCTATCCAACTTGGTAGAACATTTGCTCCAGGCAACCAGACAGACTCCAGGAGACATTTGTCTTTACAGTGCCTTTTTTGTAAAGCTGTAATTTAAACTGACATCACTTGATTTTGACATTGCAACAAGGTCTCTGTAGACTTCACACTACGTTCATTTTCCCATGCTCATCCCTACTGGAGATTGATGGGTTTACACCAACATGGAAGCTGGTTGGAATGGAAACCATCCAGAAAATGATTAGGGAGCTTGAAGCTCTCTGAAACTGGGCATAGTGTGTATTAAGTCATTACTGTTTTCATGAAACTTGTCTTAGCTAGGGTCTCTTAACTACTTGTTTTCTAGAGTTTTAAATAATGAGTCACTAATTTACACTAATGAGATGCAGTTGAGATTAAACACCAATCTTATACTGCGTTTGTCAAAGTATAAGAGCTTACCTGAAATGTAGCTTTGCAGAATACTCTACTAAATAAACTTAGTGGAGAAATAGCAACAAACAAACAGACTGGTTTCAGCAGAAACTAACAGACACATCTGTGAAGGAATTCATGTTTAATATTGGGGTGGCCTGTTGCAGGCCCCCTTAGTAAACATTTAAATTTCACCTTCCCTGGTAAATTTGAATACTTATGTTTCTGTTATGAAATGCTATACATATCCTCTTTTGATTTTCTGCCTGTGAATTCTCTACTATGAGAATTATTTCTTAAAAATGGGAAGTGGCAAGGCATAGTAGAAAGAATACAGGCATTGGTGACACACAGATTTAGCCCAGCTCCCAGTTGGTGGCCAGGTAAGTTCTTTCACCTCTTTTTGCCTAGATTATTTTTTTCTCCCTGCAACATGCGGGTGGTAGTACTCATAGGGTGGTGCTCTCCAAACACTTAGCAGAGGTGATAATGTAAGTAGTGAGCGTAGCGCCTGACATATAGTTGCTGTTCCCTAAAGGATAGATTGAAAGATATGCATACCACCCGGTAGAATTCCTCTCAGATTTGTTCAAGGCCACCCAGCCTTTCTTGGCCTTTTCTCCTGTGATTGGTTAGCGTGTGTTCTTGAAGGCAGTCTGATTTTATCGTTGGCTCAGAAAGCGGGGAAATATTTAGGAAGCCAAGCCTAATGTAAGAGAACTTATCTATTTTACTGTAGGATCAAATACAAATGGTTTTTGGATTATCTGTTACTTCTCTTCATTAGTGGTGCTAATGGAAACAATTATCTTCATAGACTTTCTTAGTCACAATCTCTTGGTTTCCTCAAATCCCACAACAGCAAGAATATGTTGTAGTTTTTATAATCTCTTTTGGCTCCCCAAACCCAAAGGACAGTGAGAGGGTAGGAGATGATTTGAGAGCATATTTACATTCCCTGGATTTTCAGATATATTTATGATTTTGCTTTCTTGGAGACAGCATTCCAATAGAGAGGTATTCTGTTTTCTCTTTTTCTCTTCTCTCTCTTCTCCCCAAATCGAGGTAGTAAGTGATGGGAGAGACCTGCTATGACCTGCTGTCACCAGATCCTGCTATGATTTCCCTTTGTACTTAGTTCTGGAGTCATCAAGGCTGCATGGAGACATGTACCTTCCACTGATACGTTTGCTCCTTGATTCAGGGCTGAGTGCCTGTTTGAGTGATTCTGGCTACAGCTAAATGGTGTTTCTGTTTCCAATGGTATTGTAAACTGTAGAGTAAGAATTTTTTTTTGTTGTTGTTGGGAAAGCTTGTTTTTCTTCTTAGTGTATTACCTCCCACTCTACTCCTTCAACCTATTCTTTAGAATACAAAACAAACAAAAACTTGTATTGAGGCAACACGCAGAAGGAGTGAGCAGGACTAGGCTGGAGTCTTATCCTGACATGGTAGAATCCTGTTACCATCTCTTTGTAGACTAATTTAAAGTGTTTTGACTGATTTATATAAATCTATCAGTCTGTTGATGAAATCAGAAGAAACAGTATCATTAAAAACTCACAGGATTTGTTCAGGCAGAATATTCTTTATTTATGTAAAATTCATTATCCTATCTAAAAGGATGTCTTGAAATAGCAGAAGATTTTTATTGTTTTTTTCCAAGTAATACATGGTTCAAGAAAAAAGAAATTTTAAAAAGCCACACTAAGAGCAAAACTTAAATAAGCATGAATCTTAATTTTAACAGACTACAGTAGTCCATGGGAAGAATTGCCTGCCTTGAATTCAAAACCGTTGCAGTGGTTTTGATTGGTTTTTTTACTTGGAAGTTCTGGAATGTATTTATAGATCTTGACCTCAGATACTTCTCCTGACTCAGAAATTGTAAAATGTTTTGCTAGAATAGTCAGCGGTGAGAGACCGCTACTGCTGTACATTGGGCTCAGGGCTAACATGTTAGAAGCTGGTCTTGTCATCATGATGCTGATGCCAGTTTCTTGTTCATGTAAAAACATTTTAAAATGGTCAAGACATTCTCTAAGTACAAGATAGTTATTATTGAGATATGTTTGTGAATAAATTGATGAGAGGAACTTGAGGTAAAGGAAATGAAGGAGAGAAGTTGCATTTTTCCTGCATAACTACTGTCTTGTTTTAGAACATAAATAGTCCTTTGGCTTATTTTCAAAGTGTGGTATGTTTCACTTTTGTTCAAATTGGTCAAATTCTCAATGTAAAAGCCATTTAAAACATTTCTTTTTCCTTCTTTTTTGAAGGTTGCTTATTTTGGCCTCTTAAAGATAATTAAGAGTTGTAATTTGTGAGGATTTTGATGACTTTTTTGGCAGTGGTAGTGCAGGACAGGATACACAAATCATAGCATCTGCTTATGAGCAAGGTCTCATAGATCACTTGTCCAACTTTCCATCGAGGGCTGAGATGGCTGGTCTCTGTCATCTGTTCTTCCCACTTCTGCTGGATACATTATGGAAAAAGGATTTCATTGATGAGTGAGGTGTACTTCCACTTCTGAAATACAAAAGTCATTAAGCTAGGGAGCATTTCCTTCATTTGACACCTGCTGAACACTCAGTAAAAATTGATGAGCAAACGAATGATGAATGAGTAAGGTCCTGGGGCTGATACCTGCTTCTTAGAGTTGTTAAGCCCCTCTTGAAATTTTTGGAGGATGATAAATGTGTGCCCTTGAACTTTCCTGGTCCAGGCCAAACAGCCCCAATTTCTCCATCATCTTTGGACATTGTTTCTTCATTTTCTCTTCTTGCTCCCTACAGTGCAAGTTTCATTTTGTCAGTGTTTTTTTATAAAATACTGTAAAGTTATCTGAATGAAGTAGGCCAGGTAGAGTCTGATGAGTGTAGAGTATGGTGGAGCATTTCTCTTAAGGTTCTGGGTACTGTTATTATCCTAACAATGAAACCAGCATTTGCTGCGCCTTTTGGGGTTACCATGCCTTAGGTGAGTAATGGAATGGCCTAGAGAACAGCCTGAGGCCAGCTGTCTTGGTTTGAATTCAGACTCACCATTTATGAAATGTTCGACTCTGGGCAAGTTGCTGAACCTCTTTGTAAACTTGCCCTCATTTGTAAAGTTGAGGATAATCATAGTACTTATTTATAAAGTTATTAAAAGAAGTAAATAAATTAGTTTGTGCCAAGTGCCTACAACAATGCCTGGAGTGAAATAAGCACACTGTGGTAGCTTTCACTGAACTTACAATGAAAAACATCCATATCTTACTATGTGAAGTGCAGTTAATTTTTTCAGCAAGTCTTTAGAATTAGACAGGGCTATGTTTAAATCTTAGCTCTGCTGTGAGTTTTGGGGCAAACTACTTCGCCTTTCTAAGCTTCTGTTTCCTCATCTGTTAAAAGGGCATCAAAGAATAAACTCAGTTGAATTTATGAGCCTTAATTAAGATCCTTGAGGGCAGAGCCATGGTTTACACTTTGCTTTTTTTTTTCTTTTTTAACGTTATCTGGTATGTCATGTTTATAGTCACTGCTAAATTAAAATAGTAAATATTTAAACTGAGTTTTCCCTTCAGTCTACCTTGTTGTAGAAAAATGAAATTCTTCTATGTTACTTAAAACTGTGCACTCACAAATTTATGGTGGTGTTTTGCCTGGTTGTTCTGAAGAATGTATTCTACTTGCCACCGTGAACTGGGCTTCAGGATAAATAGGCTTCCTTGATCACTTCTCTCCTCATTAACTACTGTCTGGAATTTCGAGGGAATACATAGGCTGGTAGCCACATTGCCTACTAGTCTTGCAAATGGCCTGTGAGGTGGGTAAGCAATCAGGTGAGTGACAAAGGTTATAGTCAATTTTCCTGGCACTCTGGGATTTATTTTTGTGTCCTTGAAGCTTTAAGCAAGTCAGTTTTAAGGTTGTTGAGAAAGTGGGAGACTATTTTTAAAAATGGTTTATAATTATTAATATTTTCAAATCATGGTGGGATTTTAAAGGTGGGTTAAACTGCTAAAGTGAATATAAGTTAAAGCCAGTTAAATAGAGGAGTTCGTCGTTCATTCTGTCTTTGGTGTGCTTAGGATTTCATAAATTTTATGGCTTTCAAAATCTTTGCCTTGTTTTGAATGTTTCTAATAAGATGGAGTGAAATGGCTTACACCTCATGAGACATGGAACCGTTACCCAGGAATGCTGCTTGGCGCACATATAAAGAAAGCACTGGTCTATTGATTCATAAAAAATGTGTGGCTGATTTTCCTGGGACATGTGCATTATTTTCACAGAAGAATTTCATTTTTTACTTCCTCCCACCCTGTGCATCACTTGCACACGTTTGCAATTCATCAACTGTGATTTCCAAAACTTCTGCCCCCTCCTCTCCCTAACCACCCCCATCCAACTACCTAAAGAGAAAGATATTAGATGGGGAGGAGGGAAATTTTCTTAAATGCCTCATTTTTGTGTCTATAAGGGGCATGGTGAATTTGAGAAATGGTCTGAATATTAGCCCAGATGACTCAATGCAATTATGAAACAAATTGGAAGCTGTTTCCATGAAAGGGAGTATACATGCATGTGTTTTCATGAAAGAGAGTGTGTGTGTGTGTGTGTGTGTGTGTGTGTGTGAACATGTGTTTAGGTCAACTCTTTGATTCATTCTCTTTCTTCTTCTTTTTATTGTTTCAAGGCTATATTTTAGGTTGGCTGTACAGAAATGAGGTTGCATTGTAGAGCCTCATCCTCTAAACCCAAAATACAGCAAGTAGAAGACTGCTTAGCGCATCCAGTGAGAATCTCATGTATTATACTCTTACTTGTCATTGAGCTGCCAGATAAAAATGAATAGCTTTGTCTTAGAAAGCAATTACTCTTCTGCAATGAAAACAACATTTTAAAAACTCTACCTGGTATGCTATGTGCATTATTTTTCCTTCTGAAAAAACTTTCTTAGAAAATGAGGGCATGAAATGATTAGTGCTAACTTTCTCTTTCACATGTCCAACTTAAGATTTTCTAGTGAGGCAGTTATTTCCCCTTACATGCTTGGTGTAATGGGAAGTGCCTGGCTTTCAGTTTTGTTCATATTCAGCTCTCAAGACCCAAAGAGCTAATAACTTTGCCTAAAGTTGAAAGAAAAATCCCTCTGGGCACAGAGTTAAACTCCTCTGGGTGGAAGGCCATAGTGGTTAAAAACTTAGGCTTCAGAGCCAGATCAACATGGATTCAGGTGTGCCTCTGCCACCCAGTGTGTGACTAGGGCAAACTGCTGAATCCAAGTCTCAGTTTCCTCATCTGTCTGTTGAGGATCATGATGCACGCCACCTGACGTTGTAATGGTTGCACGACAGTGTGTATAAGGCACTTACGTAAGATCTGGCACTTGGCAAGAGTAAAATGCGTTTTAGCCTATACTTTTTACTCTTCATTTGTAAAATTGTAGTAAAGGGCTTGGCCCTGGAGGGAGTAGGATGAGGTGGTGTTTTCAGGAAGGTAGCACAAGAGTACGGGGAGGACAATAGACATGTATAGGATGGCTGAAGACTCAGTAAGATAATGGCATTGCTTCTTACAGCAGGCCAGAGGAGACCTCTATGTTTTTCTTTACTAGAGAAGATTTAAGGGATATTGATTTTTTAAGGGAAGATTTATATTTCAATTTTAAAGAAGAAAATTTATCAGCTCCTATATTCAGAAGAAACAATTTATTAAACTTTTTTTGGGGGTGGTAACAGTAAATGAATGAGACTGGTCCCATTTGATGTATGCTGTCAAAGTTTATAAACTATCTGATGAATTAGTAAGAACATATCAAGACAAAGAGCCTCCTTGTTAATGTGCACAGGTGAGGCTTTGCCGGCTGCTTGTGGGTGAGGGTAAAACTTTCCTTAACCTCAAGCCTGGATTCTAACCACAGAAACATCCCTCCTGAGTGAGTAGTGCTTCTAGAGTACTTTCCTCCAAGGACCTCTCCGGCATCTGGTTCAATCGCATGCCATCTTTTTCTCCTTTACATCTGCTTCCTTGCCCCACTTTGGCACCCAGCTAGAGTGTGGACAGATGGTGTGGCCTTGGGGACTCCAGAAAGGCCTTGCTGTCATTCAGCAGCACGGAGTGTATAGCAGGGCCTGCCAGGGGAGAACCAGGGAAGTGAAAGGGCCTTATAGGACTCATGTGGAATGCTTGTGAATGCTTTATTTCCAAATATCCCTGAGCATTCGCAAGCCTTTTTATATCCCTTTATTTCCATTTTGCTTTGACAACACCATTACCATTCCTTGGCTACGAGGAACTGATTGGAAATAAACCTAATTGTTATTTGCTTAACAGTTTCAAGATCTGCAGCTTGCAGCAGTCTCCTGACAGTCTCTGTACATTTTCTCTGTCCCCTTCTAATTTATTCACCACATTGTAGCTGGAGTGGTTCCTTTTTTTTTTTTTTTCCCGGAAACAGAAATCTAATCATGAGTCTTCTTGGTTTAAACTTCTTCACAGCTGCCATTTGCTTACAGGCTAAGGGCTGAAATCCTCACCGTGGCTTGGCTTACAGGACTCTGTGGGTCTGGCCTCTGCTGACTTTGCTCCTCAGCACCAACCTATCCATCTTTTATCCTTCCCCCTTTCCAGAAAACCTAATGGTGGAGCCCTCTCTACTCCGTCTGCTTCCCTGGTCACTCTCACCCAGGGCATTCATTCTCTTTTGATAAGTACTTTGGAGGCCTTTGTCACAATCTGTTACTGCTGCATAGTCATGTACTTCCTTCTTGCCAGTCTCCCTCACAAGGCTGCAAAGTCATGAGAGTGCAGACCGCAGTCTGTTCAGTCCCTATGAAGCTTGTTGCATTATGAGTCCTGAGCCTCCGTTTGTTGAGTAATTTCATCAGTTAATTCATTTCCTCTAAAGGGTGAGGAAACCCCAACTATTAAAACTTATATTGAAAGTACAACTTAATTTGAAGGAAAATAAACTTTTAGAGGAGGGAGAGATAGAAGCCCCGGAAACTTGGAATGAGTCAGGTCTTACAGCTGAGCAGGGACATAAGCTTTGAGGGAAGCTTTATTTATTTAAACAGCGGTCTCATAAGGAAGGCAGAAAAAGGAATCCCCAGCAGATGACTTGGTTCCTATTATCTGCTGAGAGGAAGCTCATCTGGAGTGATGACTTTTTCCTGGCACTAAATTTGACCTGAGAATTATAAAATGAATTCATAAAGAATAAAAAAATACCTTCCTTATGGGTGATGTCTTCTATTGTGGCTTGCCAAAGGGACAGAGTTTGCGAGAGGGAGCGAGTTGAGATGAAGTGGAATTGAAAACCTGTATATAATTTAGAGAGAACTTTAGGCAAACTAGGAAGATACCCTGTGGTCTGAGATGAGGGCCAAAGCTGCAGACGTGGGGACCACTTTCCTTTCTGGCAGCATTTTCTCTTGTGGATTCTGGGGGCCTTCAAGGTATTCTGTGACAAAAGCGTCTCTAGTCAGATAGGTTTGCGAAACACTGCGTATTATATCCTTGCCCACCCTTGAAGATGTATAATGCATATCAATAAATAAAGATTCTGAGAACTGAGAGTCTCATAGTGAAGAGATGTTTAGCTATTTAATCCAGCGTTTTTCAAGCTTATTTGACCTCAGAAAACATAATCACAGAACTTCCCTCAGAGTAGACCTGAGTAATGTTAATTTAAGAGTTGAAGACAGCAAGAAGTACCAGCATGAGATCAAGGTAGGGAAACTCAATTTTCTTTGTAGAAACATTTCTATTGTGAAATAGAAATAGAATCACCTGAGCTGAAATAGATTTTTGTGTGTGTTTTATTATATTAGTGGTTAGAATGGGGGTCCCCAAAAAGTAAAGATTAAGGGAGTGCGGATCTTCGCTTTATGAAAATGGTATGGACCATAGTCATTTAATGGAGGATTTTAGTGGTTAGGAGGACAGGTTGCTGGGCATGGAATTCATGGTCTGCCATGTTTTAGCTGGATGACATAAGAAATTGCCTACCATCACAGTGCCTCCTTCCTCATCTGTGAAATGTGGGTAATAATAGCAATGACTACAAGTGCTCTTCTAAGAGTTAAATGTGATGATGCATGTATAATGCTGAGAACAGTGCCTGGTTCAAAGTAAGAGCTTAATAAATGTTAGCTATTAGTATTGCTGCTTAAAGAATGCTAAGGAATTAATAAGCATGGAAAGGTTGGAGCCCTTTACTCGGAACAAAATATAGAAATGTCTAACAGCCAAAATGTTCTTCTCATGGGGCCTTTTCCAGCTTGATGCAAATGATAATATGTTTAGAAGCTGATGGGGTAATAGTTTCCCAGCTAGAGAAAAACCTGAGGCTTCACACAAGGAGAACCACATTGTGTGTTCCTGCAGTACTGCTGGGGAAGTCATGCTGATGACTGAATCCAAAGTCTTTCTTTATAATCTTTTAAATTACCTATTTAAAAGACACTTTTCCTATAAAAGAATCTGCATCTACTCAATTTACTCATGATTTAATTTGAGCTCTGTTTGTTGATTATGCCAGGTTGTTTTTGGTTTCTAGGCAGTTGAATCAAGAGATAGAATGTCTGGTTTTCTAGTTACTTCATACATGAAGTTGCATATCCATCCATCCATCCATCCTTTCATCCTTCTATCCACCCATCCATCCAGTAATTATTTATCAGTCAAGTACTACTAACCACTTCCAGTTTATGAAACATCCTCACAAAGCCCCCAGATGTGTTCTTTAGACCTCTGAAAGTTACCTATGAAAATGAAGGAGACTGTTCTATCTTAATTTTCTTATCCTCCTAATTTGTGAGTTATGTTCTGTGTACACTGTGGCTCTGTAAGAGTAATGTTGGAGACTAGATTAAATCTAAGACCTAAAATATCCTGTCCATAGGCAGAGATACACAAAGAATGGCTAATTACTAAATAATTAATAATAGTTGGTGATGCTGCTGGCCCTTATTTAACTTTTACATAAGCACAGCTGCCTCCGGACTCATCCCAGAGGCTATCTTTATCAACACTAGAGTGTGATAATAAATGAGTTTCTTTAGGAATTTTTCTTTTTGGTTAAGGCACTGTCTCTGAAGAGTGTTTCATGGGAAAACAATCTTCATGATATACATCTTTTTTTATATATAGATAAAACTTTGGCAGACCCATTTTCAACCCTGGTATTCAGACCTCCTAAAATTGCTATCAGCTAATAGAGATTTAGGATACAGAAAGCTGGGAAGGCAGTCAAATTGCTTCCAGGCCACTGAGGCCCTGCATGGACATGTATCACATGAGGGCTATGGACATCAGACCAATCAGGCCAAGCTTTTCAGGAAGCTCTGCTCAGAATCAGGTGGAGAACATTCTTAAGCAGTAGTCAATTATTATTCTTGAATATTAATCACAATTAGTGCAAAAGACTACCTCTTGTCACTACCAGAATTATTTTGTATATAGAGATCTTATATGAGCATGGGGAAACATTTTTTAAATGCTAGCTCTCTGGTAAACAAATTTATTTTTAAAATGCTAGTTCTCTGGTAAACAAAGTCATTCATTCACCAGGCATTTATTGAGTTAATTTTATGAGACATTTTGCTAGGCCTAGTGATACAAAGGTGAATGAAGCATGGCATCTGCCCTTAAGGAAATATAAAATAGTATAAAATAGCATAGAGTTTCAACTTAAGTGTTAGATCTAATCTACTGATTGGTAGTGGCTGCCTGCAGGATTGTGTTGGGAAGAATTCTGAGGATTTGTCTGGACATAGTGATTGATTAGAACAATCTTCCTTGAGGGTAGGTAGGGGATAACGGCAGACGTACCACCCATTTTCTCTACCTAGTCTTCTGAGAGACAGGCAGGCAGTTGCAGCTCCATATGTTAGGTACTATAGGAGAGGATCATACAGGATACTCTGAACACCTAATTCTGCACATGGAGCAGATAATAGACAGTTGCAACTTTGAGCTGAGACCTGAAAATTAGTAGGAGATCCCCTGGTGAATAAACAAGAGAAATACATTTTAGGCAAAGAAGCAAAGCTGGACTTGGAGGCAAGGAATAGTAGGATGTGTTGGGAAAGGCAAATTGTTCTTTGTACCAGGAAACTTTGCCAAGACCAGATCTCACTGAAGGATTTGGGTGTTAGGCCCAGGAGGCCATGGAGGACTGTGAGACAGCATCAAAAAATACTGATCCTTGAAAAATATTAATCTGAAAAGAATACACTGGTAGCAGGCACCCTTTAGAGCTCTGGCCTCTGGCCTATTCTGTTCAACCTCAATACTGATGGCTTGGTTAGACAAAGATGACATGCATTTTGATCAAGTTCATCGAAGACACAATGTTTGGAAGGTTTGTGAACCTGTGGATGACTTAATCTGAAACCAGATGTCTCAAACAGCTTGAATGATTCTACACCAGAGGATATTTACTGGGGAAAATATAAATTTCATACCCTGGCTCAAACAACCAATTGTACAAGAGCAGGATGGAGGAATATTTAACCTGGCAATAATATGTGTGACAAGAGTCAGATTATGGTCACAAATGTCACTGGTCCACAATGTGACGTGTCCACACTGAGAAAACAGTGCTGATGGAAATGGAGAGTTCTAAGAGTCCTGATCATCCTGTCCCTTTCTGTCATGGGCTGACTACAAAAGGAGTGTTCATTTTGGTGAAGATTTTAAGGTAAAAATTAGCTGGCATGAGTCCAGAAGAAAGCATCCAAGCTTGGAAGATATTTTGGTTGATGATTTTAGGGTTACTATACCCAGAAAAGCATAAGGAATGTCTTCAAATGTTTCGAAGATAATTGGTGGCCTAACACTTAGGTTTATGTTGTATGGAGTGATAAAAAATGGGTAGACATTTCTGGAAAGCAAATTTCAGCTCAGGTTCTTGATGAAGCCTCCAATGATGGGAGCATCTCTGAAGTGGAAAGGGCAAATAATAAGTTTCCTGTCCCAGAAGTGAGGATGCAGAGAATGGGTTAACACTTGTTGGAAAGATTGTAGAGGGATTTATGTATTAGATATTGTTTGGGCTCAAAGGCCTTTTCAACTCTTAGATTTTTTTTTCATTCTAGAGAAAAAAAAATATCCCTACACTGCACTGTCTTTGAAGCCAGAAAAAGAACATCTATAAATTTGAGCCCAACCTTTAAGTTGTATGTCTTGTTGGGGCAGGCTTCTTGACTTGCTGTGATGACAGTGGAGCCTTTCTGTCCCTCATCTGAACTTTTCTTGTTGCAGTCTTAAAAGTCATCTCTCTCTTTTTATTTTTTAACATCTCCTTCCTCTGTTTTCTGGGCCACTCACTCAAAGACACCCCATAAAATATTTGCCCAGGAAAGAAGGCACCTTCCAATAAAAATACCCATAACCTGGAGGACAAGACACAAAAGCCCCATTTCCCAGCTCTGAGCTTTTGTTAAAACCTGTGTTATGACTGGGTGAAATGAGCTGGCCTCAGAGAAAGGGCCAGAAAACACAGGGAATCCTTTTGTTGATTGGCGTCCTCTGCCATTTGTGACTGTCCATAATCCATGTTGTTGTCTCTGGCCACCAGCACCCGTCAGATGTTTTGCCAGCTTGAGTTGAGTCTGATTTCTCATGCCAGGTTCATCTTGTTGTTGCTGAATAAAGGAGGTTCCCACCATCACCATATTCCTTCCCTCGCCTCTAGGAGAAATCTTCCTCCAGAAGGATGGGCGGCTGTATGGCTGAATGGGTTCCTGCTCAGAGGAGGGCAGGTGAGGAAGAAGATAGTGCATGCACTAAGCAGAGATCCAGCTCCTACTCCTGGTTTCTTCCAAAACCTGCTTGTTAATCACCTGTTTACATTGCCCAGCATGCTTGACTGGGTAATGATAGTAGGGGGAAAAGCAGTGAAAGCAACATCATAGGTTTTACTCAAGTGGAGTAATCCCTTCCTGATTTACAGGCATTTCGGTGGCTTTGGTGCAGACAGAGTGGCTGGTCTCATTCTTTTCACACCAATGGCCAGCAGCCCCCAGAAAGCAGTTGGACTCTTTGTACCCCTTTGATGTCCCCTCTCGGGTGATTCTCAGGTGGAGGGTGGTGCCAATAGGCTTGGCTGCAATCTGCCACCCCACCTTCCTAGTTAGTGTTCCTGCCTGCTCTTTCTGATGACTTTCAGTAAAATCAGACTGATGGCTTCTGCACCTGTGGGTATGATGTGAGGGACACATGAAGACCAGTTCGCGTCTAGTCTCTTCTCTCACTGATCTGCTCCAGTGCCAGATCCTAAGATACCACAGCTGAAAGGGGACTCAGAGGTCATCAAGCCTGACACCTTCATTTTGGCAATGAGGAAACTAAGGACCAGAGAGGTGAAGTAAGTTGCTCAAGGTCACACAGCTAGTTGGTGACAGGGACTGTAGCCTCAGCCTTTTCATCCCCAAACCAGGGATCCTTTTTCTCTCTTAGGTTAAAGCATTTCCCCTTTTTAAATGAGTATATTTATTTATTCAGAAATTCAACAAATATTTATTGATCTGTGACAGAGATGAATAAAGTCTGTCTCCACAAGCAACTCATTGACTAGGGGGAGGAGACAGGGGATTATACAAATTGACTCGATGTGGGAAATGCTGGTAAATGGAGGTAAGAATAGAACACTACTCTTTCCCTTCTACGGGAAAAGAGGGGAAAGTGCCTGACTTGTGTTTTGGTTTTGGTGATTTTTTTTTTTCAGGTGAGTCAGGAAAGTCACCAAGGTAACCTGGAGATATAAAATAGCATAGTGACCCAGGAAGTAGGCTCTGGAACCAGACTGCCCTCATGTGACTCCAAGCTTTGCTGGTCACCTGCTGAGTAGCATGGGGCAAGTTGCTTACTCTCTTTGTGCCTCTGATTCCCACTCTAAAAAAGTGGGAAAGTTGATAATACTTATCTCCTAGATTTTTTTCCCCTTTATTTATTTTACTGCATTTTGGGTTTTGGGGTACATGTGAAGAACATGCAAGATTGTTGCATAGGTACACACGTGGCAGTGTGACTTGCTGCCTTCCTCCCATCACCTACATCTGGCATCTCTCCCCTTGCTATGTCTCCCCAACTCCCCACCCCCCACCGTCCCTCCCCTATTTCCCCCCAA
>NW_016107450.1:1729952-1731481 GCF_001604975.1 Cebus imitator | reverse complement strand
CTCTCTTATTTCGTTGAGCAGTGGCTTGTATTTCTCCTTGAAGAGGTCCTTTATGTTCCTTGTTAGTTGTATTCCTAGGTATTTTATTCTCTTTGTGGCAATTGTGAATGGCAGTTTGTTCTTGATTTGGCTCTCTTTAAGTCTGTTATTGGTGTATAGGAATGCATGTGATTTTTGCACATTGATTTTGTATCCTGAGACTTTGTTGAAGTTGCTTATCAGTTTCAGGAGCTTTTGGGCTGAGACAATGGGGTCTTCTAGATATACAATCATGTCATCTGCAAATAGAGACAATTTGACTTCTTCCTTTCCTGTTTGAATACCGTTTATTTCTTTTTCTTGCCTGATTGCTCTGGCTAGAACTTCTAGTACTATATTGAATAGGAGTGGTGAGAGAGGGCATCCTTGTCTAGTGTCAGATTTCAAAGGGAATGCTTCCTGCTTTTTCCCATTCAGTATGATATTGGCTGTTAGTTTGTTATAAATAGCTTTTATTGAGATACATTCCGTCAATACCTAGCTTATTGAGGGTTTTTAGCATAAAGCACTGTTGAAATTTGTCAATTGTCTTCTCTGCATCAGCTGAGATAATCTTGTGTTTTTTGTCTTTGGTTCTGTTTATGTGGTGGATTACGTTTATAGACTTACGTATGTTGAACTAGCCTTGCATCGCCGGGATGAAGCCTACTTGATCATGGTGGATAAGCTTTTTGACGTGCTGTTGCAATCGGCTTGTCAGTATTTTATTGAAAATTTTTGCATCTATGTTCATCATGGATATTGGCCTGAAGTTTTCTTTTCTTGTTGAGTCTCTGCCCGGTTTTGGAATCAGGATGATGCTGGTCTCATAAAATGATTTGGGAAGAATTCCCTCTTTTTGTATTGTTTGGAATAGTTTCAGAAGTAATGGTACCAGCTCCTCTTTGTATGTCTGGTAGAATTTGGCTGTGAACCCATCTGGACCTGGGCTTTTTTTTGGGTGGTAAGCTCTTAACTGCTGCCTCAACTTAGACCTTGTTATGGGTCTGTTCAGGGTTTCGGCTTCTTCCTGGTTTAGGCTTGGGAGGAGGCAAGTGTCCAGGAATTTATCCATTTCTTCCAGGTTTACTAGTTTATGTGCATAGAGTTGTTTGTAATAATTGGTGATGATGGTTTCAATTTCTGTGGAATCAGTGGTGATATGCCCTTTATCGTTTTTTATTGCATCAATTTGGTTATTCTCTCTTCTTTTTTATTAATCTGGCTAGTGGTCTGTCTGTTTTGTTGATCTTTTCAATAAACCAGCTCCAGGATTTATTGATTTTTTTGAAGGGTTTTTTGGGTCTCTATCTCCTTCAATTCTGCTCTGATCTTAGCTATTTGTTGTCTTCTGCTAGACTTTGAGTTTTTTTGATCTTGCTCCTCTAGCTCTTTCAGTTTTGACGATAGGGTGTCAATTTTTGATCTCTCCTTGCTTTTCATGTGGGCACTTATTGCTATATATTTTCCTCTAGAGACTGCTTTAAATGTGTCCCAGAGATTCTGGTATG
>NW_016107450.1:1701541-1727956 GCF_001604975.1 Cebus imitator | reverse complement strand
GTCGTCTTTGTAGTTGCTGGCTTTCAGATTGGGTCTCTGAGTGGACGTTTTGTTTGTTGATGATGAGGTTATTTCTGTTTCTTGGTTTTCCTTCTGACAGTCTGGCCCCTCAGCTGTAGGTCTGCTGAGGTCCACTCCAGGCTCTGCTTGCCTGGGGATCACCTGCAGCCTCTGTGCTTTCACTGGGAGCTGCAATCTCGAGCTGTTCCTAAACGGCCATCTTGGATCCCCCCTCCTTATCTCCTAGATTTATTGCAGGAGTTCAATGAGTTAATACATGGAAAACACTTTGAAAGTATATTGGTGTATAGAAAAAAACATATAATAGCCATTATTATATAATAGTTATTATTATTATTTTCAAAAGCTGTATTTGAATAGTATGCTGAGCAATGAGACAGATCCCTATGTTTCAATAGGGACCAAAGATTTAGAAACGTTAGCATAGTTTCCAGTGAAAGATACTGGTTTTGCTTGGGGCTCCTTCTAGGGAAACCAGGCATGTGGGTGGAAATGGACAGGTAGAATCTGGAAGCAATTGGTGAGAAGGAATTTGGGGAAGCCTGAAGGCTGGTATTTCTTTTTTCCTTCATGGTTTTGTCTAAGTTGGGGCTACAGAGGGGTGAGTATTGTTCCGTTGAATGAACAGTGAAGTATGGCAGCGTTTGGGGCTTTGGGGGAGAGTGGTAGTTTCTGGGTATGGCTTTTGTTCTGAAGGAACTTCCTTCCATAAGTGGGGAGAAGTGTGCCCGCAGACACCTGTGCCCCGAAGAGGTACAGCAACGAGGTTTCTCTTTTGGGAAAGAGGAGAGAGACCAGTATCTTAGGATGTTGTCATCTGGTTCCAGTTTTCTCTCCTCGCTCTTTAGCATCTCTTATCTAATTGTTTGCTTCGTGAAAGCATTTTTCTCCCAAGATTAGATACCCAGAGATGCCCTTGGGTATAGAATCAGTTCAACCAAGCAGATTGATTCCTCTGAACATGAACCCTCATATGTGTGATATCAGTTGTCCCCAACCTTTTTGGCACCATGGACCAATTTCATGCAAGGCAGTTCTTCAACAGACAGGGGTACCGGGATGGTTTAGAGATGATTCAAACACATGACATTTATTGTGCACTTTCTATTATTGTTACATTGTAATATATAATGAAATAATTCTACAACTCACCGTAATGTAGAATCAGTGGGAGCCCTGAGCTTGTTTTTCCACAACTATTTGGTCCCATCTGGGGGTGATGGGAGACAATGTCAGATTGTCAGACATTAGATTCTCCTAAGGAGCCTCAACCTAGATCCTTCACATGCGCAGTTCACAATAGTGTTTTTACTCTTATGAGAATCTAACGCTATCGCTAGCTGATCTTACAGGAGGTGGAGCTCAGGAGGTGATGCGAGCAATGGGGCGTGGCTGTAAATGGGATGAAGCTTCGCTCACTCACCCACCGCTCACCTCTTGCTGTGCAACCCAGTTCCTAACAGGCCATGGACTAGTACCAGTCTGCAGCCCCGGGAGTTGGGGACCCCTGTGTTAGACCATTTCATTACGGGCGGCATTCTTTTTTGGAAAATGAGGTAGTTGCAGTGTATGGTTCCTAAGGGCCCTTCTTAGCACAAACATTCTTGTTCTTGGGCCCTGACATTATGGATTTTACACACATGGTTTTTGCTACTTGCCAGGGATCTGGGAAGGTCTGTGGCACCCGGTAATTTATAATTCTGCTGAGGCAAGGATTTGGCAAGGAGTAGTCACATGGCTGGTGAGTCAACCTAGCTGATCACCCAATCTCCTCACTCAGTTCTTGGCAGTTACTACCTGAGGTTGCAAAGGTCTCTGATCTTCTCCTTCAGAATGTTGCAGGTTGGCTGCTACATCATTTTCCCTTAGATTTAGCAAAGAAAAGTTTTTCTGCTAGAGCTCATATTTCTCCCTTCTTCCATAGAGGCTTTTATTTAAAATATTAGGAGAGAAAACTCCATACTCAACCACCCACCTCCATGCTGGCACAAATCCAGCCTCAATCAGAACCCTCAGCTCACCCCGAGCCGGGCTGTGGATTTTTCTGCCAGGCAGGTGGGATGGGAATGGGAGTTGAAGTTTGAGCAACTTTGAATTATGGCAGTTACCAGGATATATAATGTTTTCCTGCTCTGTATAAAGTGGGCTGGAAGGATCCTCACTCTTCCACACTCTGTCCTCCTCCCAAATGAATTTCCTGTTTGTTCGAGGTACAGGAGGGACGGCCCAGGAGACCTTGTGTCTCCCTCCACCTGGGCAGGTCAGACAACAGTCCACGTGGGTGGCTTGGGGCATGTCTGTGGAAAGTGGGCACAGACCACCTTTGAGGGAGAGAGGGGCGGTTGTCTGAGGGCCTTTTTAGGAGCTCACCTTCCTTTGCCCTTCTATTTCCTGTTTTGTTTTGAGTTTTGGGATGGGGGCGCTGGGGATGTTGCAGGCTATGCCTGTTCACCCTGAGTTGCTGTCCTTCCTTCCAATGTCTGAAGAAAAAAGAGGAGAGTGGGCTTGAAATTATGACAGGGGCCAACGCTTATTTTAAATGCATGAGGTAATTTTTTTTGTGTTTTTGTTGACTTTATTCTTTAGTTGAGGTATAATTAGCATAGATGAATTATGTGTTTGGTTCCGTCAGTTTGAACAGTCATGTCCACTCGTGAAACCACTACATAAAGCAAGTTATAGAACATTTGCATCATTCCAGAAAGTTCCCTTGTGGCCCTTTCTAGTCAATTGTCCCCCCCGGCCTCCCATTCCTACTCCCACACCTCTACCCAGAGACAATCACTTTCTGGCTTCTATCACCATAGTTTATACACAGGGCAATTTTAAAAAGCATGTATTCACTGCAACCTATATAAATCCAAAAAGGATTACAGTTCATATGGGACTGTTTTTAAAAAAATCAGAAGGCTGGAGTTAGGAGCAGCTTTACCCCTTGCCTGGAGCAAATCTTTGACAATGATGGGCCTTGGTGACCTGATCTCTAAAACAAGTATAATAATAATTCCTACCGGGCCGGGTGCAGTGGCTTACACCTGTAATCCCAGCATTTTGGGAGGCCGAGGCAGGTGGATCACGAGGTCGCAAGTTCGAGACCAGCCTCACCAGCATGGTGAAACCCCATCTCTACTAAAAATACAAAAACAAAGTAGCCAGGTGTGGTGGGTGGGCACCTGTAATCCTAGCTACTCAGGAGGCTGAGGCAGAAGAATTGCTTGTACCTGGGAGGCAGAGGTTGCAGTGAGCCGAGATCACGCCATTGCACTCCAGCCTGAGCGCCAGGGTGAGACTGTCTCAAAATAATAATAATAATAATAATAATAATAATTCCTACCACATAGCAGAAAATGATAATAGTTGCATACCTTTATTAACCACTTCACTGTTCTAAACATTTTACTTCATTATCATATTTAATCTTCAAAGTGACGCCTTGAGATGTGTACCATATTTGCTATTTTAACACATGCGGAAACCAGAGCTTTAAGAGGGGAAGTAACTTGCTTAGGGCCATAGCTCAGTCAGTCATAATTCAAATCAGGAGTCTTTGAGCCCAGGGCTTTAACCCAGAGCAGGTCTATGAGAGATGGACTCTTGTGAACTTAGGTAGCAGCTAAGCAGAGGTCATTATTATTTTAAAAGCAGTATCTGTTGGTCACAGAGCACAGTCTTCCTTTTTTTCTATTTCATTACCTTTTAAATATTTACATAGAAAAAAATCTAGTTTTCAGAATGCTTGACATCAGTGGGTATTTGCAAATTAGAACTATGGGTACTAAGTTTAAGCCTTGTGCTGCTGACAGGGAACATGAAAAAAATCTGTTATTAAGACTGATGTCCAGCTGGGCACAGTGGCCCACATCTGTAATCCTAGCACTTTGGGAAGATGAGGTGGGAGGATTGCTTGAGCCCAGGAGTTTGAGACCAGCCTGGACAACATAGGGAGATCCCATCCCTACAAAAAAACATTAAAAATTAGCCAGGCATGGTGGCATGTGCCTGTGGTCCCAGATACTTGGGAGGCTGAGACAGGAGGATCGCTTGAGCCCAGGAGATCAAGACCAAAATGAGCTATAATTGTACCACTGCACTCCAGCGTAGGTGACAGAGCAAGACCATGTCTCCAAAAAACCTAAAAAAAGTCTGATGTTTCCTCTACTAGTTTCTTTCCCACAGAAAGGCATTATGATGAATCTATAATAAAATAACATTATTTATAAATATAAATAACAATAAAACTAAATAGTGATATAATTTAAACTTTTATAGCTATCATTTGAGTTCCTAATACGTGCCATGCATATGCTCAGCATTTGACATATTATTTCAACATGTAATGCATTAGAGGCATTGTATTAGTTATCTATTGCTGCATAACCAGTAACCCCCAAATTTAGCAGGTTAAACCAATAAAAGTTCATTATCTCATATAGTTTCTAAGGATCAAGAATCCATGTGCAGCTTCACCGAGTGGTTCGTGAGATGCTGTCAGCTGCATCCACAAGGCTGCTTAGGACATGGCATTCCTAGTGAGTGATATGACAGAGGGGGAGAGCCCAAGATGGAAGTCACAGTCTTTTATAATCTAATTGACAGAAGTGACATGCCATCACTTCTACCATATACTATTAGTCGTACAGTTTGACCATGGTAAAATATGGGAGGGAACCACACAAGGATGGGAAAGCCAGGAGGTGGGAACACTGGGGTTATCTCAAAGGCTGCTTACCATAGGCATAATTAGCCTCGTTTTACTGCTGAGAAATGCATCCTCAGAGAGATTCCGTAAGTCATCTACCTAGGAAGTGAGCAGGCTGGGATTTGAACACTGATCTGGTGAACTACACTTCCTGTGTGCTTTCCAGAATGAATGCCCAAGGCGGAGAGTCCCAGAAGAACGAAGCACATGCAGCCCTGGCCTTGGGTGTTCTAGCATGTTTCTTAGGGTGGCTCCAGTTAGCTGTTTGCTCACAGATACCTACCCTTGTATGGTTAGTATGTCCCTGAAGAGCTGGGCGTAAACCAAAGATTTGCAAATTCAATTCATTTAAAATGCATTAGAGAAGTTCAATATTTGAGGGACTTCTGCTTATAGCTTCCTGTTTCACTTGGTAATTTATCATTGGCTTTTAAATGAGCATTCAGGTAGTGGAGTATACCAGTAGTATTGCAACTGTGGGTGAATGAAACTACCCTGAAGGAAAGATTTTGCTTTTCCCTTCTAGGGTAAATGTGGAATTCAGTCTTATTTAAAACTATTTTGAGATCCAAGGAGGATACTAATAAACCATGTGAAAGTCTAATTATGTGTAAGGTTCTAGGTGGTTGGTGTATAGATGGTGTTTTCCCAGACCATCCCAAGCCACCCTGGCTTACCACATCCAGAAAAGGGCATTTTTATAGTTACCTCCACTGCAAGAGGACCCGACCACTGAGATAAATATTCCTGTCCTGACCTACTTAAGGGAATTTCATTTTAGGGAAAGAATTCGGGAAGATTACATGGTCTCTAGCTGGCCCATTAAAAATGTAAACATTTGTCTGCTTTTTAATGTGCATACCAAGCAAATAATGAAAGTTTCACGTACTTCTCAAGCTCCTTTTCTTTGGAGATCTTGGACAATTTCATAGAAACCGGGAAATGTCACCTTTCTAATCCTGTTTACCAACTCCTTTTTCTTAGGAATTTGCTAATCTGTCCTGTCTAGGTTAAGGGACTTTGTTATTCATTCCACTCATTCATTCCCTTAACATTTATTTTACACCTGTCCTGTGCTAAAAGTAATAGTTATAAAATTCCATAATAGAAATTAGGGGAATAAAGATGAAAAAGACTAATTTTCTGCCCTCAGGGAACTCATGGTCCAATGGGAGATTCAACAAAGAGAAAGATGGTTACAACTTTGATTTGTGAGGGATCATGCAGAAAAGAGTAATTTACTCTGGTTAGGGAGTGCTGAAAGATTTCTCAGGGGTGATGATGCATCTAGAAGGGTGAGGAGGAGTTTGCTAAAAGAAGCAAGGAAGGGAAATGAAAGTTTGGGATGATGGTAGAGGAATTTCAGGTAGAAGAAATCATTCACAAAGGCATAAAAGTGAGAGACAGGCTGGTCCATTTTGGAACAAGAAAGCAGGCCATAACTGATGTTTGTTTCTCTTCCTTCCATAGTCTCAGCAACTAGAATGTTTTTCTAGGACTATTCCAAATCCAAATGTTGTATCATTTGTCCCCCAAACTATAGTGTATGACAAGGAGCTCAAAAATGGTCAGTTCTTCTTATTCTCATTGTCATGACTAATAATGTTTTAAAATCACATTTTTCTGCCTGGTGTTCATCATGACCCTTGGGGAAATATCTGTGACATGTCACATGGGCTCATGATGAGTAAGGTATGGGAATGTCACATATCAGACTACTTTTGTTGATCAAATACACGAAATGCGGATTCCCTCAGTGTTCTTGAGATTTGCAGCAATTATAAGTTCTAGTTTGGTAAGAAAATCTCCTGTGCCTGATTGGTTATATTATTGTTTCCATCTCTTCGCCTCATTAGGGCTCTGTTGTTAAAAGTAATAGAAAAATAAAGGTCTTTCTCTTTTTGTTGTGATAAATTGGAAATACCCTAGAGACTGTCAAAGAGAGATGTGAAAATATTTCAGAAATATTATTTCATGCCTTGCGACTACAGGGTGGTGGTGAGGACTCCTTCGTCTGAGGCACTTAGGGCTGATTGAGGTGTGTTGCCTAGAAATGCACCTCATGGGAAGACTTCCAGGTGTGAGAGGTTGCCTAGGAATGTCATTTCAGGATTTGCAAGTGTGATGGTTAATTTCAGGTGTCACTTGACTGGGTTAAGGGATGCCCAGGTAACTGGTAAAGCGTTATTTCTGGGTGTGTCTGTGAGGGTTTCCAGAAGAAATTAGCATTTGAATCAGTAGACTGAGTAGAGAATACCTGCCCTCAGATATTCGTGCCTCAGGTAGGCATTATCCAGTCTGCTGAGGGCCCAGTAGAATAGAAAGATGGAAGATGGGCAAATTTGATGTCACCTTGAGCTAGGATACTTCTTCTGTCCACGGACATCAAAGATCCTAGTTCTTGGGCCTTTGGATTCCGGGACTTACAGCAGTACTCCCTACTCCTGGTTCTTAGACCTTTGGACTCAGACTGCATTATACCACTGGTTCTCTCACTTGGCTTTTAGAGATGGCATTATGGTGGGACTGCTTAGCCTCCATGATTGTATGAGCCAACCCGCATAATAAATTTCTACATACATATATCTTCTTGGTTCTGTTTCACTGGAGAACTCTAATTCAGCAAGTCAAAGGAGGAAGGTGTATTTGCCTTTAGTTTGTCCCTATCACTTAGTGATTTTATTCACTTCTACTTTAATTCAATAAGCATTCATTAATTCACTTCTAATGGGCCATGAATAGTGCTAGGTGCTGGAAATGCAAAAATTAATGGACTATGACTTAGACACAGTCCATTTCCTTGAACCTCACAGTTGAATAGGGGAAAAGGTACAAGGAACAGCTATGCTATAGTGCAAAGATAGATATGCACAGGGGAACTGGAAACCTCTTTGCATCTGGGAGATTTTGAAGGAGATAATAGCAAATTGGACCTGAAAAGAGGAGTAAGAATCTATCTGACCCAGAGGTCTCATGGGTCTTTAAGCACATTAAAGAGACTTGAGTGTGGTTTATAAAGTATGATTTGTACAAAAAGCACAAATCATATTCCTATAAACACTTTAAAGCATCACAGTTGCTTTAAATCCAGGTAGTGAGCTGTAGCTATGTTTATTGTATATTTATTGTCTATTTTACAGATTTGAAAGCCTGAAAAGGCAGATAGATAAATGTTACTTGCCCGAGGTCACCAACCAGTGATTAGCCACTCTAGGACTGAAATCCAGTATTTTTTTTTTCTTACTGCAAAACGCATGCTTATAGAAGTCTGTATTGGACAGCAGTCCTGGGCGTGGCTAAGCTCTACCACCACTAATAAGCCCTGTAAACTTGGACAAGTTGCCCAATTTCTCTAAACTTAGGCTTTCTCATCTGCAGAGTGAAGAGAGCAGGACTTGAGGCCCTTCTAGCTATGCAGTCTGTGATTTCTAGAGACAGAACAGGGAAGGGCAATAGGGGTGACAGGAGAGACCAGCAGCTGCCATCACAAAGACTAGCTTTATGGCAAGCCTGGTTTCCCAAAAGCACAGGCCCTTCAGCGGCCAGTGAAACTGATGTGTTTGGATTTATCAAGTAGCTTTGCCAAGAATCAACTGACAGAAGAAAGCGAAAAGCAAAACAGCAGATTTAAAGATGAGTTCTTTTCTATGGTGTCAGCCCCAGAGGGTACGGTTTTTCTGTCTCTAGAGTGGTGGACACCGTCTACAGTGGGAAGCATGTTTCTTCGAGGGGAGATTGACTGTGCGCTTAGGCAGTAAACATCTTCTGGGCACAGTGTCACTGGGAGGATTTTTGTATTGAGAGGGCAGTGAGGCGTGAAACCTCAGACTTCTGTGGTACTTCCTGCTACCCAGTGACGTCAGAGGCTCGCTGCTCAGAGTCCCCTGCCCAGGGCCCTGTTTCTCCAGCTCTGCTTACACTGTGTGGGAGAGGAGCAGCAGTCAGGAGAAAACCTAGCTCCTATAAGGGCAGAGATAGAGACTGGGAAAAAAGGCGAGGGGAGGGGGGGGTAGAGGAAGAATGCATTACATTTGGCCTTGAAGATGGTTATTTACTTGTTTGCTGTGATTGCTAATATGCCAGATGAATAGAAAAGAGGCTGATTTTTAATGATATTATTTCAAGTGTATTCTTCATGATGTCCAGATTAAAAGGTCTTCGTGGGCTTCTTAATTTTGTTGTTTACTGACTGGGCATGGACATATGAACTCTTTTTTTTTTCTTCCTGGTTGCCTTTGCTACATTTACATGCTTCCGTGTTTCTAAGAAAGGAAGCAGCTAACTTTTCATAAATTAATGGTATCAAAAGTATCAGTAATCTCTGGATGGTGCTATACAAACTAGGTCAAGAGATGTACAGTGGTTCCCCTTTATTTGGGTCCTGGGAATATGTTCCAGGACTCTTGGTGTAGGCAGTAGGGATACGCTGGACAAAGGGATGACTCACCATCTGGGCAGGATGGAGCAGGATGGCCCAAGATTTCATTATGTTATTGAGAATGGTGTATAATTTTAAACTTATGGGTTATGTCTGGAATTTTCCATTTCATATTTTCAGACCATGGTGGATCTTGGGTAACTGAAACCATGGAAAACACCCTACAGATAAAGGGGGAAACTACTATATTCTGAAAGTGTATAAGAGAAAGCAATTTGATGGTGATATTAAATGCCATTGCACTGATCTCTGCAAAAACCCCTCATTCATTCATCCATTCCTACATACGTACAAATGTAGCCTCCATCATCTTCACACACCATACACACCTTACATTTGTGCACTTGATTTTTGTGAAGCTGTTGTTTATTCTGATCGTGTTCAGGATGGGGCTCCTGTAGCACAGGGGAGGTTTTTGGGATAGGTGGGTAAGAGAAATATAAGGAAGGAAGAGCAAAAAGGATTTGATTCTTTATTGTTTATACACCAAAACCACTGCCCTGCGCATAATCCCTCCTTCTGGGCACTGGGTAGTGAGTTGGCAAAGTGAGAAAGACAGAAATGGTAGTTACAAATATTTTACAAATTGTTAGAATAAACACTGGTTTTCATCTGAGTTGGCCATTAGGTTGGAATCTGCTTGGCCAAAAGGTCAAAACCCTTTCTCTGGCAAGAGTGATGCATCTTAAGTGCACTTTATTTTGCCAAGTAGACTAAAGACTTTCAAATCTTCGGCAGAGGTGTGAGAAATCCTACAGTGCATGTTTTCTCTCATTCTAGAAAATCTCCTGGACATGGATTACAGGAGCTTTTAGATCTTAGAAGGCTCTTTCTAAAATATACTTGGATGATACATGACATGGACAAAGTCTTATGGCATACTTCTGTTTTATATAAGTATGTGATTTGATCAGGGCTTAGGAAAGTTTATCAAGCTTTTTAGATATAATCTTGTAATCTCTAAAGATAGAGATGGCATTTAATGGCATGATAGTTGGCTGATAAAGATTACTGGACAATTTAATAGCATGTTGCATTCTTGTAATATATTCATGTTCTTCTTTGAACACAGGACTACTCAGATTTAGAAATACAAATAATAGCTATCTGCATTTTTCTTCATTGTCTCTGTTAGACAGTGGGATATAGTATTGTCTTTAGTTTGGCTACATTGCTGGACTTGAAACTCTGCGTAAAGGCTCATACTCACATAAGAAAATGAACCATGTATCTTGGTCTCATGAAGAAGATGGTTAGACCTGAGAAAGAGAATGACCTCTGTTGACCAAGCTGGAATTTGAAGTGGAGATAAGTGAAGTCAGGGTGAGGTTTTGGCTGTTTAGTCTCCCATTTAGAAAAGATGAAGACCAAGAATTCATATTCACACATCTTGATTAGGTACCTGGCATATCATTAGCCTTTCTTGAAGTCATTGAATCACAGGCTGTTTGGGCTGTTAGTAAATTTGGAGGTGCTCTGTCAATCTCTTCTCCCTCTCATTTTCGCATTAAGGAACCAAGTCTCAGACTTGAGATCATTGACATTTTCCAGCTATTAAATGGACCTATTCTTCTTTTGGTAATTTTTGAAAAACTTAGAATTTTTTCTTTTCATGAAAAATTTCATTCTTACCGTTTTTATTTGATTTGATACTGTTTTGTGCTCAGAAAATAATGCCCAGAGGTGTCTTGGAATTGGCGTCTGTGAGGTTAGAGCTATGACCCCTCTAAGTTCTGGAGACCCTCTGTTCAGTAAAAGTGCTCACAGGTCGCTAGAGGGACTTAGAGGTCCTGATATCCAACCTCTTCTAAGATGAATGCTTCCACCTATAGTGCCCTAGATGAGTGGACACCTATACTTGAGTCTTTCATTCACAATGTGCTTCCTCCTTAACCAAAGCAGCTACTCCCATTATTACATAATATATTTCATATTGTATCATATTTAGTCAATGACTTCTACCAGATTATTTAAAAAAATACAAATGAATAGCACATGTGCCCTTTCTGAAGTTGTTTTGATAGCTCCCTTGATAGCAGGTAGAATTTTTAAATGATGTCTTTGGTGCCTGGATTGTCAGGACTTTGCTTGGATTCTGGTGGCATTTCTGGAAATGTGACTAAAGACCCCTCTAGTGTTCTAGAATCTGTGTTCAATAACTTGAACTCGATGCCATCTGAAGCCTTCTCCAGAGTGTGTGCTGGGTCCCCCGTTTACTCTCAAAGATTTCCGTAACACTTGGTAGACACTAAAGAATGCTTCCTCTACCTTCTCCTTCATTTTAAACTCACTTGTTGGACTTAACAGTTCCTTTCTCATCTAATCAAGGAGCTGAATTCTATTTCCCAATAATTTAATCAGGGTAAGATGGTGATGTTGGCAAAGCACCAGAAATGACTGGCAGGATGCTGGAGAAAAACTGACTAGTATAATGTTTCCTTAGAAGACAGCCTGAAATTGCTTACAAGCAGATGGGAGCAGGTCACTGAAAATGTATACTCATGTGTGAACACATTTAAGCCTCTGATTTGGGGGGTGTTGGGGGCTGCTTTCCGCAAAACCCCTTAAGTATGCCTTGCATACCCACATCTCACGTTGGAGCCTTATTTCAATGCAGAATAAAAAGACCAGAGTTCGAGTTCTGAGTCTCTGTTAATTATTAGCTGTTGAGCTTGGGTAAATCCCTTAATCTCTTTGAGGTTAATAATAACTACCCCAGAGAACTATTAAATGTGTCAAATGAAGTAATGGGTATGGGAATGCTTTGTTAACTCTATGAGGTCATAAAAAGTCAAGCTGTTATTATTAACAGTATTTTCTGTAAGATTTTCCTGGCTAGTCCAGCTCTCAGGATTTTGCATTTCTCTTATTCACTGTTGGTACAGCCCTTTGGCCCTTTCAATCTGTGATGTTGGTCAACCATTCCCCTAGGTAGAAATTTTCTCTCTAGTAAGTTTATGGCTTTTGTATTTTTAACTTTATACTATTTTAAAAAATGTAACCTTTGACAAAATCAAAGGATATATATAACATACATAAATTTTAAAGCATAAGACTGTGTTTTAGTCAACATTTATTGAGCACCTATGAAATGCTTTACATTGTGCCAGGTCCTGGGGATACCCAGACAAATAAGACAGCCCTTGCCATGAGACCTCTTCCTGTCTGAGATTGGGCACAGAGGGCAGTATTCATGTTCAATAAACAGGAAAAAGGGAAGAGAGGCTTTTCCACTCAGTGAAATTGAGGCTATGTTCTGAAAGTACTGTTTCTCATGTAAGGTTTCTGTGTTTCTTGGTTCCTTTTCATTCTTTTTCATAAAATGTAAACTCAATGAGTCTTGAAGCTATGTCTTCCACAAATAGTTTTTGAACACCTACTCTGGAGCTAGGTACCCAACAGGATGTCAGCAGCAGTAGGGCAGATATCTTTGTCACTTGTTCAATGATATATCCCCAGACGATATGTGTCATCTAGAAGTACTTAATAAATGTTTATCAAATGAACTGTCACATTGTATTAGTTAGGATAATACTAGCTGTCATAACTGATAATCCTTAGTAACTCAGCTTAATAAAATAAAAGCACAATTCTTGCTCATGTAAAGCCCAACTTGAAGTAGATTGGGTGACTCTGCTCCATACAATCATTCAGGGACCCAGCCTGACAGAGCTTCTGCCATCTTCTGTGGCTTGTTTAGTTCTCTTACTGTCAATCTCCAGCCAGGAGACAGAGGAGGGGAAAGGAGTGGAGGGTTTCAAAAGGACTTTTTTGGCCAGAGCTCATTCTGTTGCCTGACAACATTCAGACAACTGGAGGAGTTGGGGCAAGAAATATAGATCCTTGTTGGTCTTAGCAATAATTTTACATCTTGAAAGGAGTGCACAAATCTTTGAACAGCTGGTCATCTCTGCCTTACGGACAAAATGCCATTTGTTTTCAATTCTGTTATCCCTAGCTCCCAGCAGTACAGAAGGTCAACAGATGGTTTCTGAATTGACATAAAAGAATAGGTTTTCCGTTGAGTATTGGGCACTATAATAGGTGCTTAAATTTTTTGGATAAACAGGTTTTAAAAAAGGAATGAATAAAGGAAGAAGAAGAAACTATTTGCTATGATAAAGGTCTGCAAAGCATGATGCCAGGTTCCAGGATGGTAGGTGTTTAAGAAACACCTATTGAAAAAAGGTGAAAGAAAAAGAAGAGAAAGAAAATGAAAGATAAGACAAAGGAGGAGGGAAAGAAAGAGGGACGGAAGGAGACAAAGAGAGCCAGGTTCTGTGCAGCCCAGACGCAGTTCAGGACCAGGGTGTGGAACAGGTGGTCCCAGAGGGCCTAAGAATACTCTCTTTACTTTGCCTTCCTCACCAGTCTCTTTCATTCCTAACTCACTGAGTTTCTCCAAAAAATCCAGTCATTTGACTGACTGTAGCCACATACGCAGGCATGAGTATACTGTGCCCAGTTGCCTGCCAGAGTCCCCCAGCCACAAACCCAACACATTGATAGTTGCATCCTTGCCATATACACAGTGGGATTTTTTGCCTTTTCTTTCCTTTTGTGCCTTTAACATTCTCCCCTTTGTATCCCCTAAACTTGCATACTTTGTAGCAGTTCTTCAAAAGCAATATTAATATGCCCATTTTATAGATGAGGGATCTGAGGCTCAGCAAGATTGAGTGTCTTGTTAATGCTGCCTGGCATCAGTCCGAATTGCTCCGAGCCTGAAGCTAAGCCTCTTTTCAGCGGTCCTGCAGCACTGCTGTCAAAGATGTGCTTGTGAATTTAAAACAGCACTTAGGCATATAGGTTACATTGGCACCAGGAAAACTAAGCAGTATTTCCATGACCAAATTCTAAGTGAATTCAACACCTAAGGAGAAAAGGAAATGTTCTTTGCTCTCTATGTAGATGTCTCTTCTGCTTGCTTGGGTTTTACAAAGTTCTAATTTTTATGTGTGATTGGACAATGCAGTTTTGGTACTGCTGTAAAATTGCTAAAACCATGGACTGTTACTCTTGGTTTTAAATATCAAACCAGATAAAGAAGAAGGAGGAACTTCTTAATGTTAGAGAAGGGAAAAATCACTTAAATATCCAAACACACACTATATGGGAGACTTTTTACCCCCTTCTTCCTTAAAAACAGTGTGTTATTTCTCCCTCTAGTTTCCAGTTACTATCGAGGGATTTAGGATTTAGTGAGACTAGTGTTGCTGAATTAGCTTTGTAAGACAAATCTGTTTACTTTTTATACTAATTTTCATGCTTACCACTGACTGACTCTGATTTAGTTCGAAGAAAGCTATTTTAAAAAGCTGTTCTTAACATTATGTAAAGGAAAAGTTGACCACGCACGGTGGGCTCATTCCTGTAATCCCAGCACTTTGGGATGTCAAGGCAGGCATCACCTGAGGTCAGGAGTTCGAGACCAGCCTAGCCAACATAGTGAAACCTTGTCTCTATTAAAAATACAAAAATTAGTTGTATGTGGTGGTGGGTGCCTGTAGTCCCAGCTACTCGGGAGGCTGAGGCAGGAGAATCGCTTGAATCTGGGAGGTGGAGGTTGCAGTAAGCCAAGATGGCTCCATTGCACTCCCGCCTGGACAACAAAGCAAGACTCCATCTCAAAAAAAAAAAAAAAAAGAAAAGTTAACCATTTAATTTCCTTTAGCTGGGCATCTGGTAACCATGTATCAGAAGGTAAAGCATGTGAGGTTCCTTAGAGATCATGCAATGCTGTTCCCATCCCCTGAGTTAGGAAATCGAGGTCTGTGTAATTAATATGAATAATTATTACGGTTTTTCTTACAATAAAATGTATTAAAAACCGTGGAGAAAGACACGAATGGTCTGCAATTCCATGTCTCAGAGGAAGCCCCTATTAATATTTTTATTTGCCACTCATCTATTTTCTATTCATATACACGATATATTAATTTGACATCTTACTGTACATATCTGTTTTGAAATGTAATTTTTAAAAATTTAAATATATCACGAAGATGCCTCATGTTATGGTTTTGTTCTTCATTCAGCAAATGATAATCACTAACACTTAACATGGCTCTGTGGACCAGGTATTCTCCTGTGCACATTACAAACAGTAACTCATGTATCCTCATAATGAGCTTCTGAGGTGGTAGCATTACTACCCTCTTTTACAAATGAGGATGCTGAGGCCCAGAGGGGTTACATAACCTGAAGGGTTATGCAGTCAGGAAGTGGCAGAGCCAGAATGGGCACCCATTCTGTATGACTTCTCTGTCTCCCAGGACCTGGCCTGGCCCGTGGTAAGCTAGCAAACGTGTGTGCTGAATGAGTACTGGTGTTTACAAGACTGACATGGTGTATGAGAACAGGGTCTTCCTGGTTTGGGGAATGGGGCTGATTCACACCTGACATGTGAATTATTTCCTGAAGGTTCTATGGCCAGCAGAGCTCTATGCTGACAATGTTTCTGAACAACTGATTGCCTCCAGGTGTGCAGAGGTTATGACACAGCAGTTTTACACTTGACTTTGGGAGTTGTCTGGTTCCCCATCATCCCAGTTTACACACTTTCACCAAGTCAGGATTCCATGTCTGTAGCTGTAATAGCAATGTAATAGCACTGTGCTCAAGGGCCTGGAGTGTTCCTTGATGTGTTTTGCAATTTCTAGCCAAATGAACTCAGTAAAAGTTAATTTCACTTTTTAGATTCCAATGATGTCTTTAGAGATTTTGTCCTAAATCAGTGAGCAAAATTTGATTCCGAGTGAATTTAATCTGGGGGGGGGGGGGGGGGAAGTTGTATTCATTAATATATGATGGAAAGAAATATGTATAATCCGTACAGAAAAGGTTATGCTGGACCCCCTAGAAAAGCAAAAGACATAATTAAAAGGCTTAATGTTATGCCCTTTCAGAAAAATAATAATAAAGAGAGATTTTACTCTGCAAGCAGGAAAGTATATATCTGAAGATTCACATATATCCAGATATATACTTTCCTGCTTATAGAGTAAAATCTCTCTTTATTATTATTATTTTTCTGAAAGGGCATAACCTTTTCTGTACGGATTATACATATTTCTTTCCATCATATATTAATGAATACAACTCCCTTTAGATGGAGATTGTGCTAGCTAGTATACAAAGTAGACAGGCTCTGCCCCTCAATAAGTTAGGAAGCTAGTGAGAAAAATAAACAAAGATGCTGTGTTCTCTTTCTTTATCGTAAGACATATGGATAAAGAATAAACAAAGGATAACGACTCTAAATATTGTAATACAGTACAGTGGAGGAAGGTTGAGTATGAACTTAGGAAAATAAGAAAAGATCTTTTTTTATGGTGATGTTATTGAAACATCCAAACCATGATATATTTAAGTTATATTTTCAATGGTTGGACTTCAAGACTTTTTTGAATATATTCAGTCTAAGTCTGCAGAAATAGGAAAAGGGTTTATCCTTGGCCTTAACAAATTCTTTGTTCATTAAATGGAAAAGAAGGAAGAATTGTCATATGCAACATTTTAAACGTAATTCAGAGTTTCATGTCAATTAATGGAATTAACAGTAACCAAGGAAACTTGCCAGCCTGTTTGATCAGACCCCAGTTGGCAATAATAGACTGATATGGCAGGGGAGGGAAGGATTTTGTTTGTTTGTTTGAGAGAAAGAGAGAGTCTTGCTCTGTCACCTAGGCAGGAGGGCAGTGCCTCAATCATGACACACTGCAGCCTCAACCTCTCAAGCTTAAGTGATCCTCCCATTTCAGCCTCCTGAATAGTTGTGACCACACGCACATGCTACCATACCCAGTTGTTTTTTAAATAAATTATTTATTGTAGATACAAAGACCCATCAGGTTTCCCAGGCTGGTCTCAAACTCTTGACTCCAGCAAGTCTCCTGCCTCCCAAAGTGCTGAAATTACAGGCATGACGCACTGTGCCCAGCCAAAAGGTGTGGATTATAAATCTAGCTCCATCGCTAGCCACAGGTGTATTAACAATCTGCATTCAGCTGTGAGTTCAGACACCTGAAAAGTATTGGCTTAATAAGTTATGGTGAGTTCCCAAAACTCATTTTTAATTTTCTCTTATAGTGAAAAGAGGAGATAGGCATTAGACATTTCCATGGAAACAGACATTTCCATCCCATAATGTCTGTGGGACCCAGACACCTTTTCTCTTTCCCCCAATTATCCTTAGTGTGTGCTTCTCATCAGTAGTCATAAGGTTGCTGATTCTCCTTCTGCCCCAAGTCCATGTTTTTGTTAGAAGAATGAGGCAGGCAAAGTGTAGGCACCAGCTGAATCAGCCCTCTTTCAAAAGCTTGCTCAGAAACCCTACCGAGTTACTTCCCAGTCCATCTCACATGCCAAAACCATGTCACATGACCACCCTCAGCTCCAAGGGAGGCTGGAAAAAGTTTTTTAGGGGAGCAAAGTGCTGTCCCCAGTAAGATCAGCGTTCTGTTAAGATAGCAGAAAAAAGGTGCCGGATATCAGGTAGGAGTCTAATAACCTCTGTCCTATCAGCTGGGAAATAAACTTAATCAGCAGTTAGCTAACTTTTTTGAACACATCCTCCCTGCCTTTTCTTCATTAAAGCTTCACAGACCCAGGTTCAGATTAAAGTATATTTTCTGTAGTTGAAATTGGGGTTGGGTTACCGGGATATTTCTCCCTTCTATTCCCTCTTGATGATGCCATTCGTTTGAAATATAGTTAGGTTCATTTATTTAGTTTGTCTTCCATTTTAGGTTTATTTTTTACCTACCTTCACTGATTTTATTTATGTTTGTCTGTATATATGTGAATCTTCATATTTTTCAAGTCAAAACTATACAGAAAGAAATTGATGTTGTTTGTCTGTTTATAGGTGAAACATTCATATGTTTTAAAAGTCAGAACTCTAGAGAAAGACTCAAAGACATGTCACTCTCATCTTCCTTCTACTCCTTCCACCCTCCATCATTTCCACCTCATTCCTGCTCACCTGATGCACAAAGGTGCTCAGTCTTATTTGTTTCTGATTTAACTTTCCTGTGTTTGCTTTTGCAAAATGTGTACAGATTATATAAATATATAGGTATATAAATATATATGTAGTTATGTAATATATATATATTTATATATAGGTATGTTTTCTCATTTCCTTTTTTTCTTACACAACATGTAGCATACTCCTTTTTACTCAGGAGTCTACTTAGATAGTTGTAAAAAATGAAATAATGATGAGACTAGGGAGAATGACAGGCATCCGGTAAAAGAGGTAAAACCAAACAATACAAGGGAGAGACCTCTACTTAGGAAAGGTTGTATGAAGGAGGCTACATTTGAGCAGAGTCTTGAGAATGGAGGATATGGCAGGGAAGGGAAGGATTTTTCTAGACATTGATAGAGGAGGAGAACAGTTAGGGAATGGCAGGGAAGTGGGGCCAGGTTGGGGACATATCAATTCAGGGGAGCCCCATGGTGGAGCTGAAGAATGCAAGTCTCTAGGGAAGAGTGTGACAAGATTGCGATGACACAGGGAGTAAAACCTGAGTGTTGCATGCTTTTCATGGCTTACGGGGTTTCTAGAGAATTTAGAGACCATCTAATGATTTGTTTTAAACTGACACTATGTGCCCGTGTTACAGAGGAGGAAACTGAGGCCCAGATAAGCAGGGGTCTTTCTCAAGGTCTCATAGCCAGATATTGGCAGAGTTGGAATAGCCATGCCCTTTCCTCACAGTCCCATCCAATTTTCCTCAGGATTTCCCCCGGATGTAAGGTGGCCCCTGTGCTTCACGGACCTGGCAGTTTTTCCTTTGCCAGCTTGTGTCTGGACTTCTCAATTCATTTAATCCCAAGTCTCCAAATTCAACCAGACTAACAGCAACTTTAAACCAGCCTGTTATGAACTGAAGTGTGTTCTTCCCTCCTTCTCTTCAAATTTGTGTATTGAAGGCCTACCCCTAGTTCCTTAGGAAGAGACTGTATTTGGAGATGGGCCTTTAAACAGATTAAGGTAAAATGAAGTCATTAGGGTGAGCCCTAATCCTATTTGACTGTTGTCCTTATAAGAAGAGGAGATTAGGAAACTCATCCCCATAGAAGAAAGACTATGAGAAGATGCAAAGAGAAGACAGAAGACAGCCAAGGAGAGAAGCTTCAGAGAAAGCCAACCTGCTGACATCTTGATCTCAGACTCCAAGCTTCCAGAATTGTGAGACAAATTGCTGTTGTTTGAGTCTGTGGCACTTTGTTATAGCAACCGTAGCATATCAACCTATGCCTTCACCTACTCTTTTTATTTATTTATTCTTTTTGAGATGGAGTCTTGCTCTGTTGCCAGGCTGGAGTGCAGTGGCGTGATCTTGGCTCACTGCAACCTCCGCCTCCCGGTTTCAAGTGATTCTCCTGCCTCAGCCTCCTGAGTAGCTGGGATTACAGGTGCATACCACCTTGCCCAACTATTTTTGTATTTTTAGTAGAGATGGGGTTTCACCATGTTGGCCAGGATGGTCTTGATCTCTTGACCTTGTGATCTGCCCGCCTCGGGCTCCCAAAGTGCTGGGATTACAGGCGTGAGCCACTGTGCCCGGCCTTAATCTACTTTTTAACTGGCTCCTTGTGGGATCACACATCCAGGCTGGTGTCTTGGCTCCTCATCCTTTTTGTCACTAGGAGCCCCCTCTGGGCCCTATCAGCCATACTGCTTCAGAGGCAAGAGAGTAGTGGAGGGGAGTTTGTCCTAGTGCAGAGAATCGGGAGTCTGATGGAACCACTCACTGGCCAGGCAGATCAATCACCTAATATTCTGGATTCAGTAGTGCAGTTGAACTAGGAATCTCGAAGCAATTTCCATCTCCTCAATTCTATAATTAATGTGGAGATGAACTCAGGGATTTAAAGGTATTTTAGGTGCATACTCAGCGATTTAAAGGTATTTAAAATATTTTTAGCTTTTTTAATATTCTCGGATGTTCTGCCTCACCACAGACCTTAATATACCCAGGATATTAACAAGTTTTAAAAATCAGGTGATGGGATTATAAGTTTTAATTTTCTTCCCTACGCTGTAAGTTCCTCTGTATGTGAAAAAAACTAATCAACTTTCTAATGCAAATGATAATGAAACAAAGTGTATACAAGCTTATATCAATTGACATACAGTGTTTAGAAATGGATGTAGATTTTAAGATAAAATATGGAAACACTAGTCAAGTCGAGGATGGAAAAAACTGTCACAAGAGATCTATGATTTGTTGTTTGGGTCATGGCAAAGCATACTTGACAACAGATTGGCACTATCATGGAAAAGCTCATCCTGCTGGCGTTCTGGCTTGGCCTTAGGAAGAAGAGTGTGCAGATAAGAGTGTAATTTAAAATTAGAAAAAATGAGCTAGATTCAGAAATTATAGACAGCCAAATAGTCTCGTAAGAAAAAGGAGAAAATTGGCCGGGCGCAGTGTCTCACGCCTGTAATCCCAGTACTTTGGGAGGCCAAGGCAGATGAATCACCAGATCAGGAGTTCAAGAAAAAGGAGAAAATTTTGCTATAATTTACAGCTTAATTTCTTAAGTAACAGGATGTTTTAGTTACTTAACTTGATAATAATAAAGTAATGCACTTGAGGTTACTGGAATTTTGTAAATCAGGGAATATTGTAATTATCACTGATTCTTAGCTAAATGTAATCGAATGGTTCTATTTAGAATGTTTTTAGATAATTTGTGTTCTTGTTATTTCCTATAGATATTTTATAAGCAAAGGTGAAATACAACGTGCTTATAATACGAGGAAGAACAGATCTTGGCAAATGGGATTGTTTTGAGGCCTTGTTCTAGTGCACTAACCAAAACAAACTAGATGAAAAGCCATCCACCTCTGTGAACATTTCAGAGTCGACTGCCTATTCTTACACGCCCTCAGCCTCATAGATACAGGTCCCGATAACCCAGAGTCCTACGCTTTGGTATTGATTACAGAAGTGAGCTCTCCTCCTGTGTCCTCTTTTGTAGAAAGCAAGGATCATTTTGTAAACATCTGGTTTCACCGTAGAAGCACACGTGCTATCAGGATTTGTGTGTGTGTATGTGTGTGTTTGTAAAAGACATTTTATGAATGTCTGCGAATGACCTTTCCAAGAATCTTGCACAGCTTGTGGCTATTCAGGCCTGTTTCATGGATTTTTCTTCAATGCAAATCCAGCTGTGTCAGTTCCCTTAACCCCTCCTGTGCCTGCTCGAGGTTAAACGCTGCAGTCTGCTCTTTAGTAGGTGTCCAGAGGGTAATTACCCAGGTGCATCTGGGTGGGGTTTAACCCCTTTCACCCCCACCCTCTCTGCCAGAATTACGGGGAGATTCAGATGTGCAAGAGAGACACAGTTAGTGAAATTGATTCCCCCTCTTGGGGTAATTTGATCTTGTCAAACAATGCTTTTCACAGAACATGTGTGCTTTTGTTTTATTTTAAGGCTCTGAAATACCATTCTCCATTTTGCTCACCACTGAGGCAGATGTACAAATCTGAAAACCCTCTTGTTACGCGTGAAACTTTATTACTATTATTATTTTTTTGTAAGAAAAGTCCTAAGTTTCCCAAATCCAAACATAGTGAATCCTTCGATATTACTTTATCCAGAGCCATAGGCAGGAGAGAAAAGTTGTGAAAATCAAATTCAGGGAAGACCAAAAGGAAAACAAAATCATGGCCTCAGAAATGAGTATTTAGCTGGTGTTTGTTGGGTGGATTTGGGAGACGAGAAGGTAAAATGGTTTTAAAGGCAAAATATTAAACTGCTCAGATTATGGACAGCTCTCTTCATAGCTTTTGCCTCCAGATACTCTGGGTCTAATGATGGTAGAATATGGATCGTGTCGCAGAGGCTAGGATACTCTAGACTGAGAGTTGGTTATTATAATATCTTGCCCAGGAGTACGCTGTGGGAAGCAGCACATTGGACAGGGACTTGGCCATGCTCCTGAAGGTAGGGCCTGGCAAATAATGAGCACGGGGCTTGAGCAGCCAGCTGGTGAATCTGTTGTGTGACCCCATGCAAATTGCTTAAGCTTTCTGAGCCTCAGTTTCTTTCTCTGTAAAGGAGCCATTGATTCCCACCTCCTGGGATTATTTTAAAGATGCAATGAAGCCAACTATGCTAAGTGTTCATTGCTTGCCAGGCACATTACACTTAAGTGGTAGCTATTATCTTATTATTTAAAAAGATAGCTTTGCCACAAGCCAGATATGTGCCATTGAGTAAGTCATGCCGTGTAGGTGGCTGGGGTTTGGTTTTCTCATGTATAAAATGTGAAATTTGGAGCTACAGACCCTTCTAATTCTAAAATTCACCGAGCCTTTGAATCCCCTCTTAAGCCGTAGTTTACTGGAATAATAGTATCTGTGCCTAGCAGTGGGCAGAGTTGCCAAAGTTCAGATTAAATTCTTACCAAGAGGTTACTAGAACTTGAAACACTTCCTGTCCATGGATTCGAAAGGTGAAAACCTGTGTTCCAGTCCTGGGCAGTGATATATTCCATGGTCCAGGTGGGGTTACTAGCAAGTCTTAGGTCTCAGGCAGTTCTCTTTCTTCTGATACCAAAGCTAGAGAAAAATCTGCTTTATTGCTCCTCAGTCTTATATATGAATCTAAAAATCCTTCCATATCCAAAATCTATCTTACTCTGTGTCTGAAACTTTTCTGATCTTTCTTACTCCTTTACAACAAAATTATCTAATGCATAGATAATGCGTGCTTGCTTCCAGAATACTTCGATTTATGTCATTACACTCACTCGCTCCTCAGAACAGCTCCATGTTGGAGGTCTGTTATCACCCCAATTTACAGATAAGGAAACTGAAGGCTGGATTTGCTGAGATCATGTAGCCAAGCGTTGTCGGATATAGGGTACATGTTCACGTCTTGCACTGCAAAACACACATTTCTCCCCCCGAAGCAAGCTCCCTCTAAAGTGCCAGAGCATTTTGTTTATGAATGAGGAGCGGCAAAGCAAAAGATGAGGTCACAATTGGAAACAGGATACAGAAATGCTGGTTCCTTCATGTCCCATAAGCTCAGATCTGTGATTCCTAGCACCTTTTTATATGAGGAACTATTTTCCTTTGGTAAACGGAAGTTTATTATTTTATTGTATGGGAAAAATACAGATGCGCAAAAGAGAAATATGTTCATACCCTGGTGATTATCAGTGTTGACATTTTGGTGTCTTAACTTTCCCTCCTTGCTCCCCCATTTATGTATTTATGTGTATACGAATGTGTGTTCACCAGAATGTCCTTAATTTGTGCATACTGCTTGAGAACCCATCTTTACTAACAAAATGTGATGGATTGCCCAGAGATAGTTGTATGGGACCTAGATTTTTGCATCTCCCCAGATAGGCTTCTCCTGCCTGCCACTTGCTGAGTTTTGCTAGAAAGTTGTTACTACCACCTTGTACTGTCTTATTCCCCAGGACAAAACTGCAGCTCAGTGTGCATAGCTCCTGGTGCAGCAGAGCCCAGCAGTGCCAGCAGCCAGGCCTGATCTGGCCCCTACAATAAAAGCCCTGACGTCTCTCACCATGCCAAGACTCAGATGAAGACTGTGCCAGGGAGTGGAAGTAGTGTCTCCAGTGGTTATCCATAGGGGCTAGCTGATACAATGCCGAAGTGCAGGGAGTTAAGGCCTACAGGTGAACCTTGGCCAAGGGGAGACAGAGGCACAGGAGACTGTTCTGAGCCATATGTGGTTCCCATATAGCCTTTGTCTTGGCAACCCAGCAAACCAGCATAAAGCTTGAACACAAATACTTTTCCTTAGGTTCTTTTCCACCCTGCCCCCCCTTTTAACTTAAGAAACTGAGCTGATGGTCGTTACATTTATAGTATCTGTATTCAGTAAGTACTTGCAAACAAAAATTCAGTCACTTTTAGTGAACATGGATTTTATTAATTACCACAGCATCTGTATGCACTTGAAGAAAAGTAGTATATTGATGTTATCTTCAGATGCCATTTGGTGATAGATGAATTAAAGGACTCTTGAAGCTACTCTTTGCCTCTCTCTATGTGCGTGTCCCCAAGAAGGAGCTACAATTGGGTTGTTTAGGTGTGATCCAGGTCGTCATAGCTATTTTACCCTTAACTTGACCTTCTTGCTGTAGTTAAAGACTCTCAGACAGAAACCTCAGTCCACCCAGTCTCTTCCTCCGGCTGCCTTTCAAGTGCGTGAAGTTTTGAAGTCTGCACACATTTTCTCAGGGTGAGGCACTGTACACATCTGGGTCAGCTTTATTCCAGTTTTCGGTTTTTTTTGAGATATATAAAGTCAATCAGTGTGAGTAACTGCTACATGAGACCATGGAGAAAATGAAATAAATATGTTGGAAATGCTAGAAAGTGATCTGCAGTTGTTTATTCGCCTCAGTCTCACTTCCTGGGCTTATTTTAAAACATTCAAAGGGTTTGAACAATCTTTGAGTTGTTTGGCGTGCTGCAAAAAAAAAAAATATGGTCTGTTCTCTAATAGGAAAGAATTTTACACTGTGCTTCCTGGCCTGGAAGTGTATGGGAGAGTGAGGAAAAGAGGGGGGAAACTAGTCTCAAGGGATGGGACCTCTTGTGCTGATTAACATTCTCTTAATAAGACACTTAATCTATTATATGTTTCAGTGCACTTCATCTATTAAGCAGTATTCACTGGGCTTCCTTTTGTTTCTCAAGGCCAGGGATACTGTCTTGTACATCTTTGCATTCTCTAATGGTGCCACATTTAACAGGTACTGACAACTCTGAATGATGAGGTGGATAGTGAGCTTTTCAGCTAGGTAAGTCAATTGTGGGGAGTTGCACAAGGTGCCCAAGTTACAAAGAACAAACGCTAGAAACAGAATTTATATATGGACAAATTACTGAGCAAGACGATGTCCTTGTTTGTACCACGGACATTGTTCAGGCAGAGCTCATTGGTTGTATTCACAGAAAAGACTCATTGGCTGCATTCTACATAACAGTTTTGGTTTTTTATGTCAGAGAAAAAGAAATAACTTTTGTGTAAGTCATTGACTCTCTCTCTCCAACTTGGGGGCTGCAGGCTCATTGCCTGGCCTTCAGGTGTCTGATGCAAAGGGATCAAATGGTAAACACTTTGAACCTCTCCTTTGCCCATGATGCTTGGACACAAAACTTGTGGCCTCAGTTGTTAACCGAGGAGCCTTGTGGCATAACCTCTAGAGTTAAACAGGCCTGGGTTTGAACCTTGACTGTTACTCACGTCTGTGATATGGCCTAATCTCCTTATGCTTCAGTCTTCTCATCAGTAAAATGGGCATAACAATTACTACCTTTTAGAGTTGTTTGAGGCATTAGAATGATACTCTGTCTGTTAGTACAGGGGTCCCCAACCCTGGTACCAGTCCAGAGCTTGTTAGGAATCAAGCTGCAGGCCGAAGGTGAGTGGTAGGTGAGCTAGCGTTTACCACCTGAGCTCTGCCTCGTCTCAGATCAGCGGCGGCATTAGGTACTAATAGGAGCACAAACCCTATTGTGAACTGTGTATGCCAGGGATCTAGGTTCCTTATGAGAAATCTAACGCCTGATTACCTGAGATGGAGCAGATCCTGAAACTGCCCCTCCCCGCAACCCTGGTCCATAGGAAAGCTGTCTTTTGTGAAATTGGTCCTTGGTGCCAAAAAGGGTGGGGACTGCTACAGAGAGTAGTTACTGTTGGTTGTAGTATTGTGTCATTATGTTGTTTGTACTGGTGAAATCACCAAGACTCTTGTTCCAGGGAAAAGAAGAAGCAAAAAATTGAAGGAATAAGAAGTTTAAGCCACAAAGCCTTAACAGGAACATTTTGACCTGTCCAAGGGATATGCTGTGGGGAATGGGGAAGGAATTCCTTCCTTCTCAAGCTGTAGGTATCAGGCTCTGGCCATGAAGATGATGCTGGATTTTCTACTCATTCAGCAAACATTTCTGGAAACCCATCACCTGCCACATTTGTGTGCAGATGCTGTGTGGGCATACAAAGGCGAATTAGGCTGTGGTCCTAGGTTGGGGACAGTGGCTGCCGCCTCTAATCCCAGCACTTTGAAAGACCAAGGTGGAAGGCTTGCTTGAGCCCAGAAGTTTGACACCAACCTGAGAAACATAGTGAGACTCCCATCTTTACAAAAAAAAAGTTAGCTGGCTGTGGTGTTGCACGCCTGTAGTCCCAGCTCTGGGGAGGCTGAAATAGGAAGATTGCTTGAGCCTGGGAGGTTGAAGCTGCA
>NW_016107450.1:1564051-1701440 GCF_001604975.1 Cebus imitator | reverse complement strand
AAAAAAAAAAAAAAAAAAGACATGGTCCTGATGTCTACCTTCAGGGCTTCATACTCTATTGGGGGAAGATAAAGGTATTATTATAATGCCAGGAGAAAACTGCTCTAAATGCAGCATTTATCAAATGCTATGAGAGCACAGGAGTCTGTTTGGGGGAAGTGGAAAAAGGCAGAGCTGTTGCCATTTAAGTTGGGTCTTGAAGGACAAGTAGGAGTTCTTCAGGAGGGGTGGGAAGGATAGATAACATGTACAACGGCAAAGCAATGGAAAAATGCAACGGCATGATGCTGGCTGTGACTGGCACGTTACATTACAGGGCTGGGGAGAGAGTAAGCAGAACATTCAGCCGGAGTTGCATCCTTGGTGCTGCTGGGCCAAGAGGCTGGGTTGCCTCATTTTAGTTTGAGGAAGGCTGTGGACCTTTAAAAGGGAGGGTGTGATGTGGGCTATTCTCATCCGATACTTGGGCTTCTCTCCTCCCTGTTCTTTTGAGTTGGACTGTGGCCATGGAAGGGCAAAGGAGGGGAAATCTTCCAGCGGTCATGGGGAGACACAGATATCCTTTATCTTCGTTGGTATTTACAAAACAAATTAACTTTGGGTGTGAGGAGAAGCGCTTCAGATAAGAAACGGGCAAACTTGGCGGGGGATGCCGATAGTGATACCACATCTTCCCTGCCTTTACTTGGGGGCCATTTATTCTTATTTTCCCCCTCTCTTTAAAAGCTGCTGTATCTCTGGGGGTGCGGGGGGAGCTTCCACCTTCAGGAATGCAGTGTGGTCTTACTTCTGGTAAATGAAGAAAATTTAGCTTCTGGATTTTTCTACGCTTGATAAAGGGTATAGTGTGTAAATGTAGGATACAAAACTCTCTATAACAGGATCTCAAATTTTAGGAAAGAAACACAAAATATACATATATTAATGTATAGTAGACATTGCACTTTGGGTTACAAGTTTTTCTTCTTTTCCACTTTATTTTTAGGGGAGAAAAAGAAAAATATTTTTTTAAAAAAGTTCTCAGTGAGTGTGATCTCTGTATTCAATCTTGGAAACAAAAACAATTTCTTGGGAGGAGAAGAATAAAATTGGGGGTAGGCTGTGTATTTTGGGAAGAATTTGGCTTCTTTCTTGCTGATACCTTTTACTAGTTGCTGAAGATTCAGGTGGTTCTTTCATTATTCATTCTACATGTATTTATTGAGCAACTACTTATCAACCAGCTGTACGTTTCTGGACAGGCTTATTTTGCACTGAAAGGCATTCCCTGGCCTGTCCCATGGCCTCCCCCTGAGATTTTCTTAGCTGTGCTCAGCGTGGCCACAACACCCCGTGATTCTGTCATCACCTCCCTTGCTGCGAGGCTGCTCCAGAGCTCTCCGTAAACAAGCTATTCAGGCTGTTTGGATAAGAGCAGGGGAAAGACAATAATAAACTCGGGAGGATGGCATGACCAAGGTGGTTCGCACTGAAGGTTTTTAATGGCTTTTTACACATGATGAGCACTTAATTGTCTGCAGTTTTATTAAACACTGTTCTCACACGGTGGCTCTGTGAATGCCAGCCTTTCCTGGGGAGCCTTCCCTAGCAGTGCAGCCTCAAATTCGGGCTTGTTTCTTCTGAGAACAAATATCAGAAGTTCCTTTGCCTGAGTCAGGAGCTCTAGGTTAGGTATGTCAAAGTGATGGCTAAGTTTGGGAAGCTGCATTAGTCTTTTCTTAAAAAAAGTTTTAAGATAGAAAAATTCATTAGATTTCACTTGCTCTCACTTTCTCCATTTTAGTACCGGCTGAATAATCAGAACCCAGAGCTGAACTTGAGTATTCAGGAAGGTGAAGCATAGGGGAAAATGTTTTATTAGAAGCAGGCTTTCTAGCTGTGACAAATTACATGTGAAATTTCAAGTACAGACCCGCAGGGCTGTGACGACTTCAAGAACGATCACGTGTGGCCCAGCCTAGGAGGGTGGAGGGCTGGGAACCCCACGTGCCTGGTTTATTGTGCGGCTTCACTTCCTAGGGGAGAGGGAGGCTGGAGGAGAGAGAAAGTAGCATGCTGCAGGGTGCTGCTGAGTTCAGGCTGTGGCTCTCCCCAGTATTTCAGCTCATGCCAGCCATCAGAAGACCTCCGGGGGAAGAGGGGGGAGCTGTTATGCAAAGTTGAGAACCTGTAACTCGAGGTAGGAAGAAGACAGTTCAGATCCCTTCAGATGACTCTTGGGCTTCTAAAGTCTCATCCCAATTTATCTTTCCAGATTATTCTATCAACCTGGCCAAGCACCAAATCTTTTGTGTACACATGACCCTTGAAACCCTCTTCTCTATTTGGCAAACTCCAAACCCTCCTTCAAGAACAAGTTCAAAGTGATCAGTGCAATCAGCCATTTAAAAAAACTGGTTTAAATCTGCACCCCGCCACCCCTGTTTCTGCTTCATCTCTCCCCAAGACAGAATCAGTCTCTCTTCTCCGTTGCTTCCATGCCGCTTGGCCGATGGACACTGTTAGAATTGACACTCACAGCTTGGGAGAGCAGATGGGGTCTGTGTGCGCCTTGTGAGTAGACGGGCATGGGATCATACAAGACAACATGTGTGAAAGTCATTTGTTAATTGCAAAGCACTGTACCAGTGTGTTCATAGCTACCCTTTATTGAATACATCATGTTTGGTCTTTTCTCATCAAATCCCCACAACAACCATTTGAAAGTAGGTATTATGGTCATCTTCCTTTTAAAGACACAAAAACTGAGTCTCTAAGAGGTTGAGAAGTGGGGCTTCCCATGGCCACATTAGACAGTAAGTGGCAAAGTTACATTAAATCCAGTTGTGATTCTACCATCTCAACCCATGCCACCATTTTGCTGGGCCTGTGAGCAATGCAGATGCAAGGGAGACATGATCTTTGCTGTCAAAGCTTCTAATCTGAGATGGAGGTGAGGCAGTCACTGCCAGCTGGTGCACAGCCTAAGGTGGAATATAGGCTAAAGAAGAGTGCACATACAGAGTGTTTGGAGAGCAATAAAGAGGCTTCGTGGAGAAAGCTTTCCTTCTCTGCACCTTGAGGAATGGGCAGGGTTTTTATAGCAGCTGTGGAGAATAGGGAATGGCAGAAACTACATGAATAAAGGCTTAGGGGAGTGTAGGAAGAGTGCAGTAGAGAGACGGGTATGAGATTAAGGTTCTCTTAGTCATGTGACTGTCACTGAGGAGTCAGAGCTCATAACATCTCCCACCCTGTGACCCCCATCCTTGGTCTTTTATGATAGGAGGCAGTTGCTAGCCTGCATGTAGGGATAGCTGTGCTTATAGACAGGTTCTTACCTGGAGTAGTAATGCTTTCCTGGGTTCAGAAGCATTTTCGATTGCCACAAAGATTGGCAGGGGCTGGAGTGGGTTGGATGCATGTGAAGCGGGCGTGGTGTCCTACCACCGGCACTTGGCACTCCCTAAACCAGATATACTAAATACCTTACAATGGATGCATCAGTCCTGCCCAGGGAATAATTCTCCCACTCCGAAGACCAGTATCTCCTGTGTGGGATCCTCCTCTAAGAGTATACATGTCAACTTTCCCCTGGCCACTGCAGTGTCCTTCCAGGAAACATGAATCTGCTCCTGGCATCTCTATAGACACTCTAGAATGGTTCAGTTTTATCCCTATACATACATGACCTCCAAAACCTGCTATTTATGCTACTCCCAAAGCTTAGAGCTGAAAACAGACGTTTCTACCTTATTTTTCTTCCCTTGAAATATCCTCTGGCTCTGAGGTCGTTTAAAGAATAGGCAGCCCTGGCAGAGTGTTGTAAGCTTCCTCTTAGCATAAACAATAACTGCAAAATGATCCATCTGATCTGGCTACTGTTGTGGAAGGGAAGAGGATAAAAAGAGCATTCATTGGGCCAGGTGCCTTCTCAAGAAGGGCTCATCAAGGTGGAAAACCAAGCGGCACATACTTGTGGACAAAGTCTGAAAGAAGTAGAGGTTAAGGGAGTGGTAGGGATTGAGGAAAAACCTAATAATATGGTAATAGGAGATAACAGACTACAAAACCCCTGTGAAACCAGGAATAAAGGAGCCCAGTGCTTCACAAATACAAGATTGAATGAGTTTCATGTTTAATGTAAATACACCTGCCATTTGTTCTCTGAAGCACTGGTTACAGGTTTTGAGATAAAATAGAGTTTTGAACATTGTGCCAGTGTAATTTGCCTTTGCCCAGGCATAGACACTTTGTTCCTGAACAGTCCCCAGAGACAGAATAGTGCTCTGACCAGCTCAAAGGTCTCACCTCCTGAGATGAGACCTCTGCCTCCACCTAGCCTGTATCTGAGACTCCTTGGCTACAGAGTAGGGGAAAGGGAGGCAGCCGCCCAGGATGCCAGTGATCTCATGGCCGAAGTGGATCATTTTACTCTCCTGCTTCGAAGTTACCCACCACATTAAGGGTAAAGAGCAAAATACTCAATTTCTCCTATAAAGCCCCGGCCTACCTTTTGCTTAAATCTCACCATTGTCTCTGCAGTTGCTCAGGCCTGCGTTTAGTTCCTAGACTGTTAACCGTGCAGGGTCCAGCCTCAGGGCCTTTGCTGTTTTCTGCGTGTGAGCCATTTTCCTCCCTTCTTCAGTTTTCAGTTCCTCTTTCCTTAAGTCAACACTACATATTATTTCTTTAGGGATGCTTTCCCTGAACCCAGCCTCACAGCAGAGGACATCGGGTCACCTGTTGCATTGGTCATTGTGCACCATACTTTCCCCCGTGGCTCTTGTCCCAGTTTATAATGATGCATTTGTGTGATTACCTGATGAAAGGCTCCCCTTCCACTGGACCATGAGTTCCATAAGGGGAATTCTGTTACTCAGTTCAAGCCTGACACCTGGCAAGTACTCAACAGGTATTTGTTTAATAAATTAATTATTAAATTTATCACAGATACACCAGAAGGTGCAAATAAGCAAACAGGAAGAAAAAAAGCAATTGTAATTCTACAACCAAAGAAAAACCACTTTCCGTTTCTTGACATATACTTTAAAATTTTTTTTCTATTCTACAAGATAATATGATTTTCCCTTAATAGTGTTGTAAACAGGATTAAGCATCCACTACATTCAATTTACCATCATTTTACTCAGCCAATCCCTATTGCTAGACTCAAATCAGATTGTATGGTCTATCATTTCATGCACACTGATGCAAAATTATAAAAAATGAAATCATTTTTGCTTCTCAGTCAGCATTTTACTTTATCCAAAAGGAGTATAAGATGTGAAATCAAGAGTGACTGTCCAGGAAGATGGAGACTTGGTGGATGGAGCTGCAGACCACGTGGGGAGAGCCCTGCCACAGGAAATGGCTGTGGCTGGTAGAGGGGAAAGTGTGGGGCAGTTAAGGAGTTGCCACCTGCCCCCAGGGGAGGCAAAAGTTGTTTTGTGGAAAGTGCATGGCATTATGGCAGGGCCTCTGCGGGCTCTGTGATGTGGGCAAACAAAATGGCTGCCTTGGGATTATCTGGGAGCTTCTGAAGGCGGTAGAGTGGTGACTAATTTATTAATGCTGCTCTCGCATCCTAGTGCTGGGGAGACAGGATGAGAAAGCCAGCTCTGGGGAGACAACTATTGTTCCAAAGTCAGGAGTCGCCAGCACCTGCCATCTCGCAGACTCTTGTCTAGTGCCCCCTTGTGGCCATCCTTGTTGTTAGCCCTGACTTGGGTGCCCTGGCACCTGCCATAAACCAAGCTAGACCCACACTGCGTTTGGGTGCCTAGAACAGGAAGAAGCTTTAGGAATTTATGTTAGAGATTCACCATCTTGTACTTTCTGCCGAAGCATCTCTCCCTGAGTCAGAACAGTGGAAGGCTGACTGTTTTCCACCCACCACCATGCACTGGATGCTTGTTGCGAGCAGCACATTATACGACAGGAATCTCACAACAGAGCAGTGAGGTTGTTACCACTATGCTCTCCACCTTATAGATGACGTACCTGAGCTTGGAAAGTGTCAGAACCAGAATTTGAACGCAGGTCTGTCTGAGCCCAGATCTTTTTAAACCACTCTTTATGACGAATCTCAGTAGGTTCTTAAGAATGGGGCGTGCTGCTCTCTAGAGCGTTTGTGACCCAACACTATGAATTGAAACAAGGCAAGCTCTGTGCTCCCATTTGGGGAAAGTTAATATTTCACATGCTCTCGAGAATTTAGGAGCTTGGTAAAAACTTACTATTAAACAGGGCTTTTCTTTAATTCCTTTTGTTTAAAGATTTTCTTGTGAAACACTCTATGTACTGTGCCTCCCTCTGAGACGTCAGTGGTGCCAGAGACCGTTAGGGAGTTTGTGTAAATAGAGAGAGGGCCAAATGCTGCCCACACAAGTAGTCAGGCATGAGGCTGAGTGTGTGGAACAGCTCCATAGCCAGCCCCAGTCTCTGAGGATTGTCCTGAGAGCTCATCTGGGTCCCAAAATCGGTGGGTGGTGCTGTCTCCAGGAGGCAATGGCCAGCTTGAGGAAATATCTTTAACCATTCATCTTTTTAAAAATATAAGTTTTCTAAGCAAATAAAACCAGTTAGCTTTGAAAGTTCAGTATTAATGAATGTTAATGCATATCTTGATGATTTTTTTTAAAAAAAACTGACGAATCTTACAAGAGACAGGAATATCTAGAGGGTAAATAACAGGACCAAAATGCTTTGAAACATCTGAAATAATGGTTCAACGCACAGGGTCAAAGGGTAGGACTGGTTCTCTTCAAGCGTTTTTTTAAAATGCCTCATTTTTATTTAACATTGTTTTGGGAAGGAGTGCATTATATTGACACATTGAGAAAAAAATTCCTTTTTGTTTTTTTAAAACTAATAGGAGCTTAGGCATTATGATTAAGGACCAAAAAGAGCCAATGCTGATGAATGCCCTCTTTCTTCAGCTGTAAAATTTAATAGCCGCCACCGAGAGGTTTTTCTTTTAATCAGCAAAAAATTTATTTTGTCCTTGACATTTTATGCCAAAAATCAGCCCAGAGAATGTGTTTTACAGCCTGAGTTGAATTTCCCTAAAGGTAGAGTTTTCCTGTGAGCAGTGTTCATTGAATTGGCTTTTTTTTTTGCACTAGATAACAAACTATATTTATTTATTAGATAATCTTTTGATTGTTTCAGCAAGATAGAGGAAACTTATGCAGAGACAGCAGGGCATAATGGGCGAGCATCTGGGTTCTTTTGGAGGACGAGATACTGGGTTCCATTGGCCTCACTACTTCCTATCTCTGTGACCTCAAGTAAATTACTCTTCCAGTGCTCGTTTCTTTGTTCAACTGGGGATCATAATAGTGCCACCATCGTCATGCTGTAATGATGAATGCACCTGAAGCATTTAGCACAGCTGTCAGCCCTTGAGTATTGACTAAATATTAGTGATGCACGGCTATCTATAACTTAAAACTTTGCCTCAGAGTATGCCTTCTTATGATCTGATAATAGTAGGAATCAGGTGGGCCGGGCGCAGTGGCTCAAGCCTGTAATCCCAGCACTTTGGGAGGCCGAGGCAGGTGGATCACAAGGTCAAGAGATTGAGACCATCCTGGTCAACATGGTGAAACCCCGTCTCTACTAAAAATACAAAAAATTAGCTGGGCATGGTGGCACGTGCCTGTAATCCCAGCTACTCAGGAGGCTGAGGCAGGAGAATTGCCTGAACCCAGGAGACGGAGGTTGTGGTGAGCCGAGATTGCGCCATTGCACTCCAGCCTGGGTAACAAGAGCAAAACTCCGTCTCAAAAAAAAAAAAAATAGTAGGAATCAGCAGAAAGTAAGGTGTTTCAACTATCTGGGAAAACTACCAAATATCTGCTTAGCAGAGGCAAAATAAATGCAGCTTAAATGCAGCTGAAAATACTGAAAACTGCTTTTGTTTCTCACATGTCATATAAATGCAGTTATTTTCATTAAAAGTGATGGGAAATCCATGTGAAATCTCTTGTCTTTCTTGTATCTGTAAAAATAGCTCAGTAGATCCATAAATGCCAAGAACCTGTTCAGTGTAAGGGACGTTGTTGGGCAGGGATGGGAAAGTTCAAAGAAACATCAGATGCAATCCCTGCTTTGGTGGAATTTTTGGTATAACTTGGAAAATTAAATGGAAAAAAAAATTAAACAACAAAACAGCACCTCGCTGCCAAATAAGTGAGGAAGGAAAGACCCAGCTGAAGCACTGGTGATGGGAGGAAGGATGGATTTGAGCTGGTTTTTAAAGGATGGGTAGGGGGAGAATAGCAGGAAAGCCTCTCATAGATATGGCTTAATAGCAAGAGCAAAGTCAATGTAGTGGCAAAGAACAAGGCAAGAGGGAGGAGTGGTTAGCAAGCGAAGGCTCATTAACGCTTAAGGCTACCTTTGAACCAGAAGTGTCTGTCTGACTGGATTCAGGAGGCCTGTCCATCACGCCACTCTCCACCATCATGATTCATTACTCCAGGGTCTCTTATCTTCAAATCAAAAGCAAGACGAGAGGCAGATACAGATATGAGGAAGTGCTTTGCTTTTCACTACTCTGCCAAACATAGTTTACATACCAACACTGATAATCTGTCAGCCCACCTCTCCTGGACACTTAATCATTTCCCTGGAATCTACTGGAATAATTTTTTTTTTATGCATTATGAAGTATGCTTCGTAGTGTCTGTTTCTTAAGATAAGTTTGCATTCCTTTAACCAAGTGGCATTCCCACAAAGCTCCAAGGTGGCCTGTATTACACATTCCTTCTCACAGCCAAAGCGGTCAGTTGTGAAGGCAGCTACCTTCATGACCCGTTAGTGAGAATGTTGAACACTTGTTGGGCACTTACTCTGTGCGAGATACTGTTCTCAGTGCTTTACATGACCAAATTCATTTAACTCTCCAGAAGAGCGAGCAGTGGGAGAGAAGGGTGATGAACAGACCCTACAAATGGACTAACTTATTAAATAATGAATCAGCAATTAGTTCTTCTTTTTTCTGGGGACGGAGTCTTGCTCTGTGGCCCAGGCTGGAGTGCAGTGGCATGATCTCTGCTCACTGCAGCCTCTGCCTCCCAGGTTCAAGCAATTCTCCTGCTGCAGCCTCCCAAGTAGCTGGGACCACAGGTGCCCACCACCACGCCCAGCTAATTTTTGTATTTTTAGTACAGATGGAGTTTCACCATATTGGCCCAGCTGGTCTCAAACTTCTGACCTTGTGATTGGCCCGCCTCAGCCTCCCAAAGTGCTGGGATTATAGGCGTGAGCCACTGCGCCCGGCAGAATCAGCAGTTAGTTCTAAAAATGTTTATGTAGTGCCTACTGTGTGCCAGACACCATGATTAAGTAACAGTCGAAGTAACTCAGTAATCATGTCTGAACTGCCAGTATGGGTGTTTTATCACCGTCCATGTTCTGTATTGATGGTTTATTGAACACATTTTGAGTTTTTCAGGGAAGTGTTTATTAAACTCCATGTGCATCTGAATCACCTGGGAATCATGTTAAAATGCAGATTCTGATTTGAAAGTGCTGTAGTGGAGCCTTTGAATTTGCATTTCTAACAAGCTCCTAGGGGATGGTGACACTGCATATCCAAGTGACCTCTTGAAGTAGCAAGATCTTAGAGAACCAAGTAAATGGCAGAGGAAACACAAGCAGGATAAGACAGGTACATGTTGTCACTTTCACACTGGAAGAGGCAGCAGGCCTGGATTTGGCTCCAGGCCCCAGTTTAACATGATCATTATGGTCGTTGTCACTACCATGTGCACCAAAGGAATCTAGGAGCTTGGAGCTTCATGGCCCAGTGGCACAGTTTACAGTTCTAACACACCTTAAAGTTAAAGGAAGAATGTAAGCTACCCTAGGAACATGGTTTGTAAGTGCAGCAGAGAAAGCGGGGTTGGTGGTGGGGTGGGGGGCTAGAAGTCAGGAAACCTGTGTTCTCATCAGGGCTCATTTACAGACTCACTCTGTGACCTAGTTTAATCACTGAGCCTTTCAGTGTCCTGGTTTCCTCATCTGCAAAACAGACTGGTAACATCTGCCCTGCCCATCCAAGACTGCAGAGGTGAGAGAGGGTGCACAAAAGCTCACAGGAGAACCAAAGGAGCACTGCAAATGTGCATTTTTATGATTAAAAATATAGAGTCTTCAGCAGTAGGCAGGAAAGAGGGGTATCTCAGGAGCTCCCACTTTGGTTTATGTCTCTCTGAGGGCTGGTTATGCCTCTCAGCCTGTTCTGTATTCAGGAGATGCATAGAGCTTATGGGGAAGCTAGCTTCATGCTATTTCGGAGCAGGCCACTTCTGCAATAGAAACCCCTATCGGATCACAAGGTCAGGAGTTCGAGATCAACCTGACCAAGATAGTCCACTAAAAATACAAAAATTAGCTGGGTGTGGTGGTGCGTGCCTGTAATCCCAGCTACTCAGGAGGCTGGGGCAGGAGAATTGCTTGAACCCAGGAGGTGGAGGTTGCAGTGAGCTGAGATCAGGCCATTGCACTCTAGCCTGGGCAGCAACAGAGTGAAACTCCATCTCAAAAAAAAAGAAAGAAAGAAAAAGAAACCCCTAGACTATCACGGCTTGTCCTTCCTGCATTGAACCCATTAAGAATAAAGGAGGTATCTGGGCTGTGGAGGGGAAGGGAAGGGACGTAACATTTACTGAGTATTTTATGTGAGTTATTTTACTTAATCGTCACAACACTCCTAGGAGTAAGTAGTTTGAATTATCAAATTGTTCCACTTTCATAGATGAGGCACCTAAAACTCAGACAGGCTCACATGCCTGGGGTTTGGTTTTGTTTCTCTTTGTAAAAGATCTTTTCAATTTGGTAGCCCAAAACACGTGATTATAAAGTTAGCAACCTCTGGTGTCTGGTTAATAGTCACTTTGTGCGGGTTATTCCAGAGGTAGATAGCATGAATTTAGGTCAAAGCCAAGAATTTTGTGCTAATTACCTATCTCTTTCCAATAGAATTGGAGAGTTGTTTCAGAATTCTTTGAGTTCTTAATTTACAGAATTTCCTAAAGAGTTCTACAGCTCATTTTTCCCAGGAATAGAGGAGATTGGCAACTGAAGACAGCAGGCTTTTCCTTTTTAGTATTGATGATGGTAATGATGACGAGCTTTAACACGGATTCTCCAGGTAATCCTCATGTAGTCCTGTGAAGTTGGTGGTTTTGTTACCCGTATATTAGAGAAGAGGAAACTGGAGACAGAGAGAGTTAAGAGACTTATACAGAGCCTGACTACTCCCAAGTGTTTAGGACTAAGTGGACTTTAGTCCTGGTTTTTCCAGCTCCAACTCTGAGGCTTGTTCCCATAGTCCACCGTATCCCATGGGTTAACCAGTGTTAGTGACCATCCGACTAAGAAATTAGCGGTGGCTGTCAGTGGAAAAGAGCTACTTGATTCTAATGATAATAATAATGAAAACAACTGCCAGCTTCCTCTGCTGCTGTTAGGGCCTCCTGGGTTGGCCCTGTCACATCCCATCATGTCATGGGGCATGTGAGATCACGGGGCCGAAATAACCCTGGGCGACTGATGTAAAACAGATTGCATGTGACACCTGCCCTTGGGCTTCCCAGCATGGCACTTCAGCCCCTCTTGGCTCAGAGAGCACTTAATATACCCGCAGAGTGCTGGGATCCTCCCCAAAACTTCCTGCAGACAGTGTAACTCTGGAACGGGATCCCAAGTCATACTGAATTTTGAAAAGGTGAATGACACTGGAGACACAAGGTCCTGTTGGTTTGGGCTGGTTGCTTAATGTCTCTGAGTCTCAGTTTTTCATCTGTAAGTGGGAATAAGGATAGTACTCTGAGTTGTGAAGGTTAATGGAGCCAGTGGTGTCAGATCCACAGTAGGTACACAGGTAAATGGGACCGTTGTAGCTTTCTTCTGGATTATATCATCCTTAATTTTTCTCTTTCTGTCTCCTCTCAGAAATCATCACAAATTCCGTCACTTCTAAATTATGCCTTAAGAAGTAAAGTGCCTATGTATATGGTGCCTATTTATCACCTTAGTCTAAATCAGCTTCGTCTCTAGCCTAGATTACTGTACTAGTCTCTTACCTGGTCTCCTGCTTATCCTCCTGCTTAACAGAGCACCTAGAGTGATTTTATTAAAATATAAGCCAGATCATTCATTTGCTTTCCTAAAACTCTCCAGTGGTTTCCAATAGCACTTTGACACAGTCTGTATCTCTTAACACAATCTGTTAAGAGATTATGTTAATCTCTTAACATAACATTATGTTAATCTCTTAAGGCAGTTACCCTGCAAACTGCCGCCTGCTGTAGTCCCTGCCCACTTCCCACCTCCACTGGATGCCCCTCGCTCCCGAGCTCACTGGACCCTAGCCATGATGACCACCTTTTTGCTCCTTGGATGCACCAACACCAGCGGGCCTGAGGACCTTTGCAAGTGCTGTTTGTCCCCTTTGCCTGGAATGCTGTTCTCCATGATCTTTGCATAGATAGAAACTTTGTAGCTCTCATTTTCGTTAAGTCTATAAAGTTAGGAACCTCTGGTGTTTGGTTAACAGTTTACTTTGTGCAGGTTATTCCAGAGGTGGACAGCATGGGTTTAGGTTGTCATTTAGAGAGCCACCTAACTTCTCCACGGAAACTCACCACATTCTCTTGCCCAATGACTTGCTAACACATTACAGTGTTTTAATTTTCTTTATGTTCTCAGCACTACTTGAAGTCCTCTCACATATTTGTTGACAGTTTATTTCCACCCACTGGAAGGTATACTCTGGCCAGGGTTACAGCACTAGTTCCAAGCAGTGTCTGCTGTATAGCAGGCACTCAGCAAATATTGATTGATTAAAATAAATGTTTTTTATTATCTATTAAAAATAAGTAGAAACAAGTTTTAAAAAATAACAGGGAAGTCTTTCAGTATCTATGTTCAAGCTGAGGGTTTGGGATCCAGTGGCCGTGGACAGGCTTGATAGGAAGGGGTGGGTGGAGGAATTGCTCATCTTCAGAGCGCTGAGGGATGGTGAGAGACCATCTCATACAGCCTACTGCCTGTAGATACTTCCATTTGCTTGTTCAGTTATTTGACAAGAGCTTGCTGTGTGCTGCTCTATGTGCTGAACTCTGGGCTCATAGCAACTAACCATGAGAGACCTAGCTCTGCCTTTACTGAGCTTATCATTTGACAGTGAAGACTGGCACTGAGTGCAAGAATTTTCTACTGAAATAAGTATTTAACAAGAGAGAAGCAAAGGAGGGCCTGGGAGCATTTTGTAGGAAGCCCGGTTCTGGAGGATCAGGGAGGCATCTCTAAAGGGGTGACATTTAATCTAAATCTGCAGCATGCCTGACTCTGTCCACATTTTCTCATAAATTTCTTATCATCAGCACTTAAGGAGAATGGAAGGTTTTGCAGATTGGACCAGCAAAGGGGNACATCTTTTTCTCAAAAAAAAAAAAATATATAAAGTAGAGGAAGGTTGATGTCCTCAATATAGATGAGGAAGCTGTGGCTCATGGAAGTAAGGCAGATTGTTCATATTCACACCACTAGTAGCTGGTGGGTTAGGCCCATGTTTCCATGACTTCAAAGCCCTACCCCTTTTCAGACACCTGTACGTGCACCCATTCCACTGCAATCATGAGGAATTTAAGTTTCATTACATTCCATCTTGCTGCTTTTGTTTCTTCAACTACTAGGCCTGTTCTGGGTGTTTAGGAGTTTAAAAGTTGGCTGATGCTCTTTTCAATCTTAACAGAACATCTCACTATCCATAGTCCTTTGAGATCCCCTGGCAAGTGAGAAACCAAAATGTAAGGGGGTCTTTTTTTTTTTTTTTTTTTTTTTAGTTTTTTTTTTTTTTTTTTTTTTTTTCTTTTTCCCCTTTTTTTTTTTTTTTTTTTTTTTTTTTTTTTTTTTTTTTTTTTTTTTTTTTTGCCAGCTAGCCTAATGATTTGGCATGCTGGCAACTGCGTGGTTTTAAGCCATGAGGTTGCCCTGAGTACCTGCATCCTTGTCCTCATGTAAGTCACCTAAACTGTTTGTCAAATGGCCAATACCATCTTATACAAGGAGTCGGGGAAATGCTCATGAAATTGATCTTGAAGCACTTGGCAATTGCAAGTGCTGTAAGAATCCTGGGTAGGGGTAATTAACTTATTTTGGAGGATGGATTTACTTAGGAAAGCTCCAACTGCAGTGAGGGTGGGCCCTTTTCCTGTTGCTCCTGGCATGTGTTCTTCTCCAAGTAACATTTGCAGCAGTCTGGGTGGTTTGTCTGCTTACAGTCATCCAGAAAAGTTGGTGGGAAAAGCCAAGAGGCCATTGGCACTCACAGACTGGGGTTGGCACCAGTCACAGTGAGAGGCATTGCTTTTATTAGCAACTTAGTCATTTTATAGCAGGCGTGGCAGAAGTGCCTCCTATGCAGATACAAGATGCTAATGTTGTTTTTAGGGTAAAAGGAGCAGATATGCCCAGTATCCCACAAAAGTCCCAAATTATAAACACAGCACACCTTTCAACCTTTCACTAATGTGGTGATAAGACTTAGTTTATAGACTTGCGTCCAGAAAGACCTGCTTTCAGTCTCTCCTAGGTCATGTGCTATGATGTTTGAATCCTAATTCTGCCATTACTAACTATGGGACTTTGTCATCACAAGACTAACTTCCCTGTTCTCATCTGTAAAATAAGGATGTTAATGGCATCTACCTACTAGTATCGTCTCGAGGGATAAATGGGTTAATACAAGCAAAGCTCTCAGAACAGTGCCTGGCACTTAGTGCTCAGTGAGTCCTTAGGATAACGCTCCAGAGAGGCCAAGGTCTGGGCTGTGCTGCAGACTGGTCTTTACCTCGTCCTAACAATGAAAGGACACAGTGTGCCCTCCCTCAGACACTGTTAGAGGCCGAAGCTCATAAAAGTCAGAGGGAGAGGTTTGGAAATTTAACCCAGCTGGGGCATCCCAGATGAAAAGGCTTAGTATTTAAAGACTCATTACAGTTTATACTAGCAAACACATAAATAGGCAGATTGACACTTCCTGCCTCAGGGATGTGGGGCTTCCACACTTTCCAGACTCCACAGCCCGCTTCACTGTGTGTTTTCTCTTTCTTTCCTTTTCTTGTTTAATATAATGTTTGCTTCCTTTGCCCATCAGTAAGCACTGAATATTGGGCATCTATCCTGCAGAGGACTGGGATTGCCGGTGTGATAAGGGAAAGTCATGATTCCTGACCCTGAATAATTTTGCAATGTTACAAGCAAGCTGGGAAATACACACTTATGTGTGAGCACCTTTACCCTGGCCAAATCCCATTTATTCTTTAAATCCCATCTCAAATATCACCTCTCGTAGGAAGCTTTCCCAGAATTCTCCTAGCACAGTTTCAGTTTTCCCTTCCTCTCTCTCTCTCTCTCTCAGTTGTAAAAATACTTTGCCTTTTACCTTATTGGAGATGTGATTGTCTGCTTGTCTGACTCACATATTAGATTAGGAGCTCCTTGAGGGCAGAGACCATGGAAAAACAGCCTAGGGGGATGCTGTATAGTTCTTATTTGTCTCCATAGTCTCTAGTACTTAGCTACGCAGTGTATGCTTGTTGGTCAAAATGATAAATAAATGTAAATGGTAAATAATAAAATAATAGTTAACACTGAGCACCTCTTGAAAAGCAGATCTTATTCTTTCTCTGCTATAATGGTAACTAACATTTACTACAGGCTTTTGTTCAGTGTGCTTTTTCCTTCAGTAGCTCATGTGATCATCCTGCCTTAGGAGGAAGTATAATTAACAGATTATAAATGAAGAGACAAGAGGCACATAGAAGTTTTGGGCAACTCATGCTAGAATTCTGATCCAGCAATCTAGCCCAGAACCTGGTCTCTTAACAACTACATTAATCCGCCTCTCACTGTGAGTCTGTCGACAGAGTTTTAGGCCTTTTAATGGGTTTTTCTCTCTCTTTCTTTAATGGCAGGGATTCTGGCTTATTGGACTCTGCTGTGAACTGACCAAAGTCATTATGTATTCAACAGTGGTCAGGTTCTTTCTGGTCGGATTGGGAACTACATTTCCTCCCCCAAAACCCAAGTGACAATGAAAGCAAGTCATAGACTAAATTCTTCATAAGTACAAGCATTTATTAGCCAGCAAGCATAAAAATCATCATAAATCTCTTTTCTTTAGGCTCTAAGTAATCTTTCTGTCCTTGAGGCTCGTGCACCATCCTTGGATAAAAAATTCAGGATAAGACAAGCGTAATATTCTGATATCAGGGTTGGCCAGTCTTCGAGTTGCAACTGGTGATAGACTTACTGGGTGGGGGACACAGGACCTGACAGAATTTTGGACCTAGTTACGACTCTCAAGTCTTGTTCATGCTAGAGTGGAGATGCCCATGTGATGTTGTAAGCCAATCACTTTTCCTGACCATCACTTATTTTACAAATGAAAAATTATTTCTAATGCCCCATATTAATTGATGCTCGTTGCTGACTCCTCAAATGCAGATTTAGATACCAATATGTGAATTCCTAATTAGGGTACTTGAAATGTTAATAACCATGTCAGGAATGTAGGTCCCTGTTTAGGCTATGCAAATGTTAACTATCCATCCCTCAGAGGTAGATTAAATTTAACTTAGAAACACACACATTCATCTCACTATCAGTACTCAAGACCTTTAAAGTAAATCACAGAGGGATGGGTGCAGTGGCTCAGCTCATGCCTGTAATCTCAACACTTTGGGAGGCCAAGGCAGGTGGATCACTTGAGGTCAGGAGTTTGAGACCAGCCTGGTCAACATAGCAAAACCCTGTCTCTACTAAAAAGACAAAAAAATTAGCTGAGCATGGTGGCAGGCTTCTGTAATCCCAGCTACTCTGAAGGCTGAGAATTGCGTGAACCTGGGAGGCGGAGGTTGCAGTGAGCTGAGATGGCGCTACCACATTCCAACCTGGGTGTCAGAGTGAGACTCTTCACACAACATAAAATAAATCACGGCCAATGTAACAGAGATGCTTAGAGGTTGTGTAGAATAGTGGAAAGAGGTGTGCACTTAGGTCAGACAGAATGGGTTTGAATCCCGACTTCTTTGTGGCAGTAGGCCAGCGACCACGTCTCAGAACCTCGATTACAGTAGTCTTCCTTTATCCAAGGTTTTGCTTTCCAAGGTTTTAGTTACCCTAGTCAACCGTGGTCCAAAAATATTAAATGGAAGATTCCAGAAATAAACAACTTATAGGTTTAAAATTACATGCTGTTCCAAGTACCATGGTGAAATCTCACACCTTCCTGCTCAGTTCTGCCTGGGACCTGCATCCTCATTTTATACTGCGTATCTAAGCTGTCTGCAATTTCTAGGGCCTGTTAGTCACTTCATAGCCATTTGGGTTATCAGCTAGATCCTCACAGTCTACTTATCTTGGTATCACAGTGCTTGTGTTCAAGTAATTCTTATTTTATTTAATAATAGCCCCAAAGTGCAAGAGTAGTGATGCTGGCATATTACTACCTTCTGTTTTATTATTAGTTATTAGTGCTAATTTCTTACTGTTCCTAATTTATAAATTATACTTTATCACAGGTATGTGTGTATAGGGAACAGATAGTATATATAGGGCTCCGTATTATCCATGATTTCAGGCATCCACCAGGATCTAGGATCATACTCGCTGTGGATAAGGTGAAATTGCTGTACTCACGTTATGTACTCATAATAATGCCTACCTTCCATGCTTGCAGTGAGGATTAAATTCGATAATATTTATAAAGCACCTAGCTCAGGAGCTGGCACTGAGCCATCTGATACATAAAGCCAATATTATTAACCTCAATTCCTGTCCTGTAGCAAGATGCTCAATAGACCCGAGGAGAATGAGTGAAGGGGAGGTTGCCTGGCATGAGAGGAAGAGGTGAAGTGTGGTAAATAGCATTCTTGGCTGGCCTCTGGGGGCCCTGGCTGAGTGGGATGGAGAGGAAGTGGGTTGATGGAGTCCCATTATATGCAGAAAGAGTAATTCAGGGGGGAACTCTGTTTGGGTGGAAAATGAGGTAAAAAGGCAGCACTCAGGTCTTGGCAGGAATAGCCCAGCCTCCCTTCCTTCAGCCCATCTTCTGAACTGGAAAAAGGCTGTTGGGTGCCATATGAGAGGTGAGACCTACCGATGAGAGTCATCATTGTGTAAATTCCCTACCATCCTGGCTTGGTCAGTAGCATTTCTACTGCTACCAAAGTCAAGGAAGAATGACGCCCCTGATGGTGCTTCTCATTTAGAAGGAACTGCAGTTTACACACATTACCTTGCCTGGTTCTCAGCAGATGTCCTCAAGATATCATGATCTATCATTATTTTCCCTGCTTTATAGAAGGGAAAACAGTCCCAGAGGAGGCAGGTGACTCCTTTAGCGAGTAAGTGACAGAGGCAAGATTTGAACCTGCATCCAGCTGACTCTGTTGCTCTTGCTATAGAGGAGAGGCAGTATATGGGTGTTCTCCTAGCTTGCTCAGGATTCATTTCACTAATTTTTACCTGCAGCTTGAAGACTGGAACTGGATGGTGGAATGGCAGGTGTAGGGCCAGAGATGCTAGAGTGGGTGGTGACAGTTCTGAGCCTTCTTTGCCCACCTGTCTGGCAGCCCTTTATCTTTGTAGTAATTGCCAAGAGTCCTGAAAGATGCGTCTTCCCTTCCCAGTTTCAAGGCCTGAGAATTGAGCCCAGGAACCTTGCCAGCCTTAATTGACTTGTGTTGAAAAGTATGAGAACGGACCCCCTTTTTAATTTTCCCTAAATTAGGCACTGTGGAAAGATAAAATGATGGAAATGACCAAGAGTCCTGAGAATCATCCATCTGGCATCTGATGAAACTTGAGGGGCAAGGAAGCATAGTGGTGGTACCTGCTGCGTCTTATAGCTGTGGGACCTTGGCCAAGCTTCTGGACCTTTCACAGTGCATTTTATGTCCTTCTATGTACAACGGGCTAATAACACAGGCCTCAGATGGTTGTGACAGTCGTTGAGATTCTCCATGTTACCTGCATGGTACTAGGCAGGAGCTTTATCAATGTCCCTTTACATCCCCAAGAAGTGGACTTAAATAGCCCAGTAGGGGTATCAAACCCTCATTCAAATGTCTGGCACATAATAGGTGCTCAATAAGTATTTGCTGAATGACAAAGCATGGTTGCTTTGTTCTCTTTTGTAAGTTTTCCAACTCCGTCACAGAAGGTTTAAGAGACCATTAAAATCCTGCCTTTTCATGGGTAGAGATACTAACATTTATTGAACACCAGCTGCTTTATGTGTTTTATCTAATTATAACAATTCCAAAAAACTTTATTATGTCTGTATTTTAAATAAGGGCCTTGAGAGGTTCATTGAGAAAACCAAAGTTACCCAGCTAGTTGGGATCTGTAGGCAGAGCTGTGACTGCAAAGCCTGTGTCCCCACCAGTGAATGCCGTGCTGTGTTGAACATATACATCCCAGGTGAGACATGCCTTCTGCCTGAACTGAACATACAGGATCCAGAGCAAGTTCTACACCTTCCTGTCTGGATATAGGGTCAGTATAGCTTCCTCACAATGACAGCGAACAAGGAAGTACCGAGAAGCATGGTGAGGGCTGATGGGAGCACCAATGCTTGGGAGCTGGGCCCTGTCTCAGACTCAGCTCCAGCTAGCTGGAGCTTTGCAGGTGCAGATTCAGTTTGGGTTCTGGGTGGTGGTGAGGAGCTATGTCAGGGAGAGCAATAAAGCAGTGATAAACATCCCTCATGGTAAATCCCCTATGGTAAACATAAGGGATTTGATGATAGGAAAGAAGTCAAGATGCTGTGGGTGAACTCCATGGGTATGGACCTGGGTGGCTGGTATGGGGCAAGAGGCCTTGAGCTTCCCAGTGAGGGCCTGGCTCTTAGCTAGACTTCCCTAGTTTGAACCCAGCCATACCACTCACCCTCTCTGTGGCTTTGGACAAGAGACTTATACTCATTAAGCCTCAGTTTGCTCATCTGTTAGATGGACATGATGCTGGTGACACCAACCTCATGGACTTGTTATGTGGATCAAAATGATATCAGGCCCATATAATCTTTAGCATAGTACCTGGCTCTTATAGTAAGCATATAACAAATGTTAGGTGCTACCATTGACAAAAAGGACACACTTTACCCTCAACTTCACTTATTTCCTAAATGGATCCTGTTGGATGATTTTGACAGATAAAACTATTTACCAAATTCTTAACCCTTAACTTGGACTTGCGAAGACTGCTAGGCAGAATCTAATTTCACACTTATTTAAATTTAACAGAAAGAAAACATTTGGGTTGGCTTTGGCAGGGTTTCCTTCTTTAAAAAAGTATATTTTACAGTTTTGGCTTTTGAGATATCAGGGTCTAGAGGGACAGACAGCCTATGTCTGATGTCTGGGCCTAAGAAGATCCTTATGAGACAGGTCTATGGGGTCAAATTGGCCTTTCAGACAGAGCCTGCCATAGATTTTCTGAGGATTTAGATGATGTGAAGGGGAGTTAACCCATCCCACATTGTAAATTATTTTTTCAAAGGAAGGATGAGGGAGCCAAGAAACAATTTATCATGCTTCTTTTACATTTTGACTTGGTAAGAATTTAGCAATCTGCCATCCATCTCCAGCTCTGTTTGATATGGGATAATTTTTTTTGTTGTTGTTAGAGGGGAGAATGATCATAAACCAAATGTTGAAAAGTAGCCTGTTGGTTTTTTGTTGTAGTGTATAGTTCAGTAATTCATTGCCCAGCCTCCCTCCCCTGCAACCACCACCACCACCAAAGAAACAAAAACTAATGTCCATGTTCCTGGACAGCAAGAATTAATTTTCAGCCTTTAGTTTGGAAAACAGAATAGAGGGAACCTCATGAACTTCATGCTTATAACTTAGTTCTGCCAGCCCAGGAGATCGTTGGTCAGCATCAGATGAGCTAAGATGCAGTGTTGCAACTGCTGAAGACCAGGCCCTGTCGACAAATTCAGTGAAACTGTATCTGTCTTCAAACTTCAAACTGCATCTGTCTATGAACAGTTGAATAGTTGAATACAATACTCTCAAAATACAATGAGGAATAGAAGGTTTTTTATGAAGGGGACATAGAACTTAATAATATTGATTGTGATGATGATTAGACCTTTGTAATATTGACGATGATGATGGAAGAGGAGTAAGAGTAACTGCCACTTATGCAGCATCTATGCCAGTAACTTTCTGGACCTCATTTAATCATCATAACAGCAAATACCTGCTTGAAGTGGATTTTTTAAGCCTCACTTACTAAATGTAGTAGGGAAAGGTCTCTGATATTAAGCATTTTGCCCAAGTCTACAGAGGAGTGAGTAGATCAGCTTGAATTCAGATCCAGATCTGCATTTTCAAAGACCGTGCTCGAAACCCTGATGCTACAGTACTGTCCAGTGATTAAAGCAATATGAAGGAAATTACTAGAATATGGTGTCATATACGTTCAAACAATGGTGTCCAAGGTGCTTTGGGATACAGATGAGAGATGCTCACCTTTGACTGGGACGCTGGGCAGGGTCTCCTAGATGAGGTTCCACTTAACATTGTATCTGGGGGGGGGCAAGAGAGCAGGAGTTACCACTAGTGAAGGGGAGCGAAGGACTTGCCAGCAGAAGGTACAGCCTGTGCCAAGGTACAGTTAATGGGAAGTCAGAGACAGAGTGAAGTGGTCAGGTTAATTGTAGAGGGTGGCACAGATCAGGCCTAGGTGTGCTGAACTAAGGAAAGTCACATTTCTCTAATGGAAACCCCAAAAGTGGATAAAACACAACCTCCCTCTAATTATTTACCATGTGGTTTTTAAATTCTGTGGTTAGTTTACCAAGAAGGCCTCTTAGGATTATATATAATGTCCACATACTTGATTACTGGGAAAAGAAACCAAGACCATATTTAATCACAAACTGTACAGTATAAGACAAAGTCCTGCTATCCTGTCTTGTCACTGCCCTTAGTGGCAGTAATTTATAGCTTGAAATAGCAGCTGGAGCAGGAAGGAGCCTTTAAAGCAGTCACATTTGTTGGTTAACTTTGGTTAACCCAGAGGTCAAAAGCAGTGTCTGTCTAGCACATTAGATAACTTTTGAAACGTTTGACATATTGCAGGTAGCATTACAGGAACATCCACACTTGTGATAAAAGGAGTTATTTATGAGGTAGCTGTGGTTTCAAATGTAAAGGAGAAAAAAAGTCCTATAAATTATGAAAGCTTTGGTAACAATCCCAAGTTGGATGCCGCTGGCATTTCTGAGAGGGTGAAAGGGAGATTAACCAGAAATCAAATTGGAAAGTCCATTTAAGTACAGACTGGCATGCCAGTGGCATTACCTGCTGATTGAAAGACCATTATGGAGAAAGGATGAATGCCTTCGGCCTTCCCACTGGTTGTCTTTTATGTCATGAGTTGCTCTGAAGAACTCTACTGCCGGTGCTTTCCAGCTGACCAAGTATTATCCAGAAATAAGTGAAAAGATATATTGTTCCAAACACATCATCACAGAGCACTTGTAATCTGTTCGTTTTCTGCCTTGGCTTATCAAAGCTAAGAAAGGGGTGCTCTAAAGTGAAAAAGTAGAGACGTCAGATTCAGCTGCTTTCTGAGGTCTCCCCCCTTCTCCCATAGAACAGTCATTGTTATATTTAATAACAAAGTGCATGCTTTGGGGGAAAATAATTACTGTTTTTAAAACATCCTTAACTTAAATGCTGGAAGGTTATGCTGGAATGCTAACCTTCCAGCATTTAAGGAATATATGACTAAATTAAGAATTTTTTTTTAACGCATGTTATTGGAAAGTTGAAGTTAATTGGAAAGAAAGAAATTTAACTTGACACTACTAGATTCTTTTATTCCTCCTTCTTTCCTCCTTGTCTACATTCAAGCCACACACCACATGATGTAGTGATCTGAGAAATGGCCTTGGAATAACATGTTCTGCCTATGCCATTTTTAGCCAGAGATCTGGGACAGCTGATATTACCCTTCTGAGCTCTGGGGAACAATAAGCACTTGCCTTAGCTCCTTGTAAGGTTGTATCGGAACAAATGAAGTCCTATGTATACAAGTCCCTCTGAACATTTGTAAAGTACTGAGCAGAGGTACAGTGGTGAATATAAATTCCCTGAGGGCAGGGGCCGTCTCTGATTTCGGCCTCTTCATATCGCCATTACCAAAAACAGGGCCAATTTGTTGACTAAATGAGGCAGTCTGCCAGTAGACAACTTTATCTCATCAATAGCCCAGTTTTTATTATGTGTCCAGTGTGTTTCCTGTCTGGAGCTTTGATAGTTTTTAGAGTTAGAAGCAAATGATATGGTTTCTCAATTAGGAGATGTCTGATAATTGGCCAAGGAAAGGGGCCAAGATATTATTAATTTTCTTCTTCCTTCACTTGACTATATGCTCCTTCAGGCCAGGGGTCATGTCTCATTCATCTTTCTATCTCTTAGTCACCAATGCTTTGTACTTCTCAGTGAGCAGGCAATGCTTCTGGATAGAATGTTCAGTGGCCCTGGGCAGTCCCTTTACTGCCATCCCAGACCCGTTGCCACTCCCCGTTCTGAATTGAGATCTAAACTTCAGCAGGTTTATGGGCTTGCTCCTCTTCCACTCTAGGAATACCCCATCAGGTGCCAACACTATGAGGTGGACCCTCTTACACTCTGCAATGAGTTCATTGCATAATTTCTATTGCCTACTTTAGAGCGCAGACATCCTTCTAACTTCTGCAGATGTCATTGAAGGTTTTTTTGTTTTTAATTATATGGCTGAATCATTTATACATGTGTGGTGACCACATCTCATCTTCTAGTGCAAGCTGCTCTGGATAGCCATCTTGGGCATTGCTGACTCAGAGAAGTAAGTGGTCCTAGCATTGGACAGACAAAGGAAGGAGCTGCATTGGCAGTACAGTTCTAAATCAGAGCCTGAAAGTGCTTTTGGGAAATGAGGATTATCTGAACCTAGAGGCAAGAAATATGTCAGAGGAGGAAGTTAGTATTTTGTTAGTGTGTTTTCAGTGTTCATATGACATGGATTGCAAAGGAGGAACCTACTGAGTCTATAGATGTTTTTTAGTTACTTGTTCCAGTGTTTATGTAGTTCCTATTGCTGTAGAGCCCATGTAGACAGGCATTTAGATTTGATCACACATTCAGAAGGTTCACAGTTGGTTTACTACCGTGCTCTTCTGCCTAAATGCCACCAGATTCTCCCTAGCCCTCCTTCCAAATCCTGGCTCCCTCTTCTGCTTCCAGTTTAAGCTGAGATTTTTACATCCTTAGGGAAGCCTTCCCTGATACCCCCCAGAGAATATACAGTTGGCCCTCCATATGTTTGGGTTCTGGATCGATGGATTCAACCAAACTTGAATGGAAAATACTAGAAAAAAAATGTGTCTGTGCTGAACGTGAACAGAATTGTTTCTTCTCATTATTCCCTAGACAATACAGCATAAAAACTATTTGTATAGCACTGACATTTTATTAGGTGTTATAAGTAATCTAGAGATGATTTAAAGTATATAGGAGGATATGCATAGGTTATATGCAAATACTAAGCCATTTTATATCAGGGTCTTGAGCGTCCATGGATTTTGCTATCTGAGGGGATCCTGAAGCTAATCTCCCTTGATGCTAAAGGATGACTATATCTGGCTTTGTGCTCCAGAGCTTCCTGCACCTCCCCTTAGTGACTTTCCCCACACTGACCACCGCTTACGGCCATTACCTTTTTGCTCACGGTCCTTGTGACCTGAGTGTGTTCACTTGCTCCCCCCTGTATTCCCAGGGCATTGTAGGAGGAGTTGCTTCATAAATACTGTCCAGATTGCTGTTTGATGAAAATCTCAATGAAGCCCATAATATTAATCACATCTTTCACTAAGGTAGGTTTCAAATTTTTGTTTGCCCTTGTAAGTTTTGGTTTTGTTTTTTAATTTTTAAAATTTGGAATTTAGGCTGGGTGCAGTGGCTCATGCCTATAATCCTAGCACTTTGGGAGGCCAAGGCAAGAGGATTGTTTCAGCCCTAGGGTTTGACACCACCCTGAACAACATAGGGAGATCCTGTCTCCACAACAAAACAGAACAAATAGTCAGGGGTGGTGGCACATGCCTGTACTCCCAGCTACTCAGGAGGCTGAGGTAAGAGGATCACTGGGGCCCAGGAGGTGGAGGCTGAAGCTGCACTACAGCTAAGTGAAACCCTGTCTCAATAAATAAATAAAAATAAAAATTGAAATTTTACTAAGGAGCAAATTTCTGCTTTAATTTCATTTTATGTAATACCCTGGGTCATTGTCTGAAGGAAGAAGAGTCAGGTTGATTTTCGGAATTCCTGAATCCCACCTTAAATTTCTGGAACAGTTGAGAAGCAGTTGTCTTTCCCAGGTTGTTTTCATTTCAGCTGGCGTTGTTTCCAGCCTTTGCTGCACACGAGAATCATATAGGCATCTTTTAAAATTCCCCATGCCCAGGCCAGCTTTAAACCAATGAAACCAGATATATAGGGATGAGAGCATATTTGAAGATCCTAGGTGTTCGTAATGTGCAGCAAAGTTAAGGAATACAGGGTATGGATTGTTTTTCCATGAGGGTGGTATGCCAGGTGTATAACCACTAAGAAGTAAAAAACTTTGCTTATTTTCCTGAACTCTAGAGGAAAAAAACCTAAATAATATTTTTGGAGAACACATTCTACACTCTATTTTAATGAAAATTTTTCCTGGCATATCAGAAACAGTGTTATTCACAGAAACAATGTGTGTTAAAAGAAAGACACAAATGGAAGGAAAGTATCTACCTAATGGGCTTCTATAGTATATTTCAAAGTACGTGCTTTGAATTTGGATTCTGATTTTACAGTTCGCAAATGTGTCAGCTTGAATAGGGAACATGATCCCTCTCTGAAACATGCAGAAAATAGAGACGAAAATACCTACCGTGGAGGGGTGTTATAAAGATTAGAAGGAATGTCCTTGGAGGATCTAATACTTAATGTGGCTCCATTTCTCCCTCTCTTTCCTGCATGTTTTGAGTTAATACATTCAGCTTCCTTTCCTAAACCTGTCATCACAGACAGGCCTGCTGCAAGGATCCCTGAAGCTTAGAGAGATTGACTTCCCCAAGTACTTTCTCTGTTACCAAGGATGTTTCATTCAGTGGATTTCTACACTCATTTTCTAGTGAAGGAAGAAACACGAGTGGGAAGGGAGGAAGTTAGAAGTTGGACCTGAGTATCGTGCATATAGGAGTGTCTGAAGTGTACTGTTGTGATCTGTCCATCTTTGAGGAAGAGTTCAATGATGATTTTTCTGGCTCTGTAGTGACTCATGAGCCACACAGGGAAGGTAGGTTTTTATTCATCCAGTTATTTGATCCACAACTACATGCCAGACCAAAAAGTATCAGGTTATGCCTTTTTTCACTCTAAACAACCAGGGGTCCTTAAGAAAAAAGGCTAATTCCACAGTTTGGGCAGGTAAGGTACAAATTCAGCCTGGAGTATTTTATTGTACCAGGAAGTATGCAGACATAATCAGTGATGTCACGAAGACAGAGAAACCAGCTTGAAGGGCTTCTGTTGGCCAAATCTGGGACAATTTGAGTGATGGAATAGATAAGGACAGCAATGGATTATGAGCCATTGAATAAAATATGAAGCCACAAGTCTATTCTGTGGTAGGTAGGTAAGTATGCAGATAGGTAGATAGGTAGACAGATAATGTGGAGGAAAGGCAAGGGCTCTTCCTTACAGCGTAACTGACATATGTGACATGTGATATATGTAGAGGAAGTGTTGAATTTGTAAAGTCAGCATTTTGCAACCCAAGAATTGTTGGGCAAAAATCATCAATGGATATTAAATCTAGAGGGAGAGGGGTTGATAAGGAACAGGATATTTGTATGGTTTTAAAGTATCTCCCCACATATTGCTTATTGGCTGAGGTTGGGCAAATGGTAACTATACAGCAGAGAAAATGGACAACATCTCAGCGAGATGATCAGGTTAATATCACGAATGAGAAGCATGTGAATATCACGAGGCATCCAGGTGTCCAGATGCAGGTACGTGATGCACTGAGAAGGGCACAGCATCATTTGTGTAGTATTCTGACCAACACTGCATAACCTGAATTTAATCAGAAGGAAATATCAAGCAAACTGAGTGAAGACATTCTGCATAATAGCTGTCCTGTATTTGTCACAGGCCAATGTCATGAAAAGCAAAGGCTGAGGAACTGTTCCAAGTTACAGGAGACTAAAGAGACCTGGCCACTATATACAGTAGGTAACCCTGGACTGGGTTTTGTGCTGGAGAGTAAAAAAAAAAATAATGCTACAGGTTGGGCATGGTGGCTGACACCTGTAATCCCAGCTCTTTGGGAGGGCAAGGTGGGCAGATCATGAGGTCAGGAGTTTAAGAGCAGCCTGGCCAATGTGGTGAAACCCCGTTTCTACAAAGAAAAAAGAAAAAATTAGCTGGGCGTGGTGGTGGATACCTGTAATCCCAGCTACTCGGGATGCTGAGGCAGGAGAATCATTTGAGCCTGGGAGGCGGAGGTTGCAGTGAGCTGAGATAGCGCCATTGCACTCCAACCTGGGCAACAGGGCAAGACTCCATCTCAANTCTCTGCCAGGTGCGGTGGCTCACACCTATAATCCCATTACTTTGGGAGGCCAAGGTGGGCAGATCATGAGGTCAGGAGTTTGAGACCATCCTGACCAACATGGTGAACCCCAGTCTCTACTAAAAATATAAAAATTAGCTGGGCGTGGTGGTGCATGCCTGAAATCTTAACTACTCAGGAGGCTGAGGCAGGAGAACTGCTTGAACCCGGGAGGCAGAGGTTGCAATGAGCTGAGATCACAGCATTGCACTCCAGCCTGGGCAACAGAGTGAGACTCCATCTCATGCATGCACACACACACACAAAAATTATCTACAAAGCAAGTGTAGCACAGCAATAAAAATGGTATTTAATGGGACTAAAATCATTATACTGAATATTCAAAATGTTATTTTGTAACTTTTCATTTTTCCTTTTTTGGAAAAAATAGCTTCTCTTGGTCAAAAAACATATAGACTCTCTTTTCAACAATTTGATTTGGGGATAGGAAGGTGGATAAACTGTTGTCTGAGTACCTTTAATGGGAACCCTGTGAGAAAGTTGAAGAAAATATATAGCAACACATTCAAAACCAGAGGGATAAATCATTGAGTAGTTTGAATTTTACTATTTTCAAGAATTATTTTTCCATTAATAAAGTTGGAAGCAGAATTCAGAATAAACAAATATAATTAACTTGAAAGTAAGGGGCATAGTTATTAATATACTCATCTATATGTCAAAAGTTCTCAAACTAGTCTTCATTGAGCAACTATGGGATTTAAGACACGTTCCACATAAATCACTCAAAAATAAAGTTTTGGTTAAATTTTTTTTTTTTTTTTTGAGACAAGTTCTCACTTTGTTGTCCAGACTGAAGTACAGTGGCATGGTCATGGCTCACTGCAGCCTCAACCTCCCTAGGCTCAGGTGATCCTCCTACCCTCAGCCTCCCAGGTAGCTGGGATCACAAGCACACATTACCATGCTCAGCTAAGTTTTGTGGTTTTTGTAGAGATACGGTATCACTATGTTGCCCAGGCTGGTCACTAACTCCTGGGCTTAAGAGACCCACCTGCCCTGACCTCCCAAAGTGCTGAAATTGCAGGCTGAGCTACTGCACCTGGCCTTGCTTAGAATTATTAATACAGGGCAAGGTATGGTGGCTCAATGCCTGTAATCCCAGCACTTTGGGAGGCCGAGGTGAGTGGATTACCTGAGGTCAGGAGTTCGAGACCAGTCTGCCCAACATGGTGAAACTCCATCTCTACTAAAAATAAAAAATTAATTAGGCGTGGAAGTGGATACCTGTAATCCCAGCTACTTGGGAGGCTGAGGCAGGAGAATCACTTTAACCCAGGAGATGGAAGTTGCAGTGAACTGAGACTGCGCCATTGCATTCCAGCCTGGGCAACAAGAGTGAAACTCCCTATCAAAAAAAAAAAAAAAAAAAAAGAAATGCTATGAAGTACAGGGCGAGACTCCGTCTCAAAAATAAACTGCTATGAAGTACATTATAGAAACAATGGAAATAACTGGGATATGGCCTCTGGATTTTATATATATATAAAGATTATACACATATATTTAAAAATACATACTGAAATATTAAGGGGCAGAGGAATATGGTATATGCAACTTATTTTTCAATAGTTCAGAAAAAATAAATAGACACACAGAATGATATAGCCGTGCTGAAATGTTGAAATTGACAAGTCTGGGTAGATAAAGGGTATATAGGAGTTGTCTGGATTACTCTGGAGTTGTCTGGATTGTTCCCTAAATTTGAAATAATTTCCAAGTAAAAGTTTTTTTAAGTATTGGAGTACAGTAAATAAGTGGAGCCCAGCAGTCTGCCACCACTTAGCTGTCTTACTTTGGACAAGTCATTGAGCATCTCTCATCCCCAGTTTGCTTGCCTTTCAAGTGAAGATAACATAATACCAGTTCTTTTTGCATGAAGAGTTGTGTGCATGACAGGCATTCTAACCTCAAAGATGTGTGGACATAGTTGGTGACATTTTAATCTAAACCCTTCCATTCTTCCAGGACTTTGTTATCGATCCTAAGGCTTTGTCTCTTTCTATGTAGTAGACACTTGTGTTTATAAACCATGAGGAAATGATACTACTGCCAGTACCATTAATAATAATATCTTGGCTAGCCTTAAAAAACAATAATCATAACTAACACATACATAGTATTCCAGCTTGAATAGTACTCATGAGCCTTCGGGTGCCAGACACTGTTCCAAGTACTTTACATGCAATATCTCATTTAATCCTTTCAAAATTATCTCCATTTTACAGAGGAGGAAACTGTGGCAAGAAGAGGAGGCAGAGTGAAGATTCAAATTCAAGCATTCTACTCTCAGTTTATGCTTTTGGCCAGAGGCCTCCAGTGAAATCTGTATCTCCTGTGCCCAGCCTGTTGCCTGGCACAGTCTGGTGCAGACATGACAAATGTCTATCGAATGAATGGTGGGAAAAGAGTGTTTAGAAAATGTAAGGGCTCTGCAACTAGATAGTCCTGACCTAGAGTCTTCACTCTTCCTTCAGTCACTACATTTAGCTTTTCTGAGCCTTGGTTTCCATGTTTGATAAGAATTATCTTGGCAGAGAAGAGGTATTCAACAAATGGTCATGATTCTTCTTCTCCTTTGTCTTTTTCTTCTTATCTTTCCCTCTGAACATTTCCTTTTGTATAATGTTAATACTACTTTTAACCAGGTGTTTCTCCTTTTGTGTCTATTATGATTTTTATGTTCTATTTTTTTATACTTGTGATGCCTTATTTTACCCAATGCCTCCGCTTAGATTTTCTTGAGGGCAAGAGCCATGCCGTTTTTATCTTTGTGTTCTTATTGCTGTGTATGATGCGTGGCCTTAGGAGTAGGGCCATTGTTTAGCCCGTTATCTCACTTTGGTGAAATTTGGAAAAAGGCAGTTCCTTTTAGAAAAAGCTTTACAGGCAGGAGACCTGGTCAGCAGATACCTGTATGTGAAGAAAAGGTACCCTGTCCTTGGAGGGCCACATTCCTCTGTTAGGAGGCACAGCTTGACAAGTTAAGCTGAATTCTGCCTCCTACTCTTCCCCACCGCTGGGCATTTTGTGTAATTCACAAAATAAATGACTAAGCAGACTTGGCATGGTGGCTCATGCCTGTAATTCCAGCACGTTGGGAAGCTGAGGCCAGAGAATCATACAAGCCTAGGAGTTTGAGACCAGCCTGGACAATAAGACTGTCCAGTAAGACCCTATCCATACGAAAAATAATAAAATTAGCCAGGTGTGTTGGAGCATGACAATTGTCCCAGCTACTCAGGAGGCTGAAGTGGGAGGATCGTTTGACCCCAGGCGATAGAGAGTGCAGCATGCTGTGATCACACCACTGCACTCCAGCCTGAGCAACAGAGCAAGGCCCTGTCTTAAAAAAAAAAAAAAAAAAAAAAAGGATTAACTACAGCCATGCCTATGAGCTACTCGGAAATGTTGAATGAATGAATAGGTTCACAGATGACACCTCCTTCCTGGATTCATTCATCTTTTCAGACTTCAGACTCCCATTTTGCCACAACTCACTCAGCCAGATACATGATCCCAAGGCTGCTTGTTGAACTGTGGGAATGGTTGCTCCTCTGTAGCCATCTTTGAGCAAAGCCCAAGGGAGGGCCAAACTGAGCCCAGTCACCAACACCCAAACCCAGATTACCCTTCCCAGGTTAGAGCAGTTGGTCTCAGCATGGATGCAGCTCAAGGCAAGCCCCTGGCGCTTCACAGCCCTGGTCTTTAAGAATTCCATAGTGGAAACCAGCTCCCCTGGTCCCTCACCAGTGTGATCTCCAGGTCCTTCCTGGACAGCCACTCTCCCCAGGCCCAGGAAGGGAAGAAAGCCCATTTGGTAACTGCTGGCATTAGCAGAGCAGATTCCAGGTGAGAGCTCTGCCTCTGCAGGCTGGATGTGGAGCCATATGGTTAACTGCCCCCTGCCTCCAAGCTGGCTGGTCACATTTGCAGAGAGAACCTTGACTTGGCCATTTGATTATAGGTAGAGGCATTCCTACTTTTCACTTGTAATTTATTATTGTTCTTTTTCCATTAAAATAATTTTCTTCTAAGATAGGTAAGTATTTGTTATAGAAAAGTTATGAATATGAAAGCAAAATGAAAAGAGAGAAACAAACAATACAATTCAGATATAATCACTGTAAATACCTGAGTTTATTCTTTCAGTCTCTCTGCACGCAGGCACGCACACACACACACATACACACATACGCAACATAGCATCACCTCCATTTATTCATTGCGTTTTAGAAACTTTGTTCATTGCTTGGAAATTTAGAGATTACACTGATTTGTGAAAGCAGTTGAATGATCTATGAATATAAAGTATTATTAACATGTTGGGAATGGAGGTGAGATTATACCTTAAATTCCACAAATACATACTTCTAGTCTATCATGCCGGAAATAAACTTGCTGGAATGTGAGCCTTTTATGCCAAGCATTTAGTACACAAAGAACCTACTTCCCAGGAGATTGGCTAAACCAGGCACGTTGTGTTCCATCTTTATGATGAAATACAGATTTCCCATTAAAAAGAAAATCTCTTCCTTCCAGAAGTTTGAAAAAGATGATACAAAAAAAAGGGAAGAAGAAAAAAAAGAATCCAGCTTGTTAAATTTAGGGTGCTGAAAGAGATCCAACTGGCAGATAATCCCTGGCCGTGGGCCCACAGCATTTTCATTTGATTGTGCATTGGATACATTTTCATTCATTTTAAGCCCTTGCCTTTCAGTATTTTGTTCCTTGGAGACAGGCAAACTAGTATCAATAGCTCTCTTAGCCTACATCAAATGGTTTGATTTACTTAAGTGGTCTATTTTGTTATTGCAGTGAGGAGGAACTTGTATTTGTTGATGCATTTCTGAGAATGCTTGTGCGAAGAAATGCTGAGATTCTAACCATTTTTCTTGTGTCCTCTCTTGTCCTTCTGTCTTCTGTTGTGTTCTTGTGTAAAACGTAAAGGTGTTGGGTAAAATGGGGTGAGTGTGGTGTATGGGATGAGGGTGCTCTGAATGCAGTCAGGAGACCGGGCTTCTTATCCAGCTCTGACACTGACATCATGGATACAGCCTTGGCCAAATCTCCTAATTGGCTTGGGCCTTAATTTCCTTGTCTGAAAAGTTGGGATAATCATCTCTTCTCTGTTTTTCCCACAGGGGTGTTATAAGGATAAAATGACCTAATTCAGTGTCTCTCTACCTCTCTTGCACATTAAAATTACCTGGGGAGATGTTAAAAAAAAACACCTTGTGTTAGGCTCCACCCAGACCAGTCAGAATCCAGGGTGACCTGGGCTTTGGTAATTTTTTATGTGCCAGGAGATTCCATCGTGGCAGAAGGGTTGAAAATCATGGAACATCAAGGAGATAATCTATTGGAAGGCCCAAGAATGCAAATTATGAGAAAAGATTAAAACTACCCACATTAGTATGGGCCTCTGCAGTTTTCAAACAGTGTCACATGGAGACTTGTTAAGGGTCTATAAGGCAAACTTCTTTGACTATTAAACTAAAAAAAATCGCATCTCCTTATACACACTCAATAACATGTAAATACACTCAGTTCCATGTAAATACAGCTTTCACAGAACAATACATTCTGTGTGTGATTCACTCTAATATTTTTTCTAATTTTCTATTTCATTGCAGCTTAGACTAGTCCATTTCTTTTTTTTTCTTTTTTCTTTTTTTTTTTAAATGCCAGATATAGGTGATGGGGAGGAAGGCAGCAAATCACACTGCCACGTGTGTACCTAGACTAGTCCATTTCATTTATTTCATTGTACGTGGGTGAAGAGCCATGGAATTGATTTAATGATCTATTGTACAGTCCCCTGACCTATAGCTTGAAAAACATTGATGAAGAGATGGCCTGTTTCTAGGGAGCAGGCTCACCCACTGTTTGATGTTGATTCCTTCTAGTTCCAGAATCAGTCTGCTGTTGCCTGGATCAACTTTCCCACTCCCCTCCCTTTTATACTTTTACTTGCTACATCAAACATACCCAGCAAGGTTGTTCTGGTTCTACACTTATTTGTCCCTTAATTGGGTGACTTGGAGCCTTGCCTTCTTTTCCACATTCTAATCCCTGAAGTGATAGATCTCAAACATTATACTTTATTGCTCACATGAGATTTGTGAAACAAATTCAACCCATAATGTCAGTTGAATTATATAGTTTACTAAATAGGTTCTTAACAAAAATACGAGAAGGTGCAGTTCATAGACAGTTGTAACTGCAACATGGTGCTAGTGATAATTTTGGTCCCTTCACTTTGGAGAACTGGGGTGCCCCGAGGTCGGATCGTGGAGGAATCATCTCCCTCTTCTTCTGCCCAGATCTTTTCTTCCATGCTTCCTGGTCCTCCTAGGCAATTGTGCTGTTAGAAGTAAGTTTGTTTCAGCTACAGAGAAATCTCAGCTTCTCTCCTGCACTCATTAAAAGTTTGGCTGTCATAGCCCAGACTCATCCTCTGTGACATTCTTTATCCCTGGCTTGGTACTGCTTCTGTTGGCTGTTGTGTGGCTCTGGGCAGGTGCTTGAGGCTCATGGTTCTCTCTCAGGACAGACACTGTAATATTCAACCTACTATCGAGTAGCTATTGGTTTCTTCTCTTTGCTTTACTGCCAAGGGGACTAGAAGGTTTGGGCATAAATTTGGGCAGAAAGAGAACATCTTCCAGATATAACTATCTCTGAAAACTTCCCCCAGTACTTTTCCCCAGTGTCTGTTTAACCAGTTTTGTGTCTGCTTAATTTATGCTATATTGCCTCTAACTTTGTTTGACAGTGGCACAGAATCAAATGTATTAAAGTTAAAAAAAATAGTTTTGTGGTGTACAACATAGTGATTTGATATAAAGGTACATTGTGAATGGCTAAATCGATTTAAAACATATACTAAATAAGCATATACCTTAACTTTTGTTTTTGTCATGTAATTTTTACGGCAATCTTTGAAGAAAGATACTGTAATTTCCACTATATGGAGGAAGTAACAGAGGCTCAGAGGGGTAAGACGACTTGTATAACTATTAAGTGTCATAGGTAGGATTTGAATTCAGGTCTTTAGACTCTAAATCATGGCTGCTTTCTTCTGCATCCAGGCTCTGTATATCTGTGACAGGCACAGGTCATCCTTCCTTCCTCAAGGTGTGTTGGATCCAAGGCAGAAAAGCTGGCACAAAGGATGCCATAATGCCAGGGATGATCTTGTCAAGGGTTGAGGTGGTGGATACCACCATGTGCCTGGCCCCAAACGGAGGGAGTAAGGCTTCACCAGACCCCTGGCCCTTCTGAAGCCATACCTTTCACAGTTAGGTTTGCCTGAGGCTACCGTGATTCACCAGTGTACCAAGTCCTTCCTGGCAGTGGAGGCTGAATTAGACTGGAAAAGGAATCTTGTGAAAAAATAGATCTACTTCTCCTGACCTGTGCTCTCCAGGGGATTCAGGGAGTCCTCTCTCAGACGTCTGTCTCGGTTCCACGGTGATAGGCGTCCTGAGTAAATACTCTGATAGACTAAACACACATTGCCCATGTTGGCCCAGGAGCAGCAGTCCGGGAGCGCGCCCAGTACAGTCCCCTGTGCGGCAGCCCGACTTGTTAATCATTGCACTGGCAGGCTAGCCAGAATGGGGATATTTAGCTTGGGGCTTATGCATTACTGTCTATGCTAATATGGCATTCTTAGAACTATAATTTCCGTTCTGACCTCCATGGACACTCCTTATAGAGAACACAGACATAAAACAATTCTTGAAATGTCAAGAAGAAATTGCATCTAATGGTGGGTACCTCTGCCAAGGAAAACATACTTCAGTGTTAAAGCATTCCCATCCAAACAGGGAAATTTGAAAACTGCTCTTGGATCTGCACTGAAGCCTGAGCACTTTTCCATGCCCTTTAATAACCTGTAATGTATGTACCAGCCAGCTCCACTGCAGGCTCCCCACTGACCAAGCGGGCTTACTGTGAAGGAAGTGGAGTGGCCAGCGGGAGGCGGTAGCTGAGACCTGTGTGAGCTGGTATCAGCGAGGAGACCTTCCTGGGGGCTAAAGCAAGAAGATTTACAATGGGAACAGATACCACATATCATAATGTCCTATCTGCATCTGCTACCGTGGAGAATATGATCTCCAGTTGGGTCTTGAACCCTTGGCCCTCCAGATACCTGATAGCAATGAAGCATATCCTCCACCCTTTAGGATTTCATATTAGGAGGCACACAATCCATGTTCTATAATCATGCTGGTGAACAGATACCACTTAGTAATAATAATACTATGTTGCTAATAGTTGCTGTGATTATGAGTGTTTATAATATGCCAGGAATAAATAGTTTACCTAAATCATCCCATTTTTACCCTCTCAATAACACTGCATTGAGTACTGCTGTTTTCTCCATTTTACAGAGAAAACTGCAGCACAGACTTGGTAGATTGACCAAGGTCACAGAGGTAGTAAGTGACTGACCTGGAATTTAAAAAAAAAAAAAGTATGTTCTAGACCTGTACAAGTTGATCCCCTGGGATAACAAAACAAACAAACAAAAAGAAATTGTCTTATCCTCTACACATTTCTATTTTATGTATATGTTTTACAATAGATACTGTAATAGTATAGAACTTCATGTATGTAAGTTCTGAATAAACATACATACATACATAATAGAGGTTTGTGGTCCATTTTTTTTTAACTAATTTACAAACAGATTTGGAGATTGCTTTACTTAAACTACAAAGTTCAGTGGAAAGAAGAGAGCTTCTTTTCCCGATAACTGATATTGATAATATTATGGGAAATTTGACACTTCCAGAGGGTATAAGATCCTTGAAGCCAGATATTTTTGTCTTATTTGCTCACCACCATATTCCCAGTACCAAGCCTAATGCCTGGTAGATATTCAATAAAGAAGATGGCCATAAAGTTTGGAAACCAGTGAACATACATAATGCTGACTGAATGTTTGTGTCCACTCCCCACCGCCACAGATTCTTATATTGAAACCCTAACCCCCAATATGGTGGGATTAAAAGACGGGACCTTTGGAAGGTGATTAGGTCTGTGAGGACAGCACCCTTCTGAATGGGATTAGTGCCTTTATAAAAGAAGGCCCAAAGAGCTCCCTTATTCTTTCTGCCATGTGAGATTTATAGCAAAAAGACAGCCCTGTATGAACCAGGAAACAAGGCCCTGCCAGACTCTGAATCTGCTTCTGCTGGTGCTCTGATCTTAGACTTCCCAGGCTCCACAACTGTGAGATTTAAGTTTCTGTTGTGTATAAGCCACCCTGTCTATAATATTCTGTTATGCCAGCCCAAAAGAAGACACACAGTAAACTGGTTATTGCTATGACATGATAACTCACGGTATATAATGAGCCAGACTACATGTGCTTCAGTGTGCTGTGCAGGACTGCAGTGAGCCAGTTAGCCCCGTTCAAGCATCTGAACCATTTGATATAATGAAGGCAGGAGTGAGCGCTTGCACAGAAGGGGGTTAGGACAAGTCAGAGACATGGAAAAGAGAAAAGGAAAGGCTAAAATAAATGAAATCAGGTCCATATTCAATTTCATCAGGTGATTTTCTTCCTGATTACCTGATGCTCCTTACCTTCTTACCAATGACTTTTTTTCCCCACTCTGTCCCCCGACCACCTCCAGGGAAGGAAAGGTTTTTGCCTGAGTGGAGGTAAGGGGTAAGCTTCCATGAAGAGGGAAGATTTGAGCCTGGCTTTGGATAGGCAGGAGAACAGCCACATTTGAATAGTGTTTCTGTAGAAACCTGAACTTGTTTCATTCTGTGAGATCCTGGTTTTCTGTCCATTTTATGAAGGAAGAAACGGAGGCTTAGAGCATTCCGGCAGCTTGCCGAAGTGTACCTGGAGGGTTTCCTGTTTACAGGTACTATTTTCTGCACTCCTCCAGGAGCTGGACCACATTTGCAGAATGTGTCAGGAAAGTGCCATAATTCCTCCAGGTGCTAAGGGCTTAGTGATTCACTTCTTCAGNGTTGTCTCAAAATTGAAAAGGTTTCATGCCATTTTCAGACATGCTTAAGTTTCTCAAAGGGGATAGTCTGGGAACTTGAGACCTCAGTAGTTTTTCCTTCTTGAATGCCGCTATCCAGCCAGGGCCCTAACTTGTACAAATCAAAGAAAATTGTTTGTGTGGGCTGGATGTGGGGTGAATGCTTTCATTTTCATTAGATGATATTTGTAAACATACTTATTTTTCCTGGGTTGGTCCAGTTGTCTTGACTTTTATAAGTATCTTGAAGATTCCTTTCTTATCCAAATCTCTTAGAATCACAGCAATTTCCAAACTTGGCTAAACATCAGAACTACCTGAGGTGTTTGTAAAACACAGGGAATGTCCTGACAGCCTCTGGAGATTCTGATTAAGTGGATCTGTTACCAGAAAGCAGCCCCAATCCAGTCCCCCATGAGAGGATTCTTGGAAAGAATTCTGGGTGAGTCCACAGAGTAAAGTGAAAGCAAGTTAATTAAGAAATTAAAGGAATAAAAGAATGACTACTCCATAGGCAGAGGAGCACCAGGGCTGCTGTTTGGCTGTTTTTAATGGTTATATCTTGATCAGATGATAAATAAGGGGTGGATTATTCATGAGTTTTCTGGGAATTCTTCCTTTTAGACCACATAGGGTAACTTCAAGATATTGCCATGGCATTTGCAAACTGCCATGGTGCTGGTGGGAGTGTCTTTAAGTATGGTGCCATGGTGCTGGTGGGAGTGTCTTTAAGTATGGTAAGGCACTATAATTCACATATAATGACCAGTGAGGAGGATGAGAGGTCACTTTCATTGCCACCTTGGTTTTGACTGGCTTCTTTACTGCATCCTGTTTTAGCAGCAGGGTCTTCGTGACCTGTATCTTGTGCCAACCTCCTGTGTCATCCTGTGACTATGAATGCCTAACCTCCAGGGAATACAGCCCAGAAGGTTTCAGCTTCATTTTACTCAAGCCTAGTCAAGATGGAGTCACTCTGGTTCCAAGGCCTCTAACAGACCTAGGGCAAGTTCCCCAAATGTTTGTTTTTAGCAAGCACCACAAGTGAATGCCAGGGCAGCCAGACTTGGGAACCACTGGGGTATTAAACACTTTAAAGAGGAATTCATGAGAGATTCCCTGCAGGAGTTAAACTATTCTGAAATCACAGTGAAGGGAGCAGAAAATGACATTGAAATTTCATCAAAGCTATACACCTACACAGGTAAGATTGGCACTCATCATAGGAAAGGATGATGAAAATACAACTCAGAGCCTTCATCAAACAATAATCTTCACTACATTTACTAGAAAATCCTAGCATCTCCAAAAATAACATGTGAAATAAAGCCCTGAACTCTGCATCCTTTAGGAGGAAGATGTTCTCTTTGGGGATTGGCTGAAGTAGAAGGAACCCCATGAGAGTCAGTAAGTGGTTCATTGTCTATGGTCATTAGCAAAAGAATGACCACAGCCCACCTCCGAGGTCACAGAGAAGGGAGGTAAAAGAGAACAGGTAATTTCTTTACCAGGATCCAATTTATCACTTGCGTTTTCAGAGAACATGGGAGGTGGCTGTTGGGCCTCTTTTCTTTTGCAGCAAAGGTTTTTAGAGCATGACTATGAGGCAGACATTGTTCCAGGAACCCTGCACTGTTGCACTAGACACTGTCCCTTAAGAACTGACATTTTTGTGGTAAAGACAGATAATAAACAAGTAAATGAAATACTAATACAGATCATGTCAGTCAATGAAAGTGATATGAGGAAGACAGGGTAACAAAGTGGGGCAGGGGAGAACTCGTCTCTGAGGAAGGGGACAACTTTGAACGGAGGCCGGGCTGGCACAGCAGGCACCATCAGGAGTCCTGAGAGAGAATGGTGTCTCACAGAGAGGCAAAAGAAATAGGAATGTGTGCAGGAGGATTTCCCAGGGAGCCACGAGGGTGATGTTCTGGGCTCCACCCAGGGAGCCTGTCCAGGGACCTAGGAGGGGCCTTAGCTATTTTGCATTTGTAATTTCTCTTAAAGACACACCCCACCTGCCTACACACACCTAGTCATAGAAGCTTCTGGCCCCATAAAACCTGGATCTGTTCCTGAGAACCAGAAGTACAAAGGTGCTGAAGTAGGGGACAAGCTTGGTATAGTCTAAGAACCTAAAGAAAAAAGAAAATTGTTGTAGAGAGAGCTGTGCTTAAGATGGAGTTTGATGACAGATTCATTCATTCATTGGTTCATTTATTCATTTATTAAATATCAATTTGTTGAGTGCCAGGCACTACTGTGAAAAAAATAAAGTCCCTGTCCTAGTGCAGCTTCCATTCTAGTAAAGAGAAACAGAAAATAAACAAATACCAAATACCTGTGTAACATCCCAGGTGGCACTGGTGAAAAATGAAACAGGCCAAGGCGGGATACAGGGTCAGGTTACAATGGGGTGGGAAAGTTTTGCTGTTTTATAAGGGATGGGAAAGGAAGGGCTTTCATAGTTCTGGTGTAAGCTGAGATCCGGAGGAGGTGAAAGAGTGGGCCACACGGGGGATGAATACTCCAGGCACTGGAATAGCCGATAGAAAGGCCCCCAAACAGGGACATGCTGGGCCTTTTTGAGGAAGGTCCTAGAGAAATTGAGGAAAGCAGAACTAGGTGATGGAGGAGCTAGGTAAGGGATTCGGATTTCATTCTAAGAGCTGTGGGCAGCCTTTGGACAGCCGGTGCTGTAGCAGTCTGGGGAAGGAGAGAACATGAGGCATCAGAGGCCTCACAGCTGATTTCAAGTTAGGCTTGAAAGGATCCAGTGGGCAGAGTTCAGCGTAGAAAGAAGGCCAGCAGCAGCCACTGCAGGGCCCCAGGCATGGAGCGGGGAAAGGTGACCTGTCTGAGGGCCATTAACAGACCGGTGCTGCCTGGAGCTCGAGTTCTCTGGGGGAGAACGCTGGGGATGGGGCTGCAAAGGTACCTCTGCCTGAAGCATGGAAAGCCTTGAAACCAGGCCAGGGATTTTGATATTCATGTGAATACCTGAGTGCCCTGAGAAGAATAATGAGGACTCTGAAATTTCTGTCTAGGAGCAATTTGAGTATAGCTCTCAGGTGGAGGGTAAGGGTGATGGAAGGGGCAGAGGAATTGTCTTAGAGTTAGCAAGCAAAAGATTCTACCCAGGTTGTGTATTTACCTGAAGGTGGTTTTGGGAAGTGCCAGTGGTAAAGGTTTGAGGTCTTGCCCTAAATCTACACTGCACTGCAAAGTAAACAGAGTTTTTACTTGGATGGTATCCTATTTGGGGTTACTAAGGGGAGGGGGATCAATGAAAATTATGGGGCATCAATCCTTGGCTCTGTCCTGGGAGAATGAAAGTTACACAATAAAAGGTGTGATTTAGAAAGGTTGACAAGAGTGAGTGTGGGGAGGCGGTCACTCATGCATCCGTACATCCACGTAGCAATTGTTTATGAATACTCCAGTGTGCCAAGTGGCAGAATAGAACATGTATATTCCTGTGTTCACGCTCTGTCCCTACCACTTACTACTTGTGTCACCTGGGGCAGGTTTTATTTCATCTCTTAGAACCCCAGCTTCCTTATCTATGTAATGATAATACCGGTAGTCCCCTCTTATCTGTGGGGCATATGTTCCAAGATGCTTGATGGATGCCAAAAGCCATGGATAACACTGAGCCCCATATTTATTATGTTTCGTACACATGTGTAACTATGATAAAGTGTAATTTATAAATTAGGCTCTGTAAGAAATTAGCAATAATAACTAATAAGTTAGGACAATCATATCAATATACTTTAATAAAAGTCATGTGAATGCAATCATGATCCCTCTCTCTCAAAACATTATTATACCACATATAACTGAAACAGTAGAAAATGAAACTGTGGATATAGGGGGACTACTGTAACATGCCTGCCCTAGTGGTAATTGTGATTACAGAGAATGTGCATACAGTGCCTAGCCCAGTGCTTGGCACTTAGTAAGTGCTCGATAAATGGTGACACCTACTGGATTGCAGTAGATGGAGAGCACTGTAGGCAGAAAGTTGTTACTGTGGCAGCACAGATTTGTCGCAGTGAGGGCCTTCATTAGGGTGAGGGTGAACTTTTTAGGGCAGGAAATAGTTTTGAGAGGTTTGGAAGAACATCTTGACTAGGACTTGGGGCCTGAAGGAGAAGGTGAATTCAAAGATAATATGAAGGTCTTCAGTACAGAAAATGTAGAACTAGATGCCTAAACAAGAGGGAAAATTAGGAATAAAGTAGACTGGGGAAGGAGTCACACTTTAGGTTGAATCTGAGGCAGCAGCCAAGTGGAAAGAGTCTCTAGATTTTGGGGATACAGTGGTGTACAGGACAGTACACTTGGGCTAAGCAGACAGGCTGATTTTAATATCACCGTGATGGAGTACTAGTCAGGATATAAACTTGGTTGCTCTAACAAAAACTCCCAGATAACCGTGACTTATGTAAGAGAGAAGTCAGAGTAATCTAGGCAGAGCTTTGGACCTTCTTCTGTTGCTCCACTTTTACTAATTGGTAGTCCTCATTTGAATGGGCCAAGGTGGCACAGCAGCGTGCCTACATTCCACTCCCAGGGAGGGGGAGATGGGAAAAGTGAGGGCAAACTCAGCTCATTTGAGGGCACAACCTAGATATTGCATACCCAACCTCTTACATACCACAGGCCAGACTTGGTCATATGGTCACACCTAGCTGCAAGGGAGGCTGGACAATGTATACTTTATTCCAAGAAATCTGATTCCTAGCTACAGTTCTAGTATTTTGGAAGAGGGGAAGGACAGATATTCAGGGCAGCTAGCAATCTCTGCCTTAGGCAGTATTATATGAAGACCTGAGTTTGGGTGAGAACATGGAGGAAAAGAGTGTGACAGAAGTATGGTCGGCCCTTGGTATCCATGGGTTCTGCATCCATGGATTCAACCCAGTTGGGATCAAAATTATTGGAAAAATCACCGCATCTATTCTCAACCTGTAGAGACATTTTTTTCTTGTCATTATTTGCTAAACAATACAGTATAACAGCTATTTACATTGCATTAACATTGTATTAGGTATTATAAATAACCTGGAGATGACTTAAAGTACACGGGAGCATGTGCATAGGTCATGTGCAAATAGTATGCCATTTTATGTCAAGGACTTGAGCATCCTTGGACTTTGGTATCCATTGGGGGTCCTGAAACCAATCCCCCACAAATACCAAGGGACGACTGTAATTAAGTTGAATTCCATTATGGCAATGGAGAAAGAACTAAGAAGTTAATAAAAAACATGGAAGATAGACAAGTAAGCAAAATGGGATGGTGTGGGTTGTGGGATGGAGCAATGGTTAGCTGTATCTGATCATGCAGAATGCAAGATAATTCTATTTTGATTAGTAACATATTAGGTGGGGACAAGCGAAGTCCGGACTGGGGAGGTTAAGGCATAGACAATTAGAGCCAGTGGACGTGGATTAGGCTGGAGAGGTTTAGCAAACACGAGAACCTTGGAAACTCCAGGGGCCAGCCAGGTTAAGTGAAATTAAGTTCACATGTCTGAAGGGGTTTACAGATATTAATTTTACTTTTTTTTCTAATTAGGAAAAAGCTTTTTTTTTTTTTTTTTTTTTAAATCTTCTTAACTACAAGGACCTAATCCTTTAGGGGAGTTTGCTAATACGAGCATAAATTTTTTCTTTAGCAGTTTTTTTCCCTCATCTCCCTCAGATAACCTTATCTCCATTTTGAATCAGAAATCTTATTTATAGCTTTTCTGGAGAGAATTATTTCAAAGGGGGCAGATTCTTTGCCCTTTGGACTTATTTTCTTTTTAAAAACAGATAAGTTATCCCTCCCTTTTCTCAGGAGAGACAGTTAAATTATTAATTTAAAAATAATGATTGTGAGCTGAAAGGGGGTGTAAATCAAAGTTGGAGAAATAAATCCAGCTGCTTCCTGTTTTTGTGTTTCTTTTCTTCTTCTTCTTTTGAAGGGAAACTAAAAATGCCACAGTTTCATCTATCCCTCAGGCCCAGAAGAGAACTTAGCACAGCTCACATCCTTAATAGACCTGGAATGAAACTGGGAATGGTGTAGCCTTCCAGGATCCTTCCTTCCACCCTCTACTTTTTCCCCCCACCATAGCAGTTTTCATTTTTACTGTTGTCCAAAATACATTGCTAAGGAAGTATGACTCAGGGGACCTCTCAACTAGAAGGCCACTGAGCCTAGTTTTGAAGGCCATCTGATTCCTAGGCCTTTGTGCATGACCCATAATTATCTCTGCAAAGATGTGTCCATTGAGTACTTGTTTGGGAAGAGGAAGCAGAAGGGCAGCTGTAGCTCTCCCTGCACCTGGTGACTTGCTCTGCCGGCCTGAGCCTATGGGGATGAAGCCTGCGTAGGTAGTGGTAGCGCTGGTGTTCCCAGCTTTGGTAGAGCACGCGCAGTCTGGAGCTCAGATGAGATACTGTTTGAGGCCTCTTTGAGCTTCTACGCACACTGGATCTTAGGAAAAGGAACTGTCACCAATGTTCCACAGGCATGGAGTGGGCAACTAGTCTCAGTCCCATAGTGAGTCCTTGTCTCTGGATACATTTCTTCTGTGTCTCTCTAGCTGGGTGGCTGGTCCTCCTCAGCTGATCAGTCCCAGCAGAGCTCATTTCTAAAGAGGCCAGGGAGTCACTAATCAGCAGAGCCTAGCCCTCGGGAAGCTGAAGAGGAAAGTGGATGAAACCAGGGGCCCCACGAGCAGCAGTCCCAGATTCTTATCCGAGCCCTGGAAGCTAACCTATAGGGTTGTTGAGGAGTGAGTGAATTCACACAGGTGATGGGCTTGACATAGTACCTAACGCATTGTAAGCCTTTAAGAAACATTGGCTGTTATTTATTATCAGCTGGGCCCAAGGCAGTGGCCCAGATTTTCTTAATTCCCAGTAATTCAGTGTATCTGAAGGGTCCTTAAGACTGGCACTGATTTACTTTGTGAATCCCTTACAAACATCGTGATGCTTTGCGGAAAAAGCTTGTGGAACTAACTCTGGTGAAAAATACATTTTAAAAGCTTGCCTTTTCAAATATTTTGAAAGTAATAGAGATGGCTGTGGTGAAAGAATTCGAACTTGACTGAAGCGTTTAAAGAAGTAAGTCTTGTCCCACTCTTCCTCCAATTCTTGGTCCCATTTTTTAAACATCAAATGGTTACTTGGATATCCTTCTGAAACTTTAACTAAATGCATATGCAAATATAATGGATTTGAAAACACTGCCTTGCAGATATGCTAAGAAAATGTAGCATCTATTGTATTAAGTAACTACTTTTCCTGAGCACTGCCTCCCTCCTAGTTGGGGAGGGCTTATAGAAGTGGATAATAGAGTTGAAGTTAAGCCCTGGCATCTGGACTCTTGACATCCTCCGCTTCAGGTCTGGCTGGGCGTCCTGGGCTGGTGTCTATTAACTAAGTCTATGGCTGGTGAACTTGTAGGCAGTTCTCCTGGTGGAGATTATATGCAATGACAAATGTAGCAAACATCTGTCAACCATTGGCTCCTTCTGCATTTTCCTGAGAGCAATGGTAGCCTTGAGGTACCCTCCTGCAGCCTGAATGTGCTCAACTGCCAGTGTTATTATGTTGTAATTTTATGCAACTGCAGGATCTTTGGATATGGCGGTCCCTCTGTACCCTAGGAGTTCCTTGTGGGAAGTGGGGTACCTGCTCTAAGCAGCTTTCTCTTAACAAACATAACTCTGACCCCCTTCATTCTTCTGGAATTTCAGTGCCCCGTTGGAGATGTGAATCCATGATGCCAACAAGCACACCTCTTCTTTTTCCTTCTCCTGTTGCCCCAAGAGCAGAGGGTGAGAACCCCCACTTGCATCCTATTCTTCTCCTGCCCTCATTCTCCTGCCATCCCTGAGGTGGTGGGGGAATGGCTGCTGGGAAGGAAATGGAAAGCACATGGGTTGCATATCTTCAAAACATTATCTCCACTGCATGAAGCCTGTCCGTCTGTCTGTCAGTCAGTCAGTCTGGCCATTCATTCAACTAACGTTTCTCTTCGTAGTGTTTTGTAACTTGCTGTTTCGCCAGTCGATACCTCTTATTGACCATTTCATTGTGGCACTTACTAGAGTTCCTCATTCCTTCCAACAGCTATATAGAATTCTGTCATGTAGCTATATCAAATTTTATTTACTCATTTTCTTATTGACATGAATTATTTATGGTTACGCAAGAATGTCTGAAAAATACTTTATGCCCTCTGCCTATATTTTCTTTCCTCTTCCTTTGCAAATTTTCTTACTTGTCACCTAGTGTACAAACAATAGTGTGACAGTTAACTTACTCTTTTTTTTGAGTCCCCAAGATGCTGCCCATGCCTCCTGTACAACCGTAATCCTTTGCTTAACAATTTGACAACAGGAACATAAAATTATGGTTTCAGGGGTAGGAGCAGCAATAATGGTAGGTAAATATTCAAATCCCCAGGTACATATTTCTTTCTTAAGTGCATACTCTGAGTCCCAAGTAAAAGAAGAACATATTTGGAAAGAATTGTAAATTGTTTCTCTTTGCCAAGAAGAAGGGAAGGAGGGTCAAATTATGTGGATGATTGGTTAGGATAAATCCTGAATATGTAGCTTCCACAATTTAAGGTTTCTTCCTCTTACATAAAAGAGGTCTGAATGTAGGTAGCTGTCCAAGGCTCATATAGTGGATCTATGAAATCATGTCTTTCTGCTTTATCTATGTCTACAGTATGTAGTTTTTACCCTTAGGACCACAAAGTAGCTGCTGGCACTTCATCCATCACAACATTCCAGGCAGGGAAAAGTAAAAGGGTAAAGGACAAATGATGCATATGTCAGCTGCCTGTCTGCCTTTTTAGGAGCTTTCACAACGGCCCACATAACACTTCTCTTTACATCATACCAAACAGAACTTGGTCACATGCCCATACCTACCTGTACCTAGTTACAGTGCCATCCTGAATAAAACTAGAGATCTGTTAGTACGGAATGAGGGAAGAGTTGTGTATTAGTCTGTTCTCACACTGCTAATAAAGACATACCCAAGTCTGGGTAATTTATAAAGGAAAGAGGTTTAATTGACTCACAGTTCGACATGGCTGAGGAGCCCTCAGGAAACTTACAATCATGGTGGAAGAGGAAGCAAACATGTCCATTTTCACGTGGTAGCAGCAAAGAGAAGAAGAATGAGCAAAAGGGGGAAAAGCCCCTTATAAAACCATCAGATTTTGTGAGAACTCACTCACTGTCATGAGAAGGACATGAGGGTAACAACTCTGTGATTCAATTAACTTCCACCAGGTCCCTCCCATGACATGCGGGGATTATGGGAACTACAAGATAAGATTTGGGTGGGGACACAGCCAAACCATATCAAGTTGATACTGGGTAGGCAGCTAGCAGTACCTATCTCTTGTGATTTGATCCATGGTTTGGAGTTCTCATTTCACCAAGTGCTGACACGTGGGATAATAGTTGCAACTCAGAGCAGAGATGTGAAATGGCTTCAATTGATTTCCTCACCCTCCCCCATCATCTGGGTTTCTTCCTCCTTCCTTCTAAGGATCTTGTCATGAACTGTTGTCTCCTGAATGATCAGGGAACCCCAGTGTAGCATTTGGCCATAATGTAGAAGTTTGAACTTTCTCTTTCTCAACTTCCTCTTCAAAACTCACAAAACTTACCAAAGATGGTATGTGCACCATCTTTGCTGGGCACAGTTAGGCCACTGGCTTGCTACCCAAAACAACATCAGCTAAGGAGCTAGGAATCACTGGCTTCCCATTCCAGCTCCATCTCCCATTGCCCTCCTTATCCTTCCAAGTTCCTACCCTCCAGCTGTGCCGAATCCCCTTCCTTGGATTCTTTGTGTCCTTCAACAAGTCCAGATGCTTGCACCAGCAGCCCCTTCGACCTGGAGTGTCCTCCTCATCCTTTCAGTTTTTCTGCAGACCCATCCCCAGAATTCTCTGCTCATTTTACATGACCCACTTCAAGCCTCACCTCCCACAAGAAGGCTTCTCTAATCCCTTAGCATCAGTATCCTCTTTTGAGGTCACAGAGTCCCCCAAGTACACTGCTGTGACAGTATTTATCACACTGGGTCATCGGAGTTAATGTACAAGCCCATTTCCCCCAGCTAGACCCTGAACTCTTCCAGGGCAGGACAGTAAATTTACCACACAACCTCTTACATCTAAAAGAAACATTGTTACTTGTTGTTGAATGAAAGAGAGTGAGTGACAACTTTCAGTACTTAGATCTATAGAGAGAATAAAAGAATTTCCCCTCTGGCGGGAGACCTTTTGGGAATGGGAGACCTTCCTACAGCCATGTTGTGATGAAGGTATGTCCCTACTTTGTCAAAGCATAAGCATGCTTGGAATTGCTGTTATATTAAACTTTGCAGCAGCAGCTCTGTGGTCAAGACCATCAAGGGAAAAGCTCCTGGTTTGTGCAGCTGAAGGGGCTCATGAGACATCATCAGCCACTTGAATAAAATGCTGGGCTTTCTATAATGGTTTATTTTGAATAGGAGCAGGTCCTTGGCACTAATCCTGTTTGAACCCTGGATCTCTGTTTAGCAGAAAGATGAGCTGGAGACCTCAGGTTACATTTGTTGTTCAAGTTTGACCAGATACTTGTGTAAGTGTGTGTCACGCCGGACTTTGCTTAAGTAATTAACATTCCTATCAAGGCTCCTTAAAAAGGTCCTGTGTTATAGAGCCCCTCAAAAGGCTGGTTTAAACCTTTGAACTCCCAGCCTTTCCATTCACTGCCAATTACTGATATGCCTAAGTTTCATTTTTCAAAAAAATTAAAAAAAGGATTAGGTTTTCCAGGAGAAATGTTTATTATTAAGAGAACCAACCTTGGAAAGTAAGGCGCTCTCAAAATGAAGAGAGTAAGTGTAGAAGTGGTATTAGAGAATGCGTTGAGGAGGGAGTTTAAAAATATTTGTTAAATTAGGAAAGAGGAGAATTAACATGACTATGACAGCAGCTTTCAGATATTTTATGGACTGTCACGAGGACAAGCAATTTGATGCCCCAGAGGACTGAACTAGCATTTTCTTTTCTTTTCTTATCTTTCCTCTTTCTTTTTTCTTTGTCTTTTCCCCCTTTCTTCTTTTTTCCATTCATCCTTTCCTCTTTTTTGTCATTCCCTCTTTTTTTAAACTCCTATTAGGCTCCTTGAATATTAGAAGATCTGGAACAAAAAATTACAAATGCTGGCAAGGATGTGGAAAATGGGGAACTCACACATTGTTGGTGGGAATGTAAATTAGCACAGCCATTATGGAAAACAGTATGGAGATTCCTCAAAAAAGTAAAACTAGAACTGCCACGTGATCCAATAATCCTGTTACTGGGCACATATCCAGAGGAAAGGAGATGAGTACGTTGAAGCGATGTCTGCGCACCTGTGTTTATTGCTGCAGTATTCACAACAGTCACGATTTGGAATCAACCTAAGTGTCCATCAGTGGATGAATGAATAAAGAAAATGTGGTGTATATGCACAATGGAATATTATTCAGCCATAAAGATAATCAAATCTTGTCATTTCTGGCAACATGGATGAGCCTGGAGAACATTATATCAAGTAGAATAAGCCAAGCACAGAAAGACAAATGCCAGATGTTCTCACTCATATGTGGGAGCTAAAAAAAGTTGATTTCTTAGAAGTAGAGAGTAGAATCATGGCTACCAGAGGCTGAGAAGGATAGAGGAGAGTGGGAGAGGGAGAGGCTGGTTAATGAATATGAACTTACAGTTAGGAGGATAAGTTCTAGCTTTCTACAGCACAGTCGGGTGATTATAGTTAAGAATAGTTTAGTGTACATTTCAAAATAACTAGAAGAAAGAAACTGAATGTTCCAAACCCAAATATATGATAAATGTTTAAGATGATGGATATTCCAACTACCCTGATTTGATCACTATGCATTGTATACATACATTGAAATATGACATTTATCTCATACACATGTACAATTGTTATGTCATTTAAAAATTTAAAAATAAAATTATCCAGCACTTTGACAGGCCCAGGCAGGAGGATCCCTTGAGCCCAGGAGTTCAAGACTAGCCTGGGCAACATGGCAAAACCCTATCTCTACTAATAATACAAAAGTTAGCTGGGCATGGTAGGGTGCACCAATAGTCCCAGCTACTTAGGAGGCTGAGGTGTGAGGATTGCTTGAGCCCAGGAGGCAGAAGTTGCTGTGAGCCGAGATTGTACCACTGGACTCCAGCTTGGGTGACAGAGTAAGATTGTCTCAAAAAATAGATAAAATGAGATAAAATTATTTTTAAAAAGATTGTAAGGCCTGTAAGAATAGGAGATGGATCTAACTTGTTAATAGAGGCCCTGTTGAATAAGTGAACAGAGAAATGAATGTTATTACGATGTGCCAGGCACTGAGAATATGGAGACAAAAGGCATAAACTAGAAGAGAAAAATGACAAACAGCTCACTGCAATGTGGAGATGTTAAGTACCTGGAGAAGTAAGTACAGAACTGCTGAGGGCGTGGGAGAGGGTGGGCATCTGCTCCTAGCTGCAGAAGGAGGAGTAGGAGTCTGAGAAAAGCCTCCCTGGAGTTGGTGATGATTTAACTGCATCTCAAGTAATGATCAGACATCTATCAGATGAGGGAGTGGGGAAGAGTGCCTCAGGCAGGACCAAGCGTGAGCACAGGCCTGGAGTTGAGAATTTCACGATGTAGGCCATGAGCCCAGACTCTCTGTGCTACTTGTAGAAAGTCAAAGGCAAGTGTGATGAGAGATGATGCTAGGAGAGGTCAGTGGGGCCACACAGTGGTATAGCAAGTGAAGGAATGTGGGTTCCATCTGGATGTGATGAGATTCACCTGTGGATTTTAAGCAGGAGGCCGACTGGTAGCTGCATGAAGGGCATCTCTGAAGGGAAAGAGAAAATTCAGGAGCTGTTCAGTAGACCAGGCAAGATGGTTCTCAAGACCAGGTGAAGGCTGGAACTAGCACATACAGGGCAGAGACTGGAGAAGAGGGGACAGATTTGAGAGGTATTAGGACTTCTGCTTGCTCAGGTTGGTTGACTAGGTAGACAACAGTGCCTGGTATACACTAGATGGTGGTTTTCTCAGTTACGGATGATGTCTGTTATCTTTACACCCTTAATCTCCAGATCAGTACCTGACACCTAGTAAGGTTTTAATTTTAATATTGTTTACTTAATAAGTGCTTTAATTAATGAATTATTTAATGATACTAAATGTGCCATATGTGTGAAAGAATGCTAGTTTTTTTTTTTTTTCCTCACAATATCTATTTCACTATTAGGAAAAGAATTCTGGGCCAGGCACAGTGGCTGGCACCTGTAATACCAACACTTTGGGAGGCCAGAGCGGGTAGATCACCTGAGGTCAGGAGTTCAAGACCAGCCTGGCCAACATGGTGAAACCCCATCTCTACTAAAAGATACAAATGTTAGGTCAGGTGTGGTGGCTCACACCTGTAATCCCAGCACTTTGGGAGGCCAAGATGTGTGGATCATGAGGTCAGGAGTTCAAGACCAGTCTGGCCAAGATGGTGAAACCCGTCTCTACTAAAAATTAGCCGGGCGTGGTGGTAGGTGCTTATAATCCCAGGTACTTGGGAAGCTGAGGCGGAGAATTGCTTGAACCCGTGAGGCAGAGGTTGCAGTGAGCCAAGATTGCGCCATCACACTCCAGCCTGAGTGACAGAGCAAGACTCAAAAAAAGAAAAAAGGAAAAGAATTCTCATTTGTAGCTGAATACATTGCTTTCTAGTGGAAGAAATACTACATTTCCCAGGCTTATTTACAGATACATGTGGTAATGTGACTAAGTCCTCACCAAGGAGATCCAAGTAAAAGTGTTTTCTGGAACCTCAAGAACAGCTCCTATAAGGTGAAGAGGAAGCACCTTTGTCCCCTCCTCTCTGCTCTCTTCTCCCTTCTTCCTGGTATCTAGAATGCAGAGGCACTGCCTGGGGTTCTAGCATCTATCTTTCTAAGTATGGCAGAGCAGTAAGATAGAAGAAATCTGACCTTTTCTGACCATGAAGCTGTTGTATCAATCTTATTAAGCAAGAAATGCACTTCCATTTAAGCTACTTATTTTAATTTTAACTTTTCGGATACATGTAGTTGAGCCTAGTCCTAACTGGGACTCTTAGGAAGTGTTCAGGTATGTAATCTCTTTAGATTTTATCAGCTACCCTGTAAGATCTGATCATCCTTATTTGACAGGTGAGAAAATTGAGACTCAGAGGCATTATTTGATTTCCTTAGGCGCATATAGCCACCTAAGTCTTCTGATAGAGTTCACAGCTCTTTGCTACCAAATCCCACTTCCCTTAGCAGGCACACAGCAAATGCTAATTAGCTGGAATTCACCTGAACTGCACTGTCTTTCTATACGCACTTTGGGTTGGGTTTTATAGCAAGAGGTCAGTGTCTTGTTGGCTTCCCTGGGACAAACAAAATCAATTCTATCCTCTCTCTTTATACATATACCTACATATATGTGTGTGTATGTGTGTATGCAAAAACTGACATAGCAGTCTGAATTCAATTTAGCTGTTCCACCAATTCTCCATCAAATATTGATAAAAATCTTATTGTATGTCTAGAGCTGTGCCAGGAGTAGTGAAAACAAAAATAAACAAAAATAAATAAATCGCATTCCCTGCCCCACTCGGAGCTTACAGTTGATCTTTGTGGGTTTTGAAGAATTTATTTCCCTTCCTAATTCTGAGGTGATAGTAGATTAATGCACCACTTCATCAGTTTGTCTGAAATTAGTTTGGCTTTTCAAAAAAAGCCTACAGCTTCAGCAGTGGGGCAGTTTTGATGGCACACGGTGTGCTGATATTAAGACGTGGTGGTCTGATTTAGGTTGTGATTCTTGGTCTCTGAATGTGTGCTGTCACATTTCACCTGCTGTGTCTGAGCACCTAGTTATGTGGGCCAGAGGCATGACCTGAAGCTTCAGCAACTTTTTGAGAACTGAGGATGAATTCCTAAGCTGGGTCTTAAGACGCTCAGCAGTTGAAAACCTAGGCAAGGTGTGTGCTAGGAGTTTGCTAAGGTGTGAAGTTTCTTTCTGTTCAGCTTTGCTTATGACCTTAACGTCTCAATAGGTACAAGGAAATAGAAAGAAAGTTCTAGTATTATTATCGTTTGTTGAACACTTTTAAATACGTGGTGCACTTTACATACTATCAATTATTTCATTGTAACAACTCCATGAAGTATCATCATCTGTATTTTACTGATGAAAAAACTGAGATTCGGAGAAGTTAAGAAATTTGCCCAACATCAGCGTTAACACAGCTGGTGAATGGCAGAGCTCAAATCCAGATCTCTATGACTCCAAAGCTGTGCACTAAACCGGCCTGCCTTCTTTGGTAACTTTAGATGTGTGTACTTAAAATCCACCCTCATCGAGGCTGGCCCAGAAGAGTGGACCACCTGGCTTCTCGGCACTTGCTGTTGGCAAAAGTGGTCAGTACTAGCTGGTTGCTATCGTGAAGAGTGTTGTTGTTGGAAACTTTAGTAATAGTGTTTCCGCATTTAACATCTCCCCAGACATTACATTTGCTTAGGAAAAAAACCAACTTGTTAAACCTATCTTAGCAAACTGACCACAATTTGTAATATTTTCTTTAAAGGAAGAAAAAGTAAACCTTGAGTTTCCGAAAGCCCATAAAGGCAATGAAAGAACTCTTTCCACCAGGGACTTGCATAGTTGCATGTGGTAGCATCTGAGAATTAAAAGTGTTTAGAGCATTATTTTATTCTATTGTGCTGTTATCACCTCAATCAGTATAATTCTACAGCTTTACTTCCTGTGTCTAGGGACTCAGTTTTGATGAGATCAGTTGCTTATTAAATAATTTTTTTTTTTTGGAGACTATTGGGTTTCAGATTGGTTGACAAAGTAACAAGCGAGCTTGGGGTGATCTTGAACTAAACATGGGAGTCAGTGGTAGCAATGAGTATCACAAAGGCTGTGGAGTCGCGCAAACCTGGCTCCTCAACTCTCTAACTGTGTGACCTTGGACAAGTCCCTAAAGCTCTCTAAGCCTCAGTTTATTCCTCTTAAACATGGGGCTAGTACTGTTACTGATAGTAACCCCTTGTAGGATTGTTATGAGGATGAAATCGATGTTAGAGCTTGAGTGCAGTGCCTGACACAGGGCAAACGCTGAACACCTGCCACTCACGGTTCATTATCATTCTCATCTTCATGCTCTATCATGTAATTTCACCACTGTGGTTAAAACCAGTTAGTTCCCTTAGAAGTTGTCAAACAAGGAGACAGGCATAATATGCTGAGCAATTGAAGATGCCACCCTCTTGGTTCAGTTACTCAAAGCGACAGCCAGAATCCCCTTTGTTGAGCGTCAACTGTGCATGTCAAGACTGTGCCTCCTGGGTCTCCTGCATGTATTCCTCACAGATGGCAGGGCACACGCCAGCTCGGCATGTCGACACAGCCACCACTGTGGCTTTTAATGAGAACCATTCATCCTAGACTGATGCTTTCAAGTTTCGCACAGATATAAACAGATGCCAAGGTTAGTATAATTTCCTGCTGGGTAATCTGGTACTAGAAATATGATCTATCTGGAAACTGCAAAACATTACCTAGTCTAAGGTGAGTTTTTACAACAGAAGAAGTTAAGGAAAGACTGAATGGGCCTCTTACGGAATTATGCCCAAATATTGTACCCCTAACTCTCATTCAGGCTAAGTGACAGTTCCGTTCCATCTCATCAAAGTAGTCCTAACTTAGAACCTCTTGTTTCTTTGTTTGTTTTGTCTTTTTGTAATTAGTTACTTTTTCTGTTTGTTTGGCTGCCTCTGAAAATATTGTTCAGGGTAGTCAAGTTTTAGCTTTCCTTTCAACTGAGGGACATGGCATTGCGTATGGTGAGGCTTATCTTCTTAACTGGAAAATGACCAAGCATTGAACCAACTGTTTGAAAAGTTCTTACTTCAGATCAATTTCTTTTATCAAATGATATCACCTTACTGGGAGGCCTTTGCATTTTGTTTTTCAATGACCTGTATATCCTCTGCGTATATGGTTGCATTCTACTTTGGTTAGGTGCTGCCTCAGACTGGTTTCTTAAACTCTGTCAAATTTGGTTATTTGGTCCCACCAGGTGTGGGATTTTCTAAAATTAGTTCTTAAGGGGAATTGATGTGATTTAGGAGAAGCTCAACCTAAAGGAATTACTGTAAATAAAAGGTTTAGAATGGTGCTTGGCACGTAATAAGCACTCAGTAGATGTTAGCAATTGTGGTTGTTATTATTCTATCATTTTATGAAACTTGTTGGATAGGTTCGGTATCCAATTGTGGGAATAAGTATAAGAAGCTTTCATTCCTTCTGGAGAAATGACATCATGAGAACCTAGACTGAGAAAAAAACATTCCTGCATACAAGGCAAAGGCTGACATATTAAAGATACTATCCTACAACATTAAAAAAATATGTAGTTTCCTTTAATGGCTCTTCTTCCTTTTTTAAATTTAGAGATTGATTCTCGTTATGATGCTCAGGCTGGCCCTTGACTCCTAGGCTCTGTCGAACCTCCTGCCTCAGCCTCCTGAGTAGATGGGACTATAGGTACGTGCCACCACTCTCAGGTTCCATTCGTCTCAGGAGTTCTCCTCTGTCCCCACCATTGTCATCAGCCCTGTTGTGTTTACCTCTGTTTCCAGGACCTAAAACAGTACCTAAAACGAAACATCTGGCCTTTAGAAGATGTTTCGTTGGCACTGAACTGCTCTAAAGTGACCTGCCCCAGTCCTAATTCTGCCATATATTATCTGTGTGACTTTATCACTAAAGTCAGTGATAAAATCAGATTTTGCCCTCAGGGCCCCAGCTTCCTCAATCATAGCATTGGAGGGGGAGCTTGAACTCTAGGATCTCCTGAGTTCTTGTGGCTCTGAAACTTGATGTTGTTTTGGGGCATTTGGGTTTCTGTTGCCTGATGGTGTGCAAGGACGCTTTATGCGTAAACATTCATGTGAAGATGAAGTAGTTTTACACAAGTTTTTTATCCTGGAAAATGAAATTGGTTTAGGAATTTACGTTAGATACGTAAATTCCTTCTTACATTTTGTGCCCTTTAAGGCCTATAGAAATTGGTAGCTGTGTCTGTGAGCATATGTCTGTGCAAACTTCTGCATCTGTTTGTAATTTACAGATAGATGGTAAGAATTTTTTCTATCAGATCCAAGAATGTGTATCTGAAGCTAGTCATCTACTTTTAGGAATCTGTTCTAGAGAAATAGCCTAGAATGTAGATAAAAATTTATGGATAAAGTTATTATAATAATTTTATAATACTGACAATACAAAATAAAATGATCAGCAATAGGAGAATGATTGTGTAAACTTGATATATACATAAATCAGAATATTTATACTAAAGAGCCGTATACAAAGATATTTTGTTCCATCTCACCTATTTAAAACAGTTGATATAAAATGTAGAGGAAATAACCCCAAATGATAATGGTTATTACTGGATAGTAGGATTATAAAATATTTTTATTATTAACACTTCTCTAATTTTTTTTTACAATGAGTTTTATTTTTCTTATGAGAAAAATTATATTTAAAATTTCAAACCTTATCTAAAATATAGAGAATCCTGATGATAAACACCAAAAATGTCAATGCAGGTTTCTTCACTGCATGGGAAATACCTTGACAGAAAACAGTGAGATGGATCAAACTATCTGCCCCGAGTTTATTGTGCACACCCACTAGTTTCATGCTTGGCATCAGGCCCTTCTCTGAAAGGTCCTAACTATAGCATCTGTTGGACCGCCTAGCTGGGCTCCATGTCCATGGCGTTGCGGTTATACGCAGAAAGAGAAGGTCACCCTGTAAACTTTTCTGCCAGTGACCACAGCAGCACAGCCAGCATATGTCTAAGTGTGCAGCAATTTGTTCAACACAGAGTTTAGTGTTTATACAAGGGAGAGCAGACCCAGGAAATAATAAAATGAATGAATTTCATTTCCCACTAAGTGTTTTATGATGGATAGTATTAAATAGAAGCTTCCTTGGAATGCTAATAATGTGGCGACCCCTCTATGTCACTTTACTCCAAATCCTGGGTTCTCTCAGCCTGCAGGAGGGGCGAGGGAGAAGAAATCCTATCTGAAAGCATCCAGACTACAGTGGCTGTGCCAGTTTCTGATTGTGTGACCTTGGACGGTTTACTTGTTCACTTGCAAAATATTTACTGAGTTGCTGCTTTTTGTGCCAAGTGCTTGGAATAAAAGAATGAAGAAGATGGAGGACTTGCTGTCATAAAGATTAATGCCCTTTGGGGTTGGAAAGAGATGCAGACAAGATATTTCACTTATTTGCAACTCTTGTTTTTTTGTTTGTTTGTCTTTTCCTTGAACTATCTGGTTCCTCCTGGTTGGTCTCAGGCCTTCTCTTACATTGTGCAATCTCACTTGCGAGTTTCAGTCTCTCCCGTCCTTGCAGGTACTGCTTGTTGAGGAAGGACTGGCCATCTGTAAGTCTAGGCTGGGGTGCCCTGCTAAGCTATGGACTCACAGTGCTGGTAGTCAGCTGGGTAGCTCCCCTTGGGAGTCTAACAATCATGTAAAAGTTGCACTCCAGCCTGGGTAACATGAGTGAAACTCCGTCTCAAAAAAAAAAAAAAAAAAAAAGTTGACTTGTTCAAAGCTGAGTTTGGTGTCATCTCCACTACTCCTCCCCACAAACTGGCTTGTCCTGTATTTCCTGTCTCCATGAATGGCCCTGTTGTCCATCCAGTGTCCGAGCCAGAAATCTCTGCTTTTCCGTGTGTTTTTCTCTCCTTCATATGTAATGGACCATCCAGTTCTGTGGATTCCCCTTGCTGTGTTCATCTCATTCATTTCAGTCCCCTTCTTTTTAATCTAACCATTGCCTCTCTTCAGGTTTCCCTGCCACTTGTCTTTCACCCTTTCACATTCCAGACAGAAGAATCTCTCTCATATGTAACTCTGATCACATGACTCCTCTGCACCATGCCTCCTGCCTGGGTGCCCACTGCCCTTTCTCTTTAACACGGCACTCCTGAGTTCTCCAGTTTCATTACCTGCCCTCTTTTTCCTCAAATCTTAAGACTTTAGTCATAAATTATTACTTTCTTTTATCCATATCACACTCATAATTATTGAGTAGGATACTTATAACCTTTATATATTCATGCATGCTGTTACCTCTGTCTAGAATGTTCTCTCCCTTGCATATTCCTTCCCCACTCCTTCCCTCGTTTATCTGGACCACTCCATTTCATTCTTCAGATATTGAATCAGACACTACTTCCTCCGGGAAATCTTTATCGAATTTTCAAGTCTAGGTTGGACACCTCTACTTCCTGTTCCCGTAGACCCTGTCCCTTCTCTGTCATCACCATTAAGACACTGGTTGGTCTGTTTGCTCTCACCAGAAGACCATGGGCTTGGTGAGGGCATTCTAGAATCTAGTCTAGTAATATGTAACTGTAGGTACTTAATAAATATTGATTAAAAGATAAATTTTTGTTTTTCTAGATGACATTAATCTGGACGTAAAAGTAACGTGACACAATAATAGTAACAACACACCAATTGTTCTGTTTTCTTGGTCCTTCCTTGGATTAAACCCTGGTTATAACTCTTGCTTCCTTTAGGAAGCTCTTCAACCTCTCTGGCAAACTCACGTCATGTAGTTCACACCACTGAGCCCTAAGATCAACCACACTTAAAATAAATACCTTGGAATAAAAAGAATCATACCTGGGCTGCTGTCTAAGATTCTGATTAGAAAGGGGAAAAATACCTAAATAAGAATAAAGTTAACATTTACTGAGAGCCTCTTCTGCCAGGCACCTTCTAACTACTTTACATGAATTATTTTGATCCTCCCAACAATGCTATGAGCAAAGTGTAATTATTTCCATTGTACAGATGAGAAAACTGAGATCAGAGAAGTTAAGCAACCAGCTTCAGGGCACAGAGCAGAAGTGGTGAAACCAATGCAGGGAGTCTGATTCGATGGTCACCACCCTTGCTGCCTCCCTCTATGAACTCTGAAGAGTCTTTAGCTCTAACCTTCTATGCTTCTCTGGTTGTCAGAAGCAAAAGCAAGTCTGGCCAATAAGGCATTCGCATTTGCAGGGCTTCCTCTTGCTCAACCCCATCCCTGGTTGCTGGAGGACCCAGGCAATGCAGATGGGGTCAGTCCTCTCTATGCCTTCTGTGATCGCATCCTTATTTCTTAATAGATGTTCATATTCTTCATGAGAGGCAGTATAGCACAGTGGCTGAAAAGTGGACTCTGAATTCTGACTACCTGAGTGCAAACCACAATTCTTTCACTCATTAGGTCTATGACCTTGGGCAAATTATTTAACCCCCTTAGGCCTCATTTTTCTCATCTATACAAGAGGGATATTAATAATATTACTTAACCAATAAAATATTATGAGGATTAAAGGAGTTAGTAGATGTATAGCACACTTAGAACAAGGCTTGGTCCATAATAAGCACTAAGTGTGCTTAGTCCACTTTTTTATTAGTACTTTTGTAATTTAAAATAATCTTGTTAATATTTACTCAAACTCGTATTAGAGTTCTTTGATTAAGTACCCGGGTAGCTCAATTATCAATTGAGCTGTAGATATCTACCAGTCTTGGCCGGGTGCGGTGGCTCAAGCCTGTAATCCCAGCACTTTGGGAGGCCGAGGTGGGTGGATCACGAGGTCAAGAGATTGAGACCATCCTGGTCAACATGGTGAAACCCCGTCTCTACTAAAAATACAAAAAATTAGCTGGGCATGGTGGCGCGTGCCTGTAATCCCAGCTACTCGGGAGGCTGAGGCAGGAGAATTGCCTGAACCCAGGAGGCGTAGGTTGCGATGAGCCGAGATTGTGCCATTGCACTCCAGCCTGGGTAACAAGAGCGAAACTCCGTCTCAAAAAAAAAAGAAAAAAAAAAAAAGATATCTACCAGTCTTTTCATCTTATTATGGGCTTAAAAAAAAGAGAAATATATATATTACCCAGAAATATAAAAATAAATCAACTGCAAAACCCCACTTGAAAGGTTTTCATAAATCTTGTAAAAGTTGGGCCACATTTAAAGATTGCTGCCTAGATTGGTTTAAAGCCCTTTATTGTCTACACTCTAATGGGGATGCTTATAAAGGGAGGATCTGGAATGGTTTGTCTGGCTGTGTGTGTGGTCACCGGAATCATGGCCTTTTATCTACCTGATGGGTATGAGTAGGAGGAGTTGGCTCAGGCTTCAGGAAAGTCAGCAGATGATAAAGCCCTTGTCCTCGGTCTTGCTCGTGCCAGCAGTTGGAGAGCTGTTATCGGGTTCTCAGACCCAGCCCAGCATTCATGGGCTACGCTCCAGCCCTGATCAAACCCACCTTTCCACTCTGTACCCTTTCACACTTACTCTTTCTTCTGCCTAGAATTTTCTCACCCTATCTGAGTAAGTGTATGTGTATCTTAAGGCCCAGATTCATTCCTGAAGCTTTTTTCTCAGCCCTCCACTGGCTGTCTTCTTTTCCTTCTTTGCACTATGCCTACGTCTCATGCCTGTTTTCCCTTTCTGTCTTTGTTGTACTTATAGGGAATTTGCCATCTAGACTGGGCTCTCAAATACTTGAATTTTTCACCTCCATTCTTTCATTTAGCCCTAAAAACAGCCCTGTGAGGAATGTAGCATTTTCATCCTGACTTTTCTGATGAGGAACCCAAGGCTCAGAGAGGTTACATTATTTGCCTAAAACACAAAGCCAAGCCAGACTCCAATTTTGGTGCTCTGTTTCCTCTGCCCCAGGCTCCCTCCTTGAAGTCATAGGTCATGTCTTGCTCAAGTTTGTGTCTCCCTGCAGTGCCTAGCACAGCTTTAGGCTTAATAAGTCTTTTAAATAATTCAACTTCGTTTTATTGAACCTATGAGGTGTTAGGTCTTGGATACTGGCGTTAAACAAACAGGTATTTGCAAAAGAAAAGAAGGAAAGAAGATGATGTGGCCATTTTTATTTTACTTAGTAAGGTGGGTTGCTTAGGATTCATAAGCTCAAATGCCAACCAGGGCAGGTAAAAATGAGTTTAAAAGGTTGGATGTGACCCAGTGAGGAGTAATGGGGACTCTTGCTAGCTGGACATGAACACTGTCTAATGGAAGCAGCCACAACTTAATTCTAGTCAATCACTGCTATGTTGGAATATGAGCCTTGTGTTTTGAGATTTTGCATGTTCTCAAGAAAAGCTACAAGTCTAGACTTTACAGTTTCTTGATAGTCAGTGTTGCCAACTAATTTGTTTTTATTTTTTAATTGAACAGCTAAACAATACATGGCTCGTGGTTACCACTAACCTCTTTGAAATGCTGAGAATTGAGCCAACCATGCAGCCAGGGGTGCCCATGCACCTGAGGCAGGGAGCCAGTGCTGAGGAAGGGCCAGACTGCTGCTCCTCCCCTTCTGCTCTTCATTAGTCTCCATGTGGGTCTCACCCACCTGCGGGCCTGTCCTGGCATTGCAGCAATACTGCACCTCCTCGCCCCTGCCCTCCTGGCTTGTCTCCCTTTCTCTCCCTGCTGTCAGGGGTGGTGACTGTCCTGTCACCTTCACAGAGATCCTCCACACTGGATCTCACTCTCTAATTTAGCTCCTTGTCTTTATTGTGATGAATGAGGTTGAGCAGATGACAAGCAGAGATCCCTGGGCAGAAGATCAAACGCTCCCCTGGGCTGCCCAGAGCATATTTATGACTTTGCTGCTTTAGGAAGTTCCACCCATGATAATGTGGTGCCTGCAGAGAGTGAACTTATCTACCCTCTCCATACCTCTACTCAGTCCCAGTGGGAAAATAGAGATTTGGAAAGAAGACCTTGGAAAGAGAATCCATGACAACCTGTTTGGAATTTTCTCCTCAGCGTTGTGATTTGGTGACTATAAAATTAATAGAACACTCATTTCAAATGTGAATGGAGATCATTGTGCTAAGTGACTCCTGCTTCACGGACTAGTCAGAGAGTCCCCAATATGTGGCCACAGGGTGGCTAAAATATTATTTTAGGGGCATCAGCAACAGACTTGCTTGATGTTTAAAAAAAAAAAAATCCAATTTCTGAACTTCATCCAAGATCTAGGGGTGGGGTCTGGGAATATGCATCTTTACAAGTATCTCAGCAGATTCTGATGTATGTGAAGATTAGAAACCTGTGACTAATGATAATAGTGAACACAGAGCCCTAAGTGTTCTAAGTGCTATATATTTATTTCTTACAACAGGCCTATGAGACACCTGTTTTTATAAAAATGGAGTAGATATCACTGTTTGCATTTACTTTGGGTACCACATAGAGACACCTTTTTAAAAAAAAGTCAAAGTTACGTGTTTAACATATAACACTCATATGTGTAATAAGCCCACTAACCTCATAATTTCATTGATATTATTGCTTAAGTAAAGGTTAAGTGTATTTAAACATAAATAGTGAATTGATTTAAAGGGAAATATTAAGTAAATAATAATTTTGCTAACAAACACTGTGAGGGTAGAATGGGAAAAATTGAAGTTTGCAAAGCATTTAGGTGAGTGGAAAAGCTCTGTACCGAGTCAAAGAATTTGGGTTTAAATCTTGAATTAAATTCTTACTAGTTATGTGGCCTTGAGCAAATCACTTAGTCTCTCTGAGTTTTAGCTTCATTCTCAGCAAAATGGAAATATTAAAACCAACTCAGCTAGGCGATGGTGAAGAGCATATGAGAGAAAAAAGGAACACTTAATAGGTGGTCAAGAAACATTATAGAATATGATGAATATTACTCTAATCTTTCTAAAATATTAATTCAATTTTTTTTTGGAGGGGGACGGAGTATTGCTCTGTCACCTAGGCCGGAGTGCAGTGGCACAATCTTAGTTCAGTACAAACTCTGCCTCCCAGTTTTAAGAGATTCTCCTGCCTCAGCCTCCAATAATATGATTTTTTAATGTGGACATTACTTGAATCTCCTTTAAAACTTGTTAGAAATATAAACTTTTTTTTTCTTTTTTATTGTTTTTGGAGACAGGATCTTGCTCTGTCACTCAAGCTGGAGTGCAGTGGTATGATTGTAGCCTATTGTAACCTCACACTTCTGGGCTTAAGCGATCCTCCTGCCTCAGCCTCCTGAGTAACTAGGATTATATAGGTGCACACCATCACACCCAAGTACCAACTCTTATTTCTCATATCTTTCTCTGAGCTATGTTTTCACTACATTTACTGATTGGTATTGGGGGAGAGTGCTGAACTTGGGTTCCAGCTCTGCCTTTAGCTATTAGTATGACCTCTGACGAGACATTTTGCCTCATTGTGCCTCAGTTTTATAATCTGTAAAGTGGGTTTGCACTAAAAGACTTACAGGTTTTCTCTCAACCCCTTTGCATTGGAGGTATTTCTTTATTATCCATAATAAATGGAGAATAGTCAGAGCATAGATTACTTTTGCCCAGTACGCAATTGGCCAGAACTGCTCTACTGTGGCCCAACTTACAGGTTTCATGTTCTCACGTTCTTTGGAGATGCTAATGAGCAGTAAAACCAAATGGCTGGCAGAAGGAAAAGGAAAACAGAAGACACTGGAACAAGGAATCTGGATTCTCTTCAAACTTAAAGTATCTCCCAAATGAATAAAAGCTGATTATGTTTTTATAGTACTACAGTTTGACAGGATGATCTATCTTTTTAATAGAATCACGCTGGCACTGGACTAGAGAGAGATTCATAATTAAATTGTGTCTGTTTCTTTCTGTCTTAGAAATAGCAATGAAATCTAGATTTTTTCTTTTTATGTGGGAGCTCTTCAGTCTTTAAAAAATGCGTTAATAACAAAGATGGCATAATTAGCTGCCTGGGTGAGCTCTCAGAAATCAACTTTTCTTTGGATCAGCTGTCTCCCAGTTAGGCAGTTATGCGGAAATCTTTCTTTTTCATGCCCGGAAGTATAAAACTGGAAAATCATGGGACGCTGAAATTGCTGAACACACACGAAGTGGTGCCACAGTGTCCCCACCCTGTGCCAAAGCAAATTTCTGAGCATTATATAATTTCTCCCTGGCTTTGAGCTCCCATGATCCTGTCTGAGGTTGATGCTGTATAATCTGCTAGAGCTGAACTCTTTCAGGCACTTCCTTGGCAGGTGACATCTTGTCAATATTAGAGACCTGTGATTGGGAGAGGAAAGAGAGGCTCCCATCATTTCAGCCTACATCCAGCTCCCTGCCGTTTTCCAGAATTCATGCTGGGGATTGCTAAAACAGACGGCATTCATTGGCTGAAGTGTAAATCATGACTTTCGTGGGTATATCCATTCATTTGGAAAGTATTTTTGATCATTCACTGGACTAATAGTGCTGTGGGGAATTTGAAAAAATGTATTTTATATGGTTTCAAAAACAAAGCCTATGGTAGAGCTTTTGCCCTCAAGGAATTTACAGTCCTTAAGAGAGCCAAGACATGCATTTGTAAATTAAATAACAGCACTCACAAAAACTAGATACCCCTGCAATGCACTAGTGGTAAAGCTAACAAAAGGTAATGTCATGGAGTGTGAGTTCTGGTTGGCTGATCTTGTCTAATTCTCTGATGTTCCCAATGAAGAAACTGAAGCACAGAGAGGTAGGAAAGACTAACCTGAGGAAGCACAGCCAGGAAAGGATTGCATTGAGGCTTGAATGCAAATCTCCTAATGCTCGTTGCACTCTGCTTCCTGCTACCCACAGCCATGTCTCTACATGTTTAAGCATGAAGTGGTGATTGCAGGAAACTGTTGATGTTCAGAGGGAGAAAAGTGGCCAACTTTAGGAATCAATATTCCATTATTACTCCAGGTAATGCCAGAGAGACATAATTTGACTTAATATTGTCCACATCTTTCTAGTCCAGTGCCAACATCATTCATTAGCTAGATATACACTACAGGTATTGATCGACTTATGACCTATGCAACTTACGACCATTCGACTTTACAACCACAATCTCTAGCCACGACTGCTCCGCGTCTGGCAGCACAAACGTTGCCCAGCTGGGCGTATGACAGTGCAGACCAGCTTCCGGCAGCACTACCATCTCCACGTGCACCATTTCAACTGTTATCCCAGACTCGGTACAGCAATTTGTGTTTTGTGTCTTGGATATTTTTAATCAAACCCCTCCCAAGATGTCTACCAAGAGGAAATTGTCTTTGTCTACGCCTCAGGCTGCCAAGAAGGAAAGAAAGGCCATCGATCTTGACACGAAAATGAAGGTAATTAAGCAGTACGAAGGAGGAAAGAAAGTGAATGTGATTATCACACTCGACTGTGTTGGCGATTTTGAAAGATAAAGAATTCGTGAAGCTATGAAAGGTTCTACACCCATGCGATCAACAGTTACTGTATAACAAAGCAACGAAGCGGGCCCATCCACGAAATGGAGAAATTGCTGTATATTTGGATGGAAGATCAAATTCAAAAACAGACACCATTAAGTCTTTTTACTGTGCAGATGAAGGCAAGAAGCCTATTTCAGACTCTGAAGGAGCGTGCTGGAGAAGATTACAGTCAAGAATTTGTAGCAAGCACTGGCTGGTTCCAGAGAATCAAGAAAAGATTCCAAATGCATAGTGTTTGAGTGACTGGAGAAGCAGCGAGTGCGGATGAGGAAGGAGCACGTAAGTTTGTTGACAGTCTGGATGAATTAATTACAGATGAGGGATATCTAGCAGAACAGATTTTCAATGTCGATGAAACTGGATTATTTTGGAAACGGATGCCAGCATGCACTTATATTCACAAAGAGGCCAAAAGCATGCCGGCATTTAAAGCATTTAAGGATAGGCTAACTCTGCTGCTTAGTGGGAACATCGCAGGGTTTAAGCTGAAGCCGTTCTTAATTTATCACTCAGACAACCCGCGTGCATTCAAGAATGTTAACAAGCACACACTGCCCGTCTACTTTCGTTCTCAACGTAAAGCATGGATGACACAAGGATTGTTTGAAGACTGGTTTATGAACTGTTTTATTCCTCAAGTTCGAGAATATTGTTTGGAGAAAGATATTCCTTTCAAGATTTTATTGCTACTCGATAATGCGCCTGGACACCCACCACATCTAGGCGATCTCCATCTAGATGTAAAATTTGTTTTTCTTCCGCCAAACATGACTCCACTCATCCAGCCCATGGACCAATGTTCGATTGCTACATTAAAGGCCAACTATCTCCGAACCACCTTCGCTCAAGCAATATCTGCTATAGATGATGACTCAGAACTAACATTGCAAGATTTTTGGAAACACTACAACATTTTGATGTGTATCAAGAATATCGCTACCGCCTGGGAGGCTGTGACGACAAAGTGCATGAATGGCATCTGGAAAAATTGTGTTAAGCGCTATGTTAATGATTTTGACGGATTTGACAGTGAACATGAACTTGAAACGATTCGGGAAAAAACAGTAAAACTCGCTAAAGACCTTTCTTTGGAGTGTGAAATGGAAGATGTCGAAGAGTTGCTAGACAAAGAATCTGGAGAACTTACAAATGAAGAGCTAATCGAACTGGAAGAAGAAAGAGTGGCGGAAGGAGAAAGAAGAGGAGGAGCCAGAAAGAAAGTTCACCACTAAGGGATTATCAGACGGTTTATCTTTACTGAATAAACTTCTTATACATTTCGAAGCAATGGACCCAAACATCGAACGATTTGCAAGGATTGAACGAATGGTGCACGATGTGTTTCTTCCGTATCGTGAAATTTATGAAGAAAAAAAGAAACATACAATTCAGACAAAGCTCACCATGTTTATGAAAAAACCAACTCCGGTAACCCCAACTGCTGCCTCAGATGATGACATTAATGATCCGCAGCCAAGCACCAGCGGCCAATAAAATGTTTCATGTATGTTTATATATTTTGATATGTTTTGCAATTGGGAAAATGTTTCCTATGGTATTTTTTACACCTGTATTTTGTATTTTTGTATGCACCTGTATTTTGTAATTTTGTATGTTTTGCAAATATTAAACCAGTTGCACTGGTAATGCAGTGTTTTACTTAAACCTGACAAATGTAAAAATAAGAAACAAAATGGTGTAGAGATGATACAAATGGCATAAAATGAACAAAGGAAATTATGATATATAACAATAATGAAAGAAAATTATGATGAAATATGACTTAAAGATTTTTATAACATCATTTCACAGTACTGTACATATAGCCTACTCAACTTACGACTAAATCGTGTTACGACCGGTCTGTCGGAACCAATGGTGGTCGTAAGTCAAGCACTAGCTGTATTATATATTGTAAAACCATAATCAACTTCCCACCATTTTGGAGAAATTTTTAGCATAAGGAAAATTTAGATCTCTAGTTGTTGGTATCGTCTTTTTGCTTCCTCCTTTTTTCAGTCATTTGGTCATATTGCTCATTAGCACCTTCAAATGGATATAGGAAAATGGAACTACAGGTTAAGTATCCCTTATCCAAAAATCTTCAGACCAGAAGTGTTTGGAGTTAAGAACTTTTTGGATTTTGGAATATTTGCATGTATATAATGAGATATTATGGACATGGGACATAGGTCTAAACACAAAATTCATTTATGTTTCACATACACCTGTATTAGTCTATTCTCATACTGCTAATAAAGACACTCCAGACTGGGTAATTTATGAAGAACTGTGAGTTTAATTGACTCATAGTTCAGTATCTCTGGGGAGGCTTCAGGAAACTTACAGTCATAGCAGAAGGGAAAGTAAACATGTCCTTCTTCACATAGTGGCAACAAGGAGAAGAATGAGAGTGAAGTGAGGGAAAAGCCCCTTATAAAAAATCGGATCTCGAGTAAACTCACTATCACGAGAACAGCATGGAGGTAATCACCCCCATTATTCATTTACCTCCCACTGGGTCCCTCCCATGACACATGGGAATTATGGGAACTACTAGTTCAAGATGAGATTTGGGTGAGGACACAGCCAAACCGTATCAACACCTTACACACACAGCTTGAATATTTATACAATATTTTTTAGTAATTTTATGCATGAGACAAAATTTTGACTGCATTTTGACTGTGACCCATCACATGAGGTCAGGTGTGGAATTTTCACCTGTGGTGTCATGTTAGCTCTCAAAAGTTTTGGGTTTTGGAGCATTTTGGATTTTGGATTTTTGTGTTCAGGATGCTCAACCTGTAGTAAGTTGGCTGTCACCCAGCAGCTCTGGAAAATTACCTGTCTTCACTGAATTTCCTCATCAGTAAAATGGAAATGATAGTACTGACATTGCAGGATTATTATAAAATTCAGAGGCATTCATGCAGCTTAGAATAGTGCCAGGCACATTGCAAATGCTATGGCGTTCTTAAGCATCTTCCTCTGGTACCTCATCATTGCCATGTGGTTGTGCCTTGATTATCCCCGTTTCATGTTTCAGGGGGAGAAAAGTGGCTAGCTTTAAAAATCAGAATTCCAGTATTATTCCAGGAAATGCATAGAGCCAGAGAGACACAATTTTGACTTAATAATATGATCTACATCATTCCCTTAGGCTACATAGTTGTGGCATGCACATCTATACCAACATTTTTACCTTTTTTATAGAAGGAAGATATTTATATCTTCCATTCCATATCAGAGATCTTTGTAAGAGCACTTAAGTTCAGCCTCCTAAGAAACTGCCAATTTTGTTGATGATGAATGTCTGCACAGATTTTCATACTATTTAGTATTGGGAGTGCCTTAGGGACCATCAACAATAGCCCCATCATTTCATCCACGAGAACACAGAGGCCTGGAGAGGTCATTTATCCATCCTTGATGGGTGTACACTAGAGGTTATCTGGTTAGTAGCCCAGCTAAGATTAGAACCCAGGAATTTCAATTTAATCTCAAATGACTTCTTTTATTTCTGCATCCTTGGAGGAGAAGAGGAAAGTAAACATGCAATTCATGTTATCTATGGAAAAGTTGATCAGCTTGATGTTAAATGATTTTTCTTTTGAGATGGAGCTTTGTTGTTATGCTCCAGGCTGGAGTGCAGTGGTGTGATCTTGGCTCACTGCAACCTCTTCTGTCTCCCTGGTTCAAGCGACTCTCCTGCCTCAGCCTCCTGAGTAGCTGGGATTATAGGCGTGCGCCACCACGCCCAGCTAATTTTTGTATTTTTGGTAGACATGGGGTTTCACCATGTTGGCCAGGCTGGTCTCAAACTCCTGACCTCAGGTGATCAGCCTGCCTCGGCCTCCTAAAGTGCTGAGATTACAGGTGTGAACCACTGTGCCCAGCCTATTAAATGATTTTTTTCTGGAGATTATTTACAACTTTTATCTTCCTAGCCAATAATTTTCTGTAAGAGTAAAGTCATGTTCATTAAATTAGTCATATTAAGGTATTCAGTAAGCTGTGTGGTGTGAATAATTTTGGTTTTGACAATAATTATACTTTTATTGGGCACTTCCTGTGTGACATGTTAGTTATATTCTTTTCTGCTGAAAATTCAGGATGGGCTGGGATTACATTTATTTTGTAGATTATTCTGTCTGCAATTCCCAAATATAGTGGCTGGCACATGGTAAACATTTTGTAAATAATTGTAACATGTTGTAATTTTGTTATAGCATTATGCTTTATAACACTAAGAGTAAGTATATCCATCTATGATCCAGAAATTTTACTTCTGGCTATATAAATCAAAGAAATCCTTATATGGTTCTATAAGGGAACATGTATAAGCATGTTTATCACAGCATGGTTGGTGATAGCTGGGAATTCAAGACAATCTGAATACACATCTGTATTAGTCAAGGTTCTCCAGAGAAACAGAATCAATATATATAAAGAGATTTATTACCAGGAATTGGCTCATGCACTTATGGAGCCTGGAAAGTCTGAAGTCTGTGCGGAGGGCTGTTTGGAGGGCTGGCAGTTTGGAGACCTGGGACAGGCCAGTGCTATAGTTTCAAATCCAAAGGCTGTCAGGCCAAAGACCTGGGAAAGAGTGAATGTTGCAGTTCAAGTCTGAAGGCCATCTGCTGGAGTAGTTCCCTCTTGCTCTGGGGAGGTCAGCCTTTTGTTCTATTCAGGCCTTTAACTGATTAGATGAGGACCACCCACATTATGGAGGGCAATCTTCTTTATTCAGAATCTACCCATCTACATTTTAATCTCATCCTAAAACACTCTCAGAAATATCGAGAATAATGTTTGACCACATATCTGGGCCCAGCCAAGTTGATGCATAAAACTAACCATCATACCATCCCTGTGAAATTATATAGTTAAAATTTAATGGCTGCTGACTCTGGAATACTGTATCAAATAAAATTCCAAAGAAGAAAGAGATGGTATGCTCAAAAGAGTTCAACCGAAAAGAATTTAATGAAGGTGCTGCTTACGATGGTGAACAAAGTTAAAGAATCTACAGAGACAGGCACCCAGGGACTAGGAACTGGCCCAAAGGGTAAGGGGAGAGAATGATGCAGCTGGAATCCAGGGAGACAGGAGCCATGGAAGAGGCCCATTCTACCAGAAGCTGTGGCCATAAAGGAATGGACCTTCTGCCAAATGCTCAATAAGGCAGAGAGAGAGGCATAGGTGAGGAGCCAGGGTGAGAGCCTGTAAACCTGACCTCTTTCTTCTGGCCTTCAGTCTTCTTTGGGTGTTTCTCATTTATGAAACACAACCAGAAGCCAGTGGGCATGGGGCTCTGGGTGAGGTGTCTGTAGATATCAGCTGCAGGGGCACAGAGTTGGGCAAGGAATGACTCAGGGGCCTGGAAAGGGCACTTGATGAAAAGACCATCATAAACAGTATGCAGCAGTTAGAAGTGATGAAGTAGATATACTCAGAGCCACATGGATGAAGCTGAAAACGTAGTGCTTGGTGAAAAAGGTAAGAAATGCAAGATCTAAAACACAATTCTAGTTATGAAAATAAAATACATATGCACAAAACAACAATGCATGTCTGCCAGACTATTTGGGAACGAAAGCATACACATTAGACACGATGGAAGAGCTGCATGTGGTAGAGGAAAGTAATGTGGATTAAAGGGAATAAATAGAATAAAATGAGAAGGAGAGAGAGGTCTGTCATGGACCAATGATGATAATGTGCTATGAACAGAGGAGTGATTAAGTCAACTGCCTGTATTAAGGATTCAGCTTTATTAGAAAAAAATATATATCTATAAAACACATAACATATACATGTATATATTCGGTATTTTTCTGTTGTATGGATGAGGTACCTCATCCATACAGCTCATGCTGCCAGATTGGAGAAATCTGAGGCCTGAGGAATTCAAGGAACCAGCCCAGGGTTATAGAAGGTAGTGGGCGACCTGTTGAGGAAATGAGACACCGTGGATATTTTTGATGTAGATCCTTCTCTTCAGTGACATTGCCATGACCCTGCCTCATTGAGACATTTGATCCACACGATACAGTGATTTAAGGCCTGTGTGAATGTAAATTACTGCTGTTCATTTTTGTGTTCTTGCCTGGGACCAGGGAAGAAATTCCCCAAATACAAACATCCTGCTTTCTGAGTTTGAGGACTTAAGTACTACCACTGGCCTTATACCTATCATTAGCTAAACCTTGTGTAAATGGCATCATTTGGGGGCAAGGTAATTGTCAGGTCAGACCTGGGTAGACATATACCTCAGCTGTTATCTCCAAGGTTGCTTTCAATCTCCTTCTCTTTTCCATCTGTCTACAGGCGTCTCAACTGGTTTATGTTAACCTTAGAAAATGGGGCTTGGGTTTAGCCAGAGGGAATGGAAGATGGCCTCAGCCACAAGGCTCTGGAAGGGAACCAGGTAGGGATGAATCTAGCCACACTGGGGCTCTGTGTAAGAGGGCCAAGGAGCACTTGCCCCTCCAAGGGCACTTGTCTCTGGGGCTGTAGTTGCCACAAACCTAATCCTCTCCATTACACAGCTCCCCAGGCCAGGTTTTCAGGAGACAGCAAAGACAGAACAGTTCCGTAAAGCTGTTGCGATCCTGTTAGCATGTTGTGCAGATAAGGCTTTTGATTTTGGGAATTACTGGAAGAAAAAAAATACACATCTGGGGCCAGGCAGGGGTGGCTCACACCTGTAATCCCAACACTTTGGGAGGCCGAGGTAGGTGGATCACCTGAGGTTGGGAGTTCAAGACCAGCCTGACCAACATGGAGAAACCCCATCTCTACTAAAAATACAAAATTAGACAGGCGTGGTGGTGGGCATCTGTGATCCCAGCTATTCAGGAGGCTGAGGCAGGAGAATCACTTGAACCCGGGAGGCGGAGGTTGCACTGAGCCGAGATCACGCCATTTTACTCCAGCCTGGGCAACATGAGCGAAACTCTGTCTCAAGAAAAAAAAATTATGTTTGTCTGAATCACTCATGCTGCCAGATTGGAGAAAACTGAATCAGTTTGGTGTCATTCTGAAGCGGGAGCGGCTGCGAGAAACAGACCTCTTGGACACTGAACTAGAAAGGACGGGGGTTTTATTATTATGGCCCGGGAGCAAGACTTTTTGTCCAAATGGCCAAGCTTCCCTAACAAAGAGAAGCTCTGCCTTTATATAGGCTTACATTCTAGATACTACACGTGGAAGGATCTTAGGTTTATAGCCTTAGAAATTACAAGTGAAAGCATCTTGGGTTTACAGCTTTAGAAATCACATATGAGGGCGGGGCGCCATGGCTCATGCCTGTAATCCCAGCACTTTGGGAGGCCGAGGTGAGTGGATCACGAGGTCAAGAGATAGAAAACATCCTGGTCAACATCGCGAAACCCGTCTATACTAAAAAAAATACAAAATTAGCTGGGTGTGGTGGCGCCCGCCTGTAGTCCCAACTGCTTGGGAGGCTGAGGCAGGAGAATTGCTTGAACCTGGTAGGCAGAGGTTGCAGTGAGCTGAGATTGCACCACTGCACTCCAGTCTGGCACCTGGTGACAGAGCAAGACTCTGTCTCGAAAAAAAAAAAAAAATAGTTTGAAAAAATTTTGCTTGTTGCTTTTCCAAACATACAAACCCAAAAAAAAAAAAAAAAAAAAAAAAAAAAAGAAATCACATATGAAAGGGTCCGGGGCTTACAGTTTTAGAAATCACATATGAAAGGGTTCTGGTTGGGATGGAGGAGTTGGGTGTGGGTTTGATCTTGTCGCCAGCCTTTTCTTCTGTTGAAATGCAGTGTGGAGGTCAAGGGGGAAGTGATCCTAGATGCTTGGGTCTCCTTCCTCAATTCATAACAACAATAGTAATAATAGTAATAATAAAACCTGCCCCACCATTTGTTTGTCTACTCTGTAGGAGACACAGTGCTTGAAGTTCGGCATCAGTGATCACATTCCATTTTCACACAACCTTACGTTTTGCTGGCAAGGAGACCAAAGTCAAACAGGTTAAGCAACTTACCCGAGAACAGAGCCAGAAAATGACCCAGTCCAACAGCTTCCTCAGCTCCTGCCCTGTCCTCACAGTGGTTCCGTCCCAACTCCAGTAACCCAGTCTGTCCTGAGACAGGGCGGCATTGGAGTGGAAGCCCAGGAAGGCTGAAGCTTCCCAGGTGGGGCTAAGTGGAATGTCCTAAGGCCCAGATGAGTGCCCATTTTAAGGGCAGGCTGTCCTTGTTAGGGTTGTTCTCGCTTCTTGCCTGGAGGGAGAGCCTGTGTTACCTTCTGAAATGTTCCCTCAAGTAAGAAAGGAGTGCATTCTATTATACATCAGTGGATCCTGCCAGACTGTGGTGAGGCAAGGCTGCCTCATGATGTCTTCAGAACTGGTGTCCTGGGATCCTTTGGCTGGGCTGGAAGGCTCTGCTGGTCCACATGAGTAGGAGGATATGTAAGGAAGGCAGGAGAGGGACGGCCTGGCATAGGGATTTAGGTTTGCTCCTAGAGAGCAGAAGCCCTGGCAAAGAAAAGGGGATTCCTGGGCTGTCACAGTGAGTCTATATTAGTTTCTCTTAATCTGATACTCTTCAAAGTCCATCCAACTGCAGTCACACACTCCTTTCTTTTGCAAGCAGTGCTCAAAAGTGAATCAAGCCCACTCAGGTCAATTTGTTGTTAATGCTTGCTGCTCTCACTTGCTTCCCTTTAGGTTTTCTCTTTTTAAGGATGTTTTGTCCTAGTAATAAATAATAAAAAAAAATAATAAAAAAATAATAAAATACTACTACTACTAATTGGCAACAAGCACCATTCTAGATGCTTTGTGTAGATGATCTCATTTGATCCTGTGCAGAACCTTATAAATTATTATCCCCAACTGGCAGATGAAGAAACCGAAGCTTGGAAAGGTTAAGAAACGAGTTCAAGGTCGCCCAGCTAGAACATTGAGGAGCAGGGAACAGAATGCTATTCTATTTTCCTTCAAAGCCTGGGTTACTCTCTACTTGACCACATTGCCTATAAAATGGGGATGGTAATAACAGTTGCCCTGTTTGCTTTGTAAGCCTGTGGTGAGGATCAAATGAGACAGTAATTGGGAAAGCACTTTGAAAATTGCAAAGCGCTATGTAAATATATGGTATTATTCTAATGTTTCACGGGCCTACAAAAACACTGCTCAGACATTTCATTTAAGAGAAGACACACCAAACCATTATTCAATAAGATAACACCATATGTGATCCTTTCATCATTCCAAGAATGTTTATGAAGTCCACAAAACGAAAGCCATTAGGAAGGTTTTGTTTTCTGGGTAGGCACAGCAAACTTGGAGCAAGCTCAAGTAGTCTTTAAATAGTCAAGTTAAATTGAAGAGACCGCATTAAGTGTCAAATAATTGAATGCCCTTATAGACTCTGGGAGTTTAAGATATATGCTTTCAATACATTAGAATATTCCTAGGAGCTGCTTTCACGTAGTTGAATGGGAATCCCTTTGGTACTAAAGGGATCTGTAATAATAATAATAGAAAATAATAGCAGTAGTTTTAACCAGTGAAGTAGTGTGCAGAACACTGGTTATCCAACCAGACTCCTGGTCTACTGGATATATAACCTGGAAAATTATTTAATCTCTCTGTGCCTCAGTTTTCTTATTGGTTAAATGGGAGTAGTCATAGCATTGGCCTTGCAAAGGCTGTTACCATGATTTAATGAGCAGTTGGAACCGTACTTGCCATATACAGTATGTACTCTGTAAAGGTTACCTCATGCTATTATTTTGCTTTCTTAAGCACACAAAATATTCACGAACAACATAAGAATAGAATGGTAAAGAAACTGGATTCAGCTGTAATAACTAAAGGTCCTCCAATGTGCCAGGTATGATGCTCCATATTTTATATGCATTATGTCTTTAATCATCATGACAACTGTCAGGGAGAGAGTTTCTTACTCTCACCATCCCCATTTTACAGATACGGAAACAAAAGTCCAGAGGACTCAGTATGATCATCTGAATTGCTCTTTAGGATTTTTTTTATTCTTATCTGCCAAAGCCTGGCAACTAGCAGCAAGTCCTCTGTCCCTGGATCTGATTGATCTTGAGAATGAGGAGGGCTGCCTAGTGTTCTAGCTCTGCTTACACTGCTGACGGATGGGCAATAGGGGAAGGGGGCTCCTCTAGAAGTGATGGCTGAGAAACTTGAGGCTGGACTTTCCAGACCTTTTCAGGGTTCTGGAGCGAGTCAGTGTTACTCAACCCACTTAATGCTCTTCTTGAAACTGCTTTGAACCAGATTTTAAAGTTTTAGAAACATTTGGTAAGGCAGAATTGTGGCTGGTACCCTGCAATCCCTCCAGAACGGTCTGGTTCCTAATTGGGTTGATTTAGGATGACATCACATCAGTTCATAGCGTTAAAACTTCCTTTAGCTCCTCATTGTCCAAAAGGACAATGTCGTCATTCTTTAATATTGCAGTTGAGTGGTATAAGTTTTGCCTTCAGAATCTAACAGACCCCGATTTGAATCTTGGCTCTGTCAAAAATGAGCCAAATGATTCTGAGATAAGGTAAATTTCTCAGAGCCACAGTTTCCTTATCTACTAAATAATGCTTCCTTGCCAGATCAAATAAGATGCAAAGGGATGCAAAGCAAGTACCCCACACCCTCTGTGGCTCAGAGTGAGTACTTACTAAACATTAGTCCCCTTCCTTTCTTTCAGCAAGGCACACATAGCCCTTTCTAAACATGCCTCAGTCCATTTATTAACATACTGTACTTTTTTTCTATGTGCCTGATAGTTCATGAAGACCAAGTTGAAACATGCCATTCTTAGTTTTGCCACAGGAATGAGATCATCTATGTGGAATTACCTAGCTTACTACCTGGGACAAAATGGGCTCTAAATAAGGAGGAATGAACGAAGGTGGCCAAATGGTAGGAGCTAGGAATGTTGGTAATAGTTTCTCCTGAAGGATACCCAAACTTCTCTGGGAACCTCGAATTTAAGAAAGCTTATAAGGGAGATGGTGCAGTGGAAGGGGTCTGATCAAGGGGAAACAGGGCACTGGGGCCTGTATATTGCCCTCCCCCAGCAAAATATTTGTCTCCTCCGCCCCGCAAGCCAGACCACAGCCAGCCACATTTAAAGCTTGTGGTTTGTCCATCCTTGGAAGAGTGCCACGTGGAATAGGATTATGTTAAGTGCATAGTGATGGCTTTGTGGCTCAGGCAGGGAATTGTCCCTGGCTAATTTCATGTTAGTTACTCGTCCTGTAAAAGTTACTAGGGTGTGCAAGCTAGCTGCTACTATTAACTAAGTTGACTTTCTTTGTACCAAACATAAGCTCTCAAAAGAGTTCTTTGCAGAGTGCCATTTAAGGGTTTGTGCAGCCTTCAGAGGTTGATTTGGGGATGCCTGGGAATTCGTCTCCTGGAATTGCATTTAGGATCCTGACTTAATGTGTATTTTCATTCTGGTGTTTCTTTTGGTCCTATTCCATGCGTTGGATAGCTGAACACGGACAGGTATACAATATGAAGCCTCTCTGGTTTCCATAGTAACACACTATTTATCTGGCATTGTCAGCTCATTAACTGTTCCACCTAAGTGAATTTTCCAACTAATCAAAGCATGTCTCATTAAATGCCAAACGGTTTGTTGTTTAATGGAAATCTTTCTTAATGGATTACCCACACACCTCTGTCTTCCGAAGGAGGGCTGTCTTTTCACAATACTGCATGGACTTCATTATGAGTTTTTGGATGGTGCTGTCATATATAGTAACTACATACCCGGAGTGTGTTGAACTCTGGACTAATTGCCCTAAGCTGTGAAACTTTTTGAGTCCTTGGGTCTCCGCTCTTTCTCCTGAGTGGTTTCTAGTTTATCTGCCTCCATCTCCTTTCCTGATCTCAATTTGTTGTGTCTAGTCAACTCCAGACTAGGAAATCTGATAACGAAGCTTATGAACAGTACGCATAAACAGCTTCTGAGTGAAAACCTCTTGAGCTTTTCTAAGGAGTACATGCTTCAGTGCATCAAACAGGGCTGGTTCTCCACAAGCCTCGAACATTATTTTGTCAGATATTTGTTTACCTATCCTGCTAAATTTGAGTTGTAGGAACCTAATCCAAATGTTAATTGGAATTTCCAAATCACTACAGATTGTCCATCCCTAATCAAAAAATTCTAAATGTTCCAAAACCTAAAACATTTGAGCACCAACATTTGAGCCACAGGTGGAAAATTCCACACCTAACCTCATGTGTTGGGTTGCAGTCAAAACTTTGTTTCATGCACAAAATAATTGAAAATATAGGACCAGGCATGGTGGTTCATGCATGTAATCCCAACACTTTCGGAGGCCAAGGCAGGAGAATCACTTGAGTCTAGGAGTTTGAGACCAGCCGGAGCAACATAGAAAGATCTTGTCTCTTTCTTTTAAAAAAATAATTATACATATGCATATATATATATATATATATATGAAATTACCTTCAGACTATGTGTATAATGTGTATATGAAACATAAATAAATTTTGTGTTTAGATTTAGGTTTCATCCCCAAGATATCTCATTATTTATATGCAAATATTCTAAAATCTGAAAAAATCCAAAATCTAAAATACTTCTAGTTGCAAGATTTTTTGATAAGGGATACTCAGCCTGGACTATCCAAGTGCTGGCTTTAATTGGGATGTTGCAAGGCCTTCAGAAAGGTTTGTTCAATCATTTCTTCTTCACTGCCAGGCGCTGAGAAAAGCACTGGTCGTCTAGATAGATGTAGTCCTTGCTCTTGGGATGCTGAAAGTCTAAGTGGAGAAAAATGTAGAAATATGTAAACAAACTTGAAAAACAGTATAGAGGGGTGCATGACTAGGTTCTGTATAGCACAGAGAAGGGAATGATGTCTGCTTAGAAGAATCAAAGACCATAAGTAAGAGGAGACAATTTTTCCTCTCTTTACCTCTCTTTAAAAATTTCATTTATGTCTTTCTGTATTTCTCTCATTCCTGTAGTCAATAAACATTTATTCAACACAAACTATATTCCTTGCATGTAAAACAGATATGATTCCTGTTCACATGCTGACATCAAAGAAGGAATAGAGAGGAAGGGAAGAGAAATGAAAATGGGCATCTCGCATCCCAAGAAAGAGAATCACGGATTGAAAGGGCAGGTGTGTTTGGAATGGTGCATGACTGGAATTATGGGAAACAAAGTTATAAAGCGTGCTCTGCTGAGAACTTCAAACTTTATTATATGTGCAGGAGATGCCCAGTGAAGGTCCTAACCAAGGGTTTCTTAGAAAAGTGTCACCAGGATGGTTGTGGCAGCTCACACCTGTAATCCCAACACTGAGAGGTGGAGGTGGAGGTGAGAGGATCTCTTGAGCCCAGGAGTTTGAGATCAGCCTGGGCAACATGGTGGAGACCCTGTCCCTACCAAAAAAAATTTAATTAGCCAGACATGATGGTGTGCACCTGTGGTCCCAATTACTTTGTTACTTTGAAGGCTAAGGCAGGAGGATCACTTGAGCCAGGAGATCATGACTGCAATAAGCCGTATTCTACTCACTCCAGCCTGGGTGACAGAGTGAGACCCTGTCTCAAAAAAAAAAAAAAAAGAAAAGAAAAGAAAAGAAAAAGTGTGACCATATAATAGGTGGATGTGGCATGGAAGGTGGGCAGAAGCAGAGGAGAACCAAACCCACAACATCTAATAAATGACATGTTATTTTCAACTTCAACTTTAGGTCTTAAATTTTTTTCTTTTTTTGGCCTCATTACCCAGAGACCGTCAATGGCTTTTCTGTTGCTTCTGCCTCTCCTCTTCTTTTCCCTTAAATACTATCACACAGATCCAAGCAATCAGAGACTAGAGAAACAAGTAGAGGCTGACTGACCCCAGGAGTGGACTAATAGATGACTCAGCCATAGTGTTGCTGCAGAATGATGTTAGCAGAATTTATTAATCCCTGAATTATGTCTCATGTTGTACTGGTTCTTAACCTACATCATGAAGATTAAATGAGATAACGAGTGTGAAATTCTCATGCCTGACCTGTAAGCACTAAATAAACAGCAATTGTTTTTAACCCACCTTTATTCCACTTTGTCACACTGCCTGTCAACTTAACACACTGCCTTTTTTCAAGGTATATGTGCTCTCAGCTTGTATTCTCTGTACTCTTAGCTCCTCAACTGTGGGGTCTGGGAATGTTAATCTTTGTATCATAGTGGCTTTTAAGTTAGATTATTTACACATTTCATTCTGTTCATAATACAGAGACACACGCATGCTTTCAGAAAGCAGCAGAAATTCAGTTTTAATTTATCATTGCATTGAAGCTGGAAGAAAACCTGAGGGTAGTGTTCCCAGAAGTTTTAACGAGAACAACATTCTCTTTGCATTATCAATGTTCCTCAGTCCCCACTTGGCTGGAGCAACTACCTCTGGCTTCGGTTAGCTATTTACATTCCTCTATTTTTATATAAATTGTGCTATATTAGCATATATTTCACACTGTGACCTAGTGTTTCCCAGATCCTTTAAACCGGCTATTTGTACATTAGTCAACGTCAACGGAAGTAAAATAGCAAATTGAGTACAGACTATAGCCCTGCTGCATTGCCTACTCTGTCATGCTGAAATGGATTCCTTGTTCTAAGATTTGCTGTGAAATACAGTCTATTTACATTAAGAAGACCTTTGTGTATTTAAGGCATAATTGTTTCAGGCCTTCATTAATTCTTGAACTGCAAGACCTAGATTTTCTTTTCTTGTACCTTTTCTATAACAATGGAAGTCAGGGGTTTCCAAAAAAATAACAAATTGTTCCTTATTAAAATGGAACTGGAAATGGTTTTCTGGTAATGTGCTTTACAAACAGTGAGAGAATCTGATTGTAAATCAACTCCAGGACCCAGCTGTCTCCGGGTCCAGGCTGGGAAGCCAGGATAAAAGGTAGTCTGTATTTTTATGGAAAACTAAAACAATTTTTTACTTCTGTAATTGATGAAGTGCTTATCTTGTCATACAATTTTAGAGTTGGAAGAGGTTTCAGAATTCATTTAATCCAGCCCCTTCTTGGAAAATAACTTCTTCCTCAGTATCTCTGACATATGGACATTTAGTCTTTTCTTGAACACTTTTAGCCATGGGCAACTCACTCCTGTTTTTAAAAAAAAATTGTGGTCACACATACGTAATATAAAATTACTGTTTTAACCATTTGTAGGCATACAGTTTAGTTGCATTAAGTACATTTCACATTGTTGTGTAATCATTACCACCATCCAATGCCAGAAATATTTCATCTCCTCCAAATAGAACTCTGACCCATTAAATGCTAACTCACGATTCCTCCCCACTACTCACCACCCCCCCACTCCCTGCTCCGCCACCTACCATCATTCTACTTTCTGTCCCTATGATTTTGACTACTCTACATACCACATACAAGTGGAATCATACAAAATTTGTCCTTTGTGGCTGGCCTATTTCAGTTGGCTTAATGTTATCAGGATTCATCCATGTTGGAGCATGTGCTAGAATTTCCTTCCTTTTGATGGCTGAATAATATTACATTGTATAAGCATGCACATTTTGTTTATCCATTCATCTGTCAATATACATTTGGATTGCTTCTACCTTTTGGCTGTTATAAATGCTGCCATGAGCATGGGTTACATATATTTGAGTCCCTACTTTCAATTCTTTTGTGTATGTATACCCAAAAGCAATTCCAGAAGTGGAATTCCTGGATTATACGGTAATTTTCTTTTTAATTTTTTGTGGAACAGCTATATTGTTTTCCACAGTGGCTGCACCATTTTACATTCCAACTAGCAGTGTGTAAGGGTTCCAGTTTCTCCACTTGTCATTTTCTGTTTTTATTATTTTTTTTAACTCCTCTTTAAACAGTGTAATAGAGTTGTTAGAGCATGGACTTTGGCTTTGAAACCTGGCTCAACCTCATGCTAGGTGTGGGGATTCGAACAAATTATTTATTCTCTCTGAGCCTGAGGGTTTTTTGGTAAAGTGTGAGTAATAAATAATATTAATTTTATAAAATTATGAGGATGAAATGCGAAAATTCATGTAAAAATACTTAGTTCTGTGTCTGAAAATAGCTGGCTATCAGTGAATATTTGCTCTTGGTTTTCTGGTGGTCATTGATTAGTCCACTAAATTTAGGGCTACTCTAACGTTTGACTGACTTCTTCATTTTGAATTAAAACCTACTTTGGTGTAACTCCTGTGGCTTGTGTAATGGTTGCCTTTAATTCATCAGTCCTGACTCTGCTCATGTCATATGATAAATAATATCCCCCTTCCACGTGTCACCTGTCTGATGTTTGAAAGTAGCTATCAGTCATTCACTAGTCTTCTCTTGCTTTGGCCAAACACTCTGGTTTCCTTCAACTGTTTTTTAAATGATGTGGTTTCTAGATCTCTCATCATGTATATCGATCAATTCTGAACTGCAGTCTAGTAGAATAGGGTAACTGGAAATCATACCATCTCTCCCCTTCTTTTTGGCTTTCCTGACAGTTATGTCCACATGAAAGAACAGATGCATGGATCTGTGTCTCTCCATCACTTCAACATATTGAGCCCTTGGCTATGCTTCCATCCGTTACTCAAACTCTCTCCCTCCTCATTGCTCAGAGTGCTTGATGTCCATAGCACTTGCTTTTATTGAATTTAGGATGAGTCTTGCATAACTTCAATTTTCTCCATTTTGTTTTTTCTCCTAACTGTCACTCCTTTAGAGGGACCAGGGACTACGTGTTCCCATATACCTTCCTCATGGTCTCACTAGCACCCAGCAGGCACAAAGGCTGTACTATTGAAATAAAATTCAGCTGCACTCTGAAACATGGAGCTGTGTCTTCTGACACAATCACAAAAACCACAGAGGGCATTGGCTAGAGATGAGCCTTTTCTGTTGTTGAAGCGAATACCTAAAGACTTGCCCAGGAAGAGAAGGCTAGAGTGGGAGAGTATTTTGGCTGGAACTCCAAGGAGCACTTTGAACTTGGGTCTTCAGACATGAAAGTGTAGGGAAGGCTTCACTCCGCCCCACCCTGTCCTGTAATTCATTGACTCTTCAATGCCAAGCCAAATTATCAGTTTCTAAATTTGCCCCTAGGAGGGTGAACAGAGTACCTTGGAAATACCAGTGCTGTTTCTGAAAGTTCCGGAGCAGTTGAAAGAATTCTGGATATTTCTTATTTACATGCCTATCTCATCTAAATGTCTTTTCTTTATGAGCTCGTTGACATCCAAGAAGACTTTTTGGTTTTATTATGAACCTTTTTACCTTTAAAAACAAAAATCCCAAACCACTGTTCCTGAGAAGGGAAGTTGTAATTTTGTCAAAGATAAAATATTTGAATGGCATTCTCTCCCAGCTCCTCCACTGTGTGTTTGAAAACCTAGTTCCTAATGTATTATCCTCCTAAGCACATGTTATGTGTTTACATAAAAAAAAGGGAAAAGCCAGATTCTCTTCCTTTCTTTAGAAATGGAACAAAACAAAACAAAAAGTGAAGGAGAGGGGGAAATAACTCATTTCTTGGCATTTTAATAGAGTACCCAGAATCTTCCTAATATAAGGCACTATTGTAGTTGAAAGGCATATTAAAAGTTGTGTAAATGAAAAACCCTGCCTTTTAAAAATTATTTATATATTAGACTGGAGTGCAGTGGTATAACAACAACTCACTGTAACCTTGAACTCCTGGGTTCAAGTGATCCTCCTGCCTCAGCCTCCTGAATAGCTCAGATCACAGGTACATACCACCATGCCAGGCTTTTTTTTTTTTTTTGCTCTTTTTTGTAGAGTCAGGGTCTCACTATGCTGTCTAAGCTGGTCTTGAACTACCGGCCTCAAAAGATTCTCCTGACTTGGTCTCTCAAAATGTTGGGATTACAGACTGAGCCGCTGTCCCTGGCCTAAAGCCCTGTCTTTAGTAAAGAACTGGTAGATTGACTTATGATGGACATACATGAGCTTTATGGCATGAGTTTGTGACTTCTACATTAACCACTCAGAACATTGAAAAGCTGTAAAAATATTATAGATCACAGCCATTTTTCAGATATTTGGAGTTGCCAGATTGCTGATATGCAGATTTTATTTTGCAAAGTCAAGGCAAAGTGGTCCCTTCTTAGTTTGCCTGTGTGCCATATATGCATTTGGAATGATGCCACACTGCCTGGTGAGGCCCCGACAAAGGTATTACTTGGTGGTATGGAAAAACAGCCAATCTCCAGGAAAAGACAGAAAGAGGGAAGTCTTCTTCACTCATGTGGTCCCTTTGTCTTCCAGGTCTAATTTGGACTATGGTTGGTTTATCTGTGTGGCAGACTTCACTTTTCTTACATTAATTATTTGGGATCTGCCACCTGGGGAAGTTGGAAAACATCAGAAGTTAATGCTGTTGAGTTTCTTTAAGAAGAAGAAAGTAAGGCCTAGAGGAGTCTTTGCAACAAAGAAGTTAACTATTAACCTTTAAGAGTGTTACAGAAGCCAGTATACCATCACTAATCTGGTTGCCGTGAAATGCAATGACCCTTCTCTCCTCTGTCACCTGTCTCGCTTGACTAACTCTAACATTCACATTTCATGATTCAGTGTGGAGGACATGCTCTGATGATAGGAAAGGAGAATGTAAGCACCTGAAGTACTGTCTGTCTTGTGTCACCAAAATCCCTGACCTTATATTTTAACACTGTAACTTTTGGGGAGAAGTTCTTTTGATACATGTTTTCATTTTATGAACTTACACAGACCTGTATATGTCAGAATGTATAAGTACTGTGTGATACATTAAATAGCAGAGAATGAAACAAGTATCTATGGAATAGGTTAATTATTATGATGATTATTATGTTTTGAGATGGAGTCTTGCCATTGCCAGGCTGGAATGCAGTGGCGTGATCTTGGCTCATAGAAACCTCCAACTCCCTGGTTCAGGTGATTCTCCTGCCTTAGCCTCCCAGGTAGCTGAGATTACAGGCATGCGCCACCACGCCCAGCTAATTTTTGTATTTTTAGTAGAGACAGGGTTTCAGCATGTTGGCCAGGATGGTCTCAATCTCCTGACCTCGTGATCCACCTGCCTTGGCCTCCCAAAGCTCTAGGATTATAGGTGTGAGCCACCGAGCTTGGCCAAGTTAATTATTTAACACAGACTTCTGTTCAGGTATTTATGCTTAAAGAGATGGACTGTATAGATACATTCTAGTAAAAGGCTTGAGTTACTGATGGTTTAAACAGAAGCCACTGATGAACAGGGAAAAGAACTATTTGTTCAAGTTCATTTGACATCTTTGTAGCAGTGACATTTGGCACATCGTCCTCTAATCCTTGGTTTTGTCAACACTAAAATGGAGATAACATATCAGCAAGTGTTTGTGAAAATTTAGAAATGTGCTTAGCAAACTGTAATTGATAGACAACTTGTTATTAATATGATTGCTCTGCTAATGCGTGTACACTTTGCTGAAGTTCTCCTCCTCCTCCTCCTCCTCTTCCTACCTCTTCTTCCTGCTCCTTACCATCACAACTACCCCTTATGAATCTGTGAGTCATAGGGTAGATTCTGCATTTCCTGACCCATGTCTTTTTCTGCCTGCCAGTCGGAGTCAGCAAATATTAGATACCTAATAAGTACCCAACATGAAGAATGTAAAGATGACTACTTAAAATATATAAATACGGACATGCAGTGATACATAAGGGACTATTTATAGCTCCCCAAGTTAGTGTGGCTCCCTGGGGCAGAAAAACCTTTTGTCTACCTAGCTAATGTCTACTCATCCTTGAAACTCAACTCAAAGGTCAGTAACCCCTGGCAAACTTAAATGTTCATTTCTGTAACCCTCCTACCCACTCTTAGGAGGTGTCCTTTCTATGGGGTCCCATAAAACCCTGGGCATACCTCAGAAGAAGAATTTGTCATTTGATAGTGGAATCTTTGAGAACTGAACTCTTTTTAATAAAAATTCTCCCATTTTGCACATGGTATAAAATTTTAAGAGTGCAAAATGATGTGCAGTAAAATGTCCTTCTTGCTCCTGACTTGCAACCACCAGCTCCCCTTCTCTGGTGTAGACACTGTTCCCAATTTTGGGGTATCTCTTTTATAGATATTTTATAAAGATGTATATTTATACATGTAAGAATATGCATACACAGCATACATAATGCTTATTAAACAGTCCATATATACCCCTTTATAAGAACACAGAAGTACATTTTTGTTTTTGCAGAAATTGTATTGTTATATACATACCACGAGTACTTTGCTTTTATTTTTAAACCTAAGGATTTATTTTGGTGATTGTTCCAAATACAGTGCATACAGTGTTTCCTTATTTTTTATAACAGCTGCATTGTATTTCATTGTGAATTGTAGATAGCCATAATTAGGTAGTCTGCTATTGCTGGACAAGTAGGTCGTTTCCAGTCTTTTTCTGTTATAGACAATACTGCCATGAAAATGTTGTACCAATATCATTTCATACATGTTTGTGAGCATCTGTCAAATTAAATTCCTAGAAGTGGAATTGGTGTTCACATGGTTATTAATATTTAAAATTTTCATAGATATTGTCAAGTTGTACCGATTTATGCTGCTTTTGATATAAGGGTTCCTGTGTGCTCATATGTGAGTTATCCAACTCTTCATATTTCCAATCTGACTGGGGAGAAGTAACATCTCATTGAAGTTTTAATTTACATATTTTATATTATCAGTGAGCTTAGCATGTTTCCTGTGTTTAAAGACAACTTATATTTCTTTATCTGTAAATTGCGCACGCATATCCTTTGTCCACTTGTCTATTACACCCTTGGATTTTGTTTCTTAATGATGGTAGGAAGTTTTATTTACTATATTGCAGCCCTTTGGCTTTTAAGCAGCAATAGTTTTGTCTCCCTAGTTTGACATATGTCTTTTGATATTATTTTTGTGTTTTTCCTTGTAGAATATTTTTAATAACCCATTTATGCCTGAAGTTGCAATTTTTAAAATTTTTGCAGTCAGACCTTGGCGAGGACCTTGAGCAGTAGGTTATAAATAACTCTTCCATGCTTACCCTTCCAATAATGGAACACTAGGCATAAATAGTTAATACGGTCAAATTTGTTACCTTTTTAAAGGCTTTTAGATTTTGAGTCAAACTTTGAAAAGGTCTTTATACTACAAGGACCTTGAAGCAGCAGGTCAGAAAAAATGCAGACAATGGAAAAGCCTTTGGGGGAAAGGCATGGAGAAGTGGGGTCCTCCTAGTGGAATAGCTCATAGTTTCACAGTATGGGACAGTGACATGAACTCAGGGGAGAGGTAGTAAAATTCAACTCATCACATTGCTTCTTTCTCCCAAGTGATTTTACCAGCCACAGCAAATTCCCCCAAATACCTCGGTCATCCCTGACTGAAAATGGATGGCCACATTCCATATGGGGAAAGTATGCCCCACCTCTGAGCATCCTCTTATCAGCCAGAGATCAAGTTGCCCATCTCAGAAGGAGATACACAGGAGGAGACAGGCTGCCTCATCCATCAAGTGCACAGTAGCTTTGGTCGTTCCTGTTCACTGCAGTTGACTGGAAGGGCCTCCTGAAATGCTGATAGCTCCGGGAGGAGGAAGAACCCTCCCTTTTCACATATGAGCAGCTCTTTGGCAAATCCAAAGGATGATCTTGCATTTTTGTGAAAAGTTCCCATGCAGGCAGTGACAAACAGCTAGGTTGTTTATAAAAGCTGTGGATAGAATACCATTTCATTTTGGATGTAGATATCGACACTCGGCTACCAAGTCAAATTGTTTCCATCAGATCTAAAAGCCAAAACAGTCTCGGCAGATTGATGGTTAGTGAAAAGGAGTCACAGAATTAATTACATGGAAAAATTTGTTTCTAATAAGATGGTGAAAAAATATATATTGGATAAGGGAATGACAAAATCACCAAGCTTAAAAAGCAGTTGCTATTAGCTGAACTCTGTACTTTGGTTGTGATAATATCATTCTTCCCAGATCATTGTTTGAAAGAGATCTCCTGTACTTTTGCCTCTCTCAAATTTGATTAAATGAGATACCAACACAGGACCCTATCAGACTAAGATGACTCACTCTAGTAGGCAGTTCTCCGTAGTGCTTCACAGCCATGAAAGTAAGTTCCTCCCTCCATTTGTCTTTTGCCTTTAGTTTCTCAAACTTACTTCTGATTACACAAGGATTTTTGAAATCTGGTCGGTTCATTTAGTGGAATGACTATGGGCTTTGCAATCAGAAAGACTGGATTTCAAATCCTGGCTTTGCCAGTCTATGGCTTTAGATTAGTTCTTAACCTCATTGAACCTTAGCGTTCTCATCTGTAAAGGGGCATTTATTACCCACAGATAATTCTATATAATAAACCATGCCAAAATGTAGTGTCTTAAAACAATGAGCATTTATTTAGCTCAAGAATAAATGAGCTATTATTTATTTTTCTAGCTGTTAACACAAATGATTGGTTGGACAGTTCTCTGATTTGGACTGAGCCAAGCTGATCTTGGCACATCCTGTTAGTCAAAGCAAGTCTAGATTCAGTGGTACAGAAATACACTCCATCTCGTCATTGGAGGAGATACAAAAAGATGTGCATACAGGGAGGAATGAATTGTGGGCATTTTATAATCTACTACACTACCTTATAGGAATAAATGAGATAACATAGGGAGCATGCAGCGATCATATCACCTATACACTTAGAAAACATCTGTTGAGTGCCTACTATGAGTTCAGTGCAACACTGATACTGTGAGTAATGTAAAAGAAAGTAAAATCTCATCCCCAGCTTTGGGAAGCATACAGTCTTATTAAAAAGATATACCCCTAAAGCAGCTGTAGATCACTTTCCAAAATGCAAATTCTCTTAAGGGAGGAATAGATAAAATACTATGGGGTTTCAGAAGAGGGAGAAATTAAACTAAGAGCCTCGGGGATGAGATTCTGGTCCCAACTTAAGCTCTGCTAATGTTTTCCTCTATTTAACTTTAATTATTGATCTCCCCAGGCTATTAGTAATGACATGGTACAGGAAACCCAGTCCAGACTGGTGAAACATTTTAAACTGGTGCAATTTCAGGTGAATTAAGTATTTGAACATTGCCAGCCATCCAGATTCTACACGCCTAGGCTAATATGGCTGGAGCAAAACTATCTCACTATCTTGCAGGATAGTTGTAATCCTCCTAAATTTACCTCTCTGATTAAGATAATTTCCACTAATCCAGGCATCCCTCAATCCCATTAACTTAAACACTTGGTTTCCAGGGACAGCCAGAAGGTACAAATTACGCTTTCGAATATTTTTCTGAAAATAGTTCTTTTATTCCCCTTTCATGCCTCACAATTTGGAGCTTTGAAATAATCGAATTAACAGTGTGCTGGAGGGGGTTAGACAAAAACAAAATAACTGGGAAAGGGACTTTACCAGCAGTGCCATAGAGAGCCTGAGTGGAGCCAGGATTGGGTGAGGGGAGATGATGGCTATGCTCTGGCAGTTGATGACATGTCAGGGGACCGTAGGCAAGTTCTCTGCCCAAATCTGGGTTTCTTCAAGTCCAGTCAGGCTATGATTATCTCGGGCCTTGATCCTTTGCATGTGGAGTCATGAGCTAATGTCTGTTCTGTGTATTGACCTTCCTGAAAGGAAAAGTGCTATCTAAATACAAGGTACTTGTATTACTGCAAGGTGCTTGGAATCTTAATAGCTTTCTCAACTGCATCCAAAGTGGGCTTCTCTTTGTAAATGCTTTAAGTGGCTGAGAATCAAGGCTGAAAGGGGGTTTGTTTCTCTCCCCATCTATGCCTATAGTGGGATGACTGCACATTTTTAGGCCTTGCCCAATTTGCCTATTTGTTGGAGGGCTCCACAGACATTACAGCCATTGAAACCCTGTGTAAAACAGAATGGTTAAGGCAATACTACACTGCTCTTTGCAGGAGAATAATTTTCTATGTGAAAGTGTAGTTGTCTAATTCAGTGGTCAACCAGTTAAGAGAACCTTCAAGTTAAACATAAATATTTGGCTTTGAAAGACATTCAAGAGGTACCAGTTTTGTTATTGGTTAATATTCCTTGAGCTGTCTCAATGTTGAGCTTGCTGCCCACATTGAAATTTTATGACAAAAACAAAAGTAATGTTTTAGTTGGCTACCTCCCTTTCCCCTAGATTCTTAAATTACATTAAAGATCTCAGTTCATTTAAAGCTTTTTGTGTTTTTCAGTTATTTTTACAGACATATTATTTGGGTTTCCCTACCCTGGTGGTTTGTCGAGGATCAGTGCTAGGCTACAGGTTATGTAAGACTCACCTAGGGAGATTCAATAGTTTAGAGACAGGGGTCCAAAAATCAGTATTTTTTTAACATGCTCCCCAGCCAAGTTTGGGAATCATTGCATTAAACACCCTTCAGGCTGTATCTATGTTTTTAAAAAAGGCTGGGCATGGTGGTTCATGCCTGTAATCCCAGCACTTTGGGAAGCTGAGGCAGGTAGATAACGAGGTCAGGAGATCGAGACCATCCTGGCTAACCCAGTGAAACACGATCTCTACTAAAAATACAAAAAATTAGCTGGGTGTGGTATTAGACCATCCTGGCTAACACAGTGAAACATCATCTCTACTAAAAATACAAAAAATTAGCACACACCTTTGGTCCCAGCTACTTGGGAGGCTGCGGCACGAGAATCACTTGAACCTCAGGGGCGGAGGTTGCAGTGAGCCAAGATCATGCCACTGCACTGCAGCCTGGGTGACAGAGCAAGACTCCATCTCAAAAAAAAAAAAAAAAGTCTTTACCCAATTGCAAGAGCTACTACTTTGCTAAAAGTTTACCATTTGCTGGACACTGAAGTCATCTCCAGATGTTACCCAGTTAAGCTTCATAACAGTCCTGCAAGGTCATTAATTACTAATATGCCCATTTTATGAATGAGGAACTGAGGCTTAGAGGTAAGAAGTAATTTTAAGCTGGTATGTAACAGAGCTGGGATTTGTGTTTGAACCACACAAAGTTGACACCTTTCATTCTTGTGCTGAACTGCCTCCCATCTAGCCTATTCCAGGTTCATTTAGTAATCAGTCAGGACACAAAGAAAGCATAATACATACCCTCCCTCTCACTCTCAAGCAGTTTACTAAGAAGAATGAAAGGAAGAACACATACTCACTGGTGGCCAAAGGAACATAAAATTAAGTAGCAAATTGTAAAGTAGAAAATTAGGATAATTCTAGGTTTTTTTTTTTTTTTTTGGTCTTTTCAATAGTAAACTGAATATCATTGAATTAGGAGGCTTCTTTTCTTTCCTGTTAAATTACATGGTTGTTTTGCTGTGATTTGAACATAGTGTGAATCAGAAGCAGCCTTCTGTTTGAGGTCCCAACATGAAAAAGATTTTTATTGATACCAGTGTTACAGTCTTTCAAGGAGATGGAATTCGTGCATCAGTATATTCTATTTTACATATTCTATTTTGTCATTGGTCTCTAAACACGCAGGCTGATGCAGAAATAATTTAGCTTGTGCCTAGTACCATGTTGAATGGGCAATTATTTTTTCTTTTGCAGGGGCTAAGTGTAAATCAGAAAGACAAAAGGAATTGAAAGTTTAGAACCCCTTAGACAAGTACGTTAGGCTAACCCTCCATTCTCAGCAGATATTTATGTTGCTAGGGAGGCAAAAGCAAAAAAGACTCAATTCGGAAGAATCAATTTAGGAGGTTGACATGGTTTGGCTCTGTGTCCCCACCCAAATCTCATCTTGAATTGTACTCTCATAATTCCCATGTGTTGAGGTGCCCAGTGAGAGATAATTGAATCATGGGTGTGGTTTTCCCCATGCTGTTCTCCTGATAGTGACTAAGTCTCACGAGAGCTGATGGTTTTATAAGGGATTTCCACTTTTGCTCCTCTCTTATCCTCTCTTGCCAATGCCATGTAAAAAGTGCCTTTCGCCTTCCTCCATAATTGTGAGGCCTTGCCAGCCATGAGGATCTATGAGTCCATGAAACCTATTTTTTTCCCCTAGTCTCCAGTATGTCTTTATCAGCAGCTTGAAAACAGACTAATACAGAAATACAGATGTCTACAGGGCCAGGGCCAAATCCCTAAAACTGAGGGAGGCATTCCCTGTTTTCAGTAGAAGACTCCTTTGAGTATCCAAGTTCTGCAGGCAAAGACAGGTATGTGATTGTGACAGGTGAAGATGTACCCACTGTAGACCATCTTTTCTATGAAGATCAAAGTCTCTCTAGTGGAGGTGATATCCTCACCAGGTCTCAGCTCACTGTTCACTTGTTATAGAAAATTCTGTTTTATTCAAAGGATGAGATTAAATTATCCAGGATCCCATGTCTATCTAAATAGCTCATTTGTCATAAGCCACATAAGGCTCATCATCAAAATTTTTGGTCAGGACAAGATCCTTCAGGACTGTGCTGAGCCCTTTGTTCTTTCTAGGCCCCCATCACAGCATCTGTCATACTATACTTTAATTGTTTACTTCTCTGTGTTCCTATGAGAATATGAGCTCCGTGAAGTAAGGAACTGTCTCAATTTTGTTCACCATTATATCCCAGCACATAGCTAGCACTTAGCTGGTCTGGAACAGAATAGGTGCTCAATAAATATCTATTGGTTGGATGGATGGATGGATGGATGGATAAATCAATGAACAAACAAATGAATTTAATATTATGAAACTCCAAATGAACGTAAGGAGTTGTGTAGGTCCTTGTGGCCATATAGTTTTCCAAACTGTCTGCTAATATACTATGGCTTTAGGAAAGGCCTAGTATAATTTCATTCCCATTGTGTATAGGATTTAACCAAGACTTCATTTATTCTGCAAGAGTCAAGAATAAACTCTCAGGCTGTCATGGAATTGCAGCTGTGAAAGCATCTTCCTTGTGTCTCTTGTTTCTTTTGAGTGGCATGTGACTTTGAATTGGCCGGAGACGTTACTAGGTAATAGACTTTTATTATAAAATAGATTATAGAATATGAAATGAACATGTACGTGGGCCATACAAAGGGGAAAATGAAATGGCAAACTCCATGAGACAAAGACAGATGACACAGAGGATGAGTAAGAAGGAAAAATTGCCTGAAGGCACTTTTCAGGGGAAGTGTGTGTAAGGAAGGGCAGTCAAGTGGAAATAGGAAGAAAAGAGTAAAGTTTGTTGATGTCATTAGAAACCCGAAGTGTCCACAGCTACTGAAAGGAAATGAAATGCAACCTCTGTAGGGAGCTGAGACCAATTTTGGAGCGAAGCATTCTTCAGCATGCTTCCTCCCTTTTATACTCTGTCTTTGCCAGCTTCTTCTGAGGCCAGAAATAAATAAATTCTTTTATTGCATGAAGTATCCATTGAGTCTCTAGTGGCACCATGGAGGAATGAGGGAGTGTTAACTTTGGGTCTACTTGTTTGAACTTCTTGGGGAAGAGCAAGATATGAACCATTTTTACATTTCTTTTAGGACTTTCCACTGTTCCTAAGGAGATCCTGCCTCCTTAGTAACTAGTTGAGTTGTTTCTTTCTTGTCTTTAACAAACAAATAAACAAACAAATTACAACAAAAAGAACTAGAAGCCCCTGGATTGGAAAAAGTTGTTATGGCTGTAGTGGAGTGAGACCATTATTGAGTTATTAGCACTTCTTCCAATGTGCCATAGTCTTTCTAATACATAGGCCTCCTCTTAACCCAGAACAATCTTTCAAAGATTGTTCACCACCCTCCTGACCTTTGGAATTCCTCCTCCTCAAATGGGAATATGTATTCTTCCTCAGTGCTATCTTAGAACCCCCTGCCTACCTCTGTTGTGCCTCTTATCATGTATTTACTTTTAGGGCTAAGGCTTATTTTAAAATTTTAAGCACATTTTCCAATGTATTTGCTTATTATTGCTTCTTGCATACAACTCATTCCTTCTGAATGCAGTTTCCTTTTTACAGGAATAAATAATTTCACACAGAAGCCTATGCATGGATCCATGACAGTTTATTTGTAACAGCCAGAAAATGGAAACCACCAAATGTTTGCAGCGAATGGTTAAAGTGTGGCATGCCCATACAATGGAATACTACACAGCAATAAAAGCAAACAGTTGATACATGCAACAAAGTAGATGACTTTCAAGGGCATTTTGCTGAGTGAAAGAAGCCAGTTTTAAAAGGTCACATACTAAATGAGTCTGTTTATACAACATTCCTGAAATAACAAAATTATAGCAGTGGAGAACAGATTAGTGGTTGCCAGTGGTCCGGAATGGTTGGGAGGAGGGAGATGGCTAGGGCTGCAAAGGGGTTGCATATGGGAAACCTTTGTGGTGATGAAATAGTTTTATCTTCACCGTGGTAGTGCTTACTCGAATCTACACTTGCAATGAAATGGCAGAAGTATATACACATATTCTAACAATGTCAAATTCCTGGCTTTGATACTATACCATAATTCTGTGAGCTGTAACTGTTGGGAGACACTGGGTGAAGGGCATGCAGAATCTCTCAGGTCTTTACACACTCTTTTCATGTCTTATGGAGATGTTTCCCCCAACCCTACCTAAGCCCTGAATGGACTAGCAGCTTCTCTGAACTACTGGGAGAAGTAGTTCCAGCCCCTTCCCACAGGTGGGGCAGCTCTCCCAGGCTCTAGTAAAGGGTGTAGGCAGGGAGCTCAGATTTTGCTCTGGCTTAGGGCTACATCTTGGATTATTAAATGAACATTAAAACTGCAGCCCTCAGTCCACAGGGCCTATATTCATAGGCACCTTCAGCATCGGCCTCCACTTTCTAGTATCCCTTTTGGCACCAAAAATTTCCTTTTCTTTCCATCTCAGCTATGCATCATATTTCCTTGTGACGTTTTATTCAGTAGTCTTCATGATTTTAGCGTTTGTGTGGGGGAGGGGTGGCTAGGCTACAGAGCAGTTGTTTCTGCCAGGTCTTATTATTAACCCCATCACACTGTTCATAATTGCCTGTTTGGGGCCATGTACTGCTCTCCCACCAGACTGTAAGGATTTAGAAGGTTTTAGGGACCAGTTTGAGCTTTTTCATCTGAGTTCTTACACATAGAAAGCGCTAATACATATGCATATATAATAAACGAATGAGTGAATCTCTATAGTTCCGTGGAAGAGAGCCCAAGTATGATAGTTTTCAAGAATACAGACTATTTTTACTTTAAACATGTGTGTCATTGTGGTGCTTTTTGTAGCATAGTTTCTTTGAATACAAGAACTTCACCTGATCTATAAGATGACTTATCTCTGAGCACAAGCAGAGGCTTTTTGGCAAAACCTAGGCACTTTTTCTGTCCTTTTTTTTTTCTTTCTCTTTTTCTGCAGGTCTCACTTTATAAAAATACAAATAATAGTACAAATTTTGGTATATTATGAATTTTTCTTCAACAAAGTTATGGCTTCATCACATATATAATAATTATGCTGATTATAAAGTAATTACATGGTTAAAAGATGACTTCATACTGCAATATCAGTAGTGTGACTGGGTAATTGAGCAGGGGTTTAAGGTTGCAAGATTGTGTCATCTTCTTTCTTTCTGACTATATTGATAACTTTATTTAGAGATTACATCAAAAATCTAAATATGAGGTCACTGAGGACCAGAAGATCCTTGTAGACATTGAGCATAACACTTTCCACTCCTGATTATCCCGTATGGGATGAAGAAAACTCCAAATTTTCTGTCTCCTCATTAAGTCAGCTGAGTCCCTAGTGTGGAGAGGACCCCTCCCTCAGGACCCTGGATGTGGGGCAATTGTGAGCCTAGGGCTAGAGCATGAGTCAGGCTGACTAACCCCCTTGCACTGTTGGGGAATGTAATCTGCCTGCCCTTTCAAGTTACAGCAGACTCTTACTTTTTTAAACAGGTGCCTTTGGTTAACGTGATTTACCTGGCTATGGGCTTCTCCACTGAGGCACTAGAGAGAGGAAGGAAACAGGGCTAAGAGCCTTCACCAAACAATGTCTAAAGTATCACCGAAAACCATCAGTCTCAAAGCCATCAGCATCTGCCTCTTTTCTGACCACTCTCCAAGGATCACAAGTGGAGGCCTTTTACCATAGGAAGAAAGTGTGCTCCTTTTATGTGACTGACCCTGGCTGCTTAGAAATTCCTAGAGTGCCTCTCAAAGCTCTGCCTCTGAGGATACATACCACATCTTAGGGCTATAGACAGCAGAACATGCAGCTCAGTGAGAAGTCAGCATGTATTTCCTTTTGAGCCACCTCTAGGGCCTGGTCCTATCTTAGAATTTCTGTGATTTTGGCAAAGGCACTTCCCTACCAGGGGCCTAACTTGCTTCATCTGAAAAATGAGGAGATTGTATGACATAATGTTTTTAAAAAATCATTTAAAACATTGGAGCATTTTCTACAGTACCTGTAAACACAACAATATATGGAATAGATAAAAGTAGAGTTGTTCCTTTTGAAGGAGGGTCTAGAACTTTGTATTCTTGTCCTCGAGAACCCCAAATCCTCTTATGTTCCTCTATAAATGGCTCCAAAAAATCCTGTGGATTCAAAGAATATAATTTGATAAATAAGTCCTGGCCCTTGAGGGCCCACTCAGGTATAACATTCTAGGACTCAGTGAGTGGTCAAGAAAGGCGCTGGGGTAGCCACTTGCTTCTCTTGCACTCAGGCTTTGCAGCTACTGGGCTGGCTGCTAGTCTTGTGAGTATGTGTGTGCCTGAGTAACCTCACGCATCACTGAATCAGGGATACAGGATGTGGCATGGCTGGGAGCTTCTTGGAAGGGCTTCCACATCCTGTGAACGTTGGGTCTCTACCTGCCAACTGCTGAGATGAACCAGTAATCCTTTCAGAGAGCACAGGCTTTTATCAATGAGGAGGATTCAAGGCTTATTTTTTCCTTCCTTCCAAATAACACTCCCACTGTTGAGGCCTAAATACCAAAACCTTATGATTTGCAGAATCAGTGCCAAAAAGTCAATCCTCTGAGAAACTGCAAAGATAATAGCTCCTATTGATCAAATCGGGAGGAGAATAGCTTTTGAGATTTGCCCTCCTAAAAGAGGTCGAGAAAGATAAGGGCTGGAGTTTTCTAAAACGAGCTTGGTTTGCTCAAACTGGTTAAAACCATATAAAAACACTATGTTCTTAGAGAACTGGTGACTGATTCAGGAAAACCTCACAAAATGAAAAGATTGGCTTGGATTAGTGAGGCATGTGAAATGCAGTGTCTTTCTAAGAGCATGGTAAATGCGCTATTTCAAATACAGACAGTGACTTAGTAGCTAACCAAGTACATCCATGCAGAGGATGACCACTGTCTACCTTACCTGACAAACGAGAGCTTTGAAAGCCCTTGAGTCTCTCTATGCTGGATACTGTAAAGGAGCCTTTTGATTGATTATTTAATTTAATCATTACCTTAGTCCTTTGAGATGGCTTTTGTTGTCCCCAATTTATAGGTAAGAAAATAGTTAAATGATGTTCAGTAACTTTCTCATGATCACAAAATTAATAAGTGGCAGATAGTAGTATTAAAATTTAGATGTGTGTTTCCATTAAATATTTTACTGTCTTCTAAATGGCACATACACATTTGCTATTACCATAATGCTTTTGGTAAAGAGAGGCTACTAGGCTAGTGGTAAATATATGTGGAAATGCTTTTGCCAATGGTGAGGCGAATAGGAATCCATCAGTGGAGATCCTACAGGTTCAAAACTGGTGGCCATGTCTCTCTCCGAAGCCACTGCTGGTCATGGAATTGATGTAGTTCAAGCTGAGAGTGCTTGATTTTCTCACTTAAACTTCACTTTTCCTTTCAGTGAAGAAGAAAAAAAAAGATTATTAAAAATTACTTTGTGAGGGGAGATTATTCATATTCAACTTTCCACATAAAATAATTAGCCTTTATTTTTTAAAAATATAGCCTTGGAAGATAATATTTTTCAGGGAAGTTATTCATATTTTAAAGTATTTTATCTGTTTTCATTATCATTTTATCTGAGAAGCTGGACACAGGATTATCTAAAGGAATGGATCTTGAGGATGGGAACAAAATTCCTCAGAATCAGCACAATCACTTAATGAGCTTGCAAACTGAAATTATCTTCACTGAAGCCCAAGAACTGAGTGGTAATTAGTGTCCAGGGACACATGGGGAACAATTTCACTGTTAGTGGTGCCAAGAATCTATTCATTTGTCATCGGTCCCAAATTATATTCAATCAGCAATTCAACTCGGCTTGGAAAAACCAAGAGACCTATAGCTAACTGTCTATAAAATTAACACTGTAAAATGAAACCTATATTTCTGGAAGTTTCACTGTGAGCAGCAGTAAGATGAAGCTATGAAAATATTGCATGTAAATGCTGTCAAGGTCCGTCTTAATCCCACCACTTTCCAACCTGTGCTCCTTTGCCTGAAAAGCCACCTTGGCTGCTGAGCTTCTATTCCCAAGCTCCCTGAAGTCTGGGTGTTGGAGTGTTTGATGAGCCTTTTTCATAGGTGAACCACAGTAGTCTATAATACTTCAAACAAGGGCTGTCATTATTGAAAGAGCCAAAGTGGGTGGCAGCAGCATGGGGCTTAGAGTGGAGTTGAGGTTGGAGTCATCTGTGGAGGGCCCTGAAATGTACACAATTAGCTCTTCCTGGGGAAATCACCTGCATGAAATACCTATTCCCCAAACAGCGGGTTGATAGCAGAAGCACTGCTTTCTACTAAGCATTTCCCCTACTTGGATAAAATTTTCTTTTTGTCTTCATATTTTATAATTAAGATCCCTGCCATACTGCCTATCTGACTCCTGTTCCCCTTAAAAGAGTCTGTGCTATTTTTAGCTCAAGACATTGGAGGAAATCAGGGCCATTGCAGGTGGGAGGGTATGCGTGATTCATTTACTTCCTTCCCACCTGCTTCTAGGACCAGGAAAGAGGTAAGCCAAGGAGGTCTGCAAAAACCAAACAATCCTTTTGTCTCTGCTGTGGCAGGGAGATAAACTAGAAGTATACCTTTGCAAGGTCTCAGTGGGTCAACATCCTTTTCTTGTTCAAGCGCAGTCAGTGATGATAACATGGTCATTTGGCAGACAATCACCATCAGTAAATATGGAAATACAGAAAATATGCTTATCTCTGTGAAAAGGTAAAGCCAGAGGTAAGGTGAAAAAACAAGTCAGGTTTCCCAGGCTTGAATACTGGTCAGCACGGGCTGCCAGAAGGTGTGGCATGCTAGAGTCAGACAGACCTGGGTTTGAAGTGCAGTTCTGCCACTTATTAAAGTTCATCCTGCATTCCACCTCAGACCCATTTTTAGTGGCTACCTAGAGCACTGTGCTTAAAGGACTCTATGACAGATCCCAGGCCTAACAGGCAAATAGAGCCATAATGATTACAGATGCAGCACTGGATTGAAGTGGGAGGGATTGACAATTTATATGCCTTATATCTAATGACCTGAGTCCTCCAAGATCCTATCCAGCCCTAATATTCTCTAATGTTCTCTCTCTGTGTGTGTAGACATAACCTAAGGGGAGGTCAGTGTAACCCCATTACAGTATATTAATAGCATGGCTTAAATTTTCAAAAAACAAAAACAACAACACACATTATTTGTATATTACAGTCTATTGTTAAGGAATTTTGACAGCCCATAAGTACTTCTAACAGTCCATAAGTACTTCATAGTGTATTATGTCCTTTAGATTATTGATTTGTATGTTTGCTTTAATTTATGATGATTTGGAAAATTATCTTTTAAGTTTAGTTACCACAAATAACTCTTTCTATTCAAATACTTAGCTTTCGTTTGTCTTGACCTAACGTTCCAATGTAGAGAAACTAATTTCTCTATTCATAGAAATGCTACCAATTCCAAACACAACTAATGAAATTAGTTACAGGAGCAACATTGTTCTTCAATAGGAAGGCTATTAAATGTATTTGTCTAAGACAGGCCTTTCAGCCAGAAAAGGAGTTTATGTTTGGTAATATGTGGTCATTTCTGCAGATTTGTTTTCTTGTTAAGGTAGTATTTTGGGGGTGAAGTGTATTTTGCTCTTGTTCTTTTTTTTTTTTTAATTTCCATTTTTATTTTAGATTCAGAGGATACATGTGCAGGCTTGTTGCAAGGGTATATTGCATGATGCTGAGGTGTGGGCTTCTGTTTATCCCGTCACCCACATAGTGAACATAGTACCCAATAGGTAGTTTAACCCTTGCTCCCCTCCCTCTACCCTTTTATCATTCCCAGTGCCTATTGCTCCTATCATTATACCTATGGTATCCAAGATTTTGCTCCCACTTATAAGCGAGAACACTTGATATCTGATTTTCTGCTTCTGCGTTAATTCACTTAGCCTAATGGCCTCCATCTTTATCCATGTTGCTACAAAGAACATGATTTCATTATTTTTATGGCTGCATAGTATTCCATGGTGTATATGTACCACATTCTCTTCATCCAGCCGCCTGTTGATGGGCACCTAGGTTGATTCCATGTCTTGGCTGTTGTGAACAGTGCTGTGTTGAACATACAGCTGCAGGTGTCTTTCTGGTAGAATATTTTCTTTTGGTTATATACCTTGTAATGTGATTGCTGGGTTAAACAGTAGTTCTATGTTTAGCTCTTTGAGAAATCTCCAAACTGCTTTCCACAGTGGTGGAACCAATTTACATTCCCCAGCAATGTATTAGCATTCCCTTTTCTCTGCATCCTTGCCAGCACATTATTTGTTGACTTTTTAATAATAGCCATTCTGACTGATGTGAGATGATATCTCATTGTAGTTCTGATTTGCATTTCTCTGATGGTAAGTGATGTTGAGAAGGTTAATGTAATGTTTCACGTTTTAATTTTCAAGCCAGGGTTTTGAAGTAAAAACCTTCAGATCTGGCCCATAGCTTGTTCATTTGGATGACCCCTAAAATGCAGGCGCCTCTACTGGCACCCAGAGTCACCATTCCAGTCTAATAAGCTATGGGATTGTTGTGGTCTCTCTCCAAAGGCAGGCCCTTTGGAACTCTCCTGTAATGCTTCTAACAGCCCATAAGTTACTATATTTAATATTGCCCTTGTCTTTTTCCCTTCCCTTCTTTTTCTTTTTCAGAAACAGAGCTGTCAGTCACTGCTGAGTTAGTGCCTACCTCATCATGGAACATTTCAAGTGAACTCGACAAAGGTACACAGTGGGGGCACAAGGGGAGGTGAGGAGGGAGGCGTGAAACTCTGGTTTTAATCCTGGTATGACCTTCTTTGAAATCAGCTGTTTTCAGATCACTGAAAGGAGGTGGGGGCCAAAATAAATCCCCAGCTTACTTTGTCATCATTTAACATTTAATTACTTGGGATTCTATTATTTCTGGATATTTTCTTCCCCCTTGTTCCTTTCTCTTCTTCCTCTAAAATGTTCCACATGGTAAAAATGCTTCAAGATGTGAAATAGGGTCGTTTCTGACCTTCCTGACACTACATCTAGTGTATCTTATTTAGGGGATTTGATTCAGCCTGAGCCAGGAGTGATCAGAGCTGTTTGCTTGGTGACCTTTCACAATTGGCATTTGATGTGCTTGCAGGGTTCAGGACTGAGTATCTGGAATGTTTGTAATTGCCTGTGCATACAGATGGCAGCTTCCTGTGTGCAGGTGGGGAACAGGTTTCTGCTAGGAGATTGTTGTTTAGCATTAATTAAGCCCCACCATATGCTAAGCATTGGCTATTTTATAGAGACCCTGTGTCCTGGAGTTGTACATCAGGACACATCCAAAGCCCCTGCAGTCTGGCTGAATCTACCTTTCCAGCCTTAGTTATCTTTATTCCCCGTTATGCATCTCCAGCCAAATTTTGATTTCTTCTTATATGTCCTGTGCTTTTCTGATTCTCTGCTTTCGTCTTTTCACCTGGATTGCCTTTCCTTCTTTGCCAATACCCATTCTCCCCCTTTTGCAGGATAACAAATTTCCTCTCCTTCAAGACCAAGGATAAATTTTACATTATCCACAGTCTTGTCTAATCTCTCCAGCAGGAAGTGGCCTTTCCCTCTTTGAAACTCCCATAGCTCCTTTCTCTGTTCTTCCCTTCACATTTGCTATATTATATTATGGTGATTTATATACCTGCCTATCTCACCCTTGAGCCTAGAATAGAAGTTCCTTGCAGGTGGGGTTTCTATTTTGCTTTTTTTGGGGGGAGGTCTCCATCACAAAATCTAGCACAAATTCTTATTCGTAAGAAATCCTCAATAAATATGTGTGGAATAATGCGTCACATCTTACCTAGTGAGAAGCCATAGCCATACATATGTTGTTGCAAATACATTCAGCAAACTTACCGAGTTGCTACTTTAGTTCAGGCATGATTCAAGGTTCTGAGATTATAGTGGTAAAAGGAGCTCAAAAGTCATTGTCATAAATGGTCTTTTATGATTAGCTCTGTATTGTCCACTGATATGGTTTGGCTGTGTTCCCACCCACATCTCATCTTGAGTTGTAGTTCCCATAATCCCCACATGTGTGGGAGGGACCAGGTGGAGATAACTGAATCATGGGGGTGGTTTTCCCCATCCTGTTCTCATGATAAAGAGTTAGTTCTCATGAGATGTGATGGTTTCATAAGGGGCTTCCCCCTTCACTGGGCTGGGCACTCATTCTCTCCCCTGCTACCCTATGAAGAGGTACCTTCTGCCATGATTTGTAAATTTTCTGTGGCCCCCCAGCTATGTAGAACTGTGAGTCAGTTAAACCTCTTTCCTTTATAAATTACTCAGTCTTGGGAAGTTCTTTATAGCAGCATAAGAACAACTAATACATCCACTAATACATTCACTGGAAGTTGTATTTCCTCTCTGAGAAGAGATAACTTTATTTTATAAAACAGCAATAGGTGAAGTTATTTTGCTGGTTATACTTTACTAGGCACTTTAGGATGGTGGAAATGAAATGAGATGTCTTTTCACCTTAAATCAAAGAACATTTAGAATAATTTTTTCTATTACCAAATTTGATCTGGACATTCTTTTTTTATTAGGTATGAAATTAGGTACTACATGTTATTCCTCTCTACCTCCAGCACCAAACACAATGCCTAGAAAGCAGTACATTTTCAACAAATATTTATAGAATATATTTAGTGGAAAAGAAGAAATAAAGGACCCTAAACATTAACTTACTACCTGCTCTGTGCCAGGGACTGTGCTGGGTGCTGTTATGTGAACTTATTCTGCAAGTTCCTTATGGTGCCAAAAGAAAAATTTTATCATTGCACATTGCATGTTAGTGATCAGATGCCAGTTATGGCAAAAGAAAGGCATCAATGCATGCTAAGAAAGGCAGCAGAGCCAGCAGTCTAGAACCCCACCTGCCAGACTTGGAATTTCTACCAGACCAGCATTGTAATTAGTAGTGGTTGCCCATCAAGAAGGAAGTAGTGTCTATAGTATGAACCTGCTGGCCAAAGGGAAGGATAAAGGTAAGCCCAAACTCCTTTGTTTGTTCAACACAGCCTTCCAGAGAGCATGGAAGGTGTGAGGCTTCCTGGAGGTGTGAGGTTGCTTGGCATTATCTTTCTGTAGAAGGTAATTAGTGTATATTCTTTAATTTCCAATTTGAATGAGAAAGAAAGAACATTCATTGGTCAAAAACTTATTGATTCCTACTCTGGTCTGGGAACTCTGTGAAAATTAGGATATAAATATAAATCAGACAACGGCCCCTGTCCTCCATGAACTCAGAGACTACTTGGAAAAACTGATAGCTAAATGCGTAATCAAAGCCTTCTGTCAATTTGATAGACTGAGCTTTCAAGAGACACTTTTTCCAATCACAGAGAGATCTAGTGAAATATACAATGAAGGAAAAAATAATCCATTGCTGGGCTGGTACACAAAGAGGTGAAATCCCTAGGCTCCAGAAATAAAGAACAAATTCAATACTAGAGCAATGATCAGTGAGTAGGAATTAAGCAAAAGATCCCATGAAAATCTGAAAACTATGTGTACTTCCTAGGGCCTGTAGTTTCACTATCCCATGGGGATAAGAGTTGGAGCCACAGGAGACAAACTCTCTGCATTAGGGTATGAGTGGAGAATGACTGGCCTAACTATGAAATAAGGAAAATTCTGCTGAGGATGTGATATGGAAATCTGTCAGGCACCCTGGGCCATTGGGATCACCCATGAGAAATCAAAACCTAGCCTGTACTACATGTGGGAATGGGGTTGGGGTTCTCAGGTATTGCACAAGCCACAAACCAAGAAGATAACATAAAAGCGTGGCTTGGAATTGATTAAACTAGGAGACACTGACAGCAGCAAACCTAAAACCAGCTCTTAAAAATGTCTCAGCATCCTCATGCATGAGGGTCTTCCACCAAAAACAAAATTTTAAAACTCAAAACTACAAAACGACAATGGCAAACTCTTGGCTGATGTTGGACGTACTTTAAAGAATTATAATGCCTACAAGAGAGGGGAAGAAAGCCACCATTAGCAAGCGTCAGCAGACAGAACACGTGGAAAAGTTCATACCTTAGAAACTAAAGACAGTGGACCAATTTGAGAGAGTATATGTGTTTAAAACATTTCATGGTGAAAAAGAATGTAGAAACCATGGGGCAAGTGCAAGATAAATGGCAAAAAAGGCATATTTCAAAAGAACTAAATAGACATTCTATAATTGAAGAATAGAGCTATGGATACAAGAAATTTATCAAATGGGCTTAAAGTGATACACTCAGATGAAGAAAAATACTGATCTGGGAGATAGATGTGAGATAATATGGTGGTTTAGAAAATGGACTTGAGCCAAGGTGACCGACTAGGTTTGAATCCTGACTCCACTACCTGTTTCCTGTGACTTTTGGCAAGCCACTCAACCTGTCTGTGCTTTGGTCTTCTCATTTGTAAGATGAGCTAATAAAAGCATCTACTGCACAGGGCTGTTGTGAAAATTCACCTGGCTAATAAATCTGATAAACTCTTTGAAGAGTAAGAAGTGAAATCTGTTTGGGTTAATACGGTTATCACTTTGGGCTTGATATTAAAATATCATGGGTACTTTGACAGTCTCGTAAGGCAGGCATATTTTAGGGTTGGGGCAGGTGTCTTAGAGTCTGATAAATCATCCTATTCTAGCCTTTTACACTTGAGTGTTCATTCATATAAGTGACATACTTCTTAGCTTGGCAACACAAAATATCTTACTAACAATTTTTACCCCTACTGACTCATCTTACTTTATCTTCAGTTCCCATACTTAATATTCCATTTATTTGAATAACCTGCCTCCAATTCCCTAAACATACCATTCTCTTTCCAGCCTCTATGCCTTTGTTCATGCAGCTTCCTCTGACTTCACTTGGCTAACTTCATTTGGCTAACTCTTTGTTCTTCACTTAGCTAACTCCTCTTTTACTTAAGTACACCTTGAACATTCCCTCCCTCTGTTTCCCCACAGTGTCCCTAATGGATGTGCTTTTGAATAACACAGACAGTATCCTTTCATTGGTGGACCTCCTGGAGAAAGAGATAGATGATTAACAAATCCTTCTATCAATCCCTTGGACCATGCTATCAACAGTGCCCCAAATTATGGGGTATCCTATTAGCCCATGTCTATTCTGTCTTCAGAATCCTTACCTCCCTATATTGAAATTATCTATTTCATGCCTGTCTCTTTAAAGTCAGGATTGGCCTTATCTATTGCCTAATACAGTGCAGTAAGTAACATGTAGTAGGAAACGTGGCATTAAATTATTTGAGTTCAAATCCCAGTTACGGTGTGTAAATGCCTACCAGGTGTGAGGCACTTGCTAAGCAGGTTGCATGCAGCATCTGAATTCACACCACCCTTTGCAATAGAAAAGATAGGCAACTGAGGCTCATTTGGGCTAAAGGATTTGAGGGGAAGTGCTAGGATTCCCACCAAGGCCTCAGGGCCGTGTCCAAGGACCATGTCCATGTGACAACCAAGTGCATTCATATCCCCTCCTCTTGTGGGGCAAGTGCCTTCACATGGAGAAGCAGTAAAATACAGTCCATCTCTTGGTGGGCTTTAGTGCCTTCCTCTTCACCCAGCTGCCCTGATCCACTTGTCAGTCCCACTGCAGCTCCCCAGCCACACTCAAGTCCCAGTGTTCTGTTAAATGAGCCCAGTCACTGGCATTAACCAGTTACCTGTCTATCCTTTCCAACAGGAAATGAAATTTAAAAGAGACAAGGCCACCCTGGAAGAGCTGCTGAAAGCTACTATTGATGGCTCGTGGGGGTAATTTCTGAAACAACCAAATACTACCTAAAATAAATGGATCTACAGGGGCTCAACTTCAGCTTCCCCATGAGAGTGCTGGGGGGGCGGTGGTGTGATGAGGGCCTCTTTCCCCTTCAACCATACTCAGTCACAAGAGGTCTCAGAGGCTCTCTATAGAAAGCCAAATGTTTCTTTTGGAGAAGGGACTGGAAATTGTTCCCATAGGCAGCAGAAAGGGAGGGAACCTACTACTTAAAAAAAATACTGAGGCTTGTTTCCAACTGCAAATAGTTCCCTGTGCTGACAGACTATATTTGGGGTTTTTTGAGCTGGTTTGCCTTTTTAAATGGCTTTCTTTACCAGGTTGGAGCTTTAGTGTGGAAGTGTGCAGTGTGGTTCTTATAAACATGGGCTCTAAAGTTACTGTGACTCTGAGCTTCCTTTTGCTTACCTGTGGATGGAGGTATATGTATCTATTACTGTATTAGTCCATTTTCATGCTGCAGATAAAGACATACCTGAGACTGGGAAGAAAAAGAGGTTAATGGACTTACATTTCCACATGAATGGGGAGGCCTCACAATCATGGCAGAAGGCAAACAGGAGCAAGTCAAGTCTCAGACGGATGGTGGCAGGCAAAGAGAGAGCTTGTATAGGGAAACTCCCATTTTTAAAACCATCAGATCTCGTGAGACTCATTCACTATTACAAGAACAGCACAAGAAAGACCTGCCCCCATAATTCAGTCACCTCCCACCAGGTTCCTTCCATGACACCTAGGAATGGTGGGAGACACACTCGAGATGAGATTTGGGTGGGTACACAGGCAATCCATATCAATGACCTAAGGTAGTTTTCCTAGCCAACTAGCATGTCTATGGGTTTCATGCCCATGTTGTAATATAATATCTGCTTGCATAGTCACAACAGACAGATACATCCTAGACTCAGCCCCCTGGCCTGCCTCTTCCCTCGAAGCTTCACCATCAAGGCTTATGACCAGGCTCTCTAGCTCAGAAGTGGTTGCTCCCTCTTGTCCCCACTCTGTTATTTGATTCATCCTTGGCACATCATCTATTTAAATGGTATTAGCTGGCCTATTGCTGAGAGCTTGATGCTTACCTGGCTAGAATGGAGTCGCTGAGTCATTTTGTTGTGCTTTTCATTGTAAATATTTGGAGCTCTGGGTTGAAGGTGGTAATGTGAGGACAGACTGGATCTTGCTTTGGGTCTTGGCACATGGCAAGCTGATGAACGGTCCTCCTAGGACTGCGGTGTCTGAGAGCTTATATCCATCCTTGTGTTCCATCTTTAAAACTGGTAGCTGGTTGGGGTCTTAAGCAACATCTTTCTAATATTGATAGCATCATTTTCTTTAAAGGCTGTCACCTTGCCGTGATCAACTACTAAAACACTTAAAGTCTCTCTAACCTCATATGGAAAATAGAGGAAGTGATACGGACTTGAAAGGGCTGGTGTATGAATTAAATAAAATACAAATCCCCATCACAGTCTCTAGCATACATAGGTGCTCGCTACCGGTAGTCCTCTTGACCGCCCCCTTCCCCCCAACTACCTTCTCATTCCCAAGGGGAGGACAGTGTGATTTGAAAAAATAGCACTTAACCAGGAACCTAGATTCTAGTTCCAGCTGAGCTCCATCACCAGGTCAATGACCTATTTAAGCTCTGGGCCTCTGGGTTTTCACCTGTTAAAAGGGAGGCATCAATCCTTGTCCTGGCTGCATTACCCATTATGAGACTTCAATGCTGTGTGACACTGTATAGTAGCCACTACCCACTTGTGTCTATTGAGAATGTGAAATGTGAGGGGGAGCATCAGTGTAAAACACACTGGATCTCAAGGCCTTAATATAAAAAAGAAAATATCTTACAATTTTTACATTGATTACATGTTGAAATGATATTTGCATATATTGAATTAGTAAAATACATTAAAATTAATTTATAATACCTGGTCCTTTTTAATGTGCCTACTAGACAGTTTAAAATTACAAATATCACTTACATTTGTGGCTCACAATATATTTCCATGAGATAACCCTGCTCTCAGGAAACAGTAGGTGAAACCTTAGGTAAATCTAACCTGTGTTTCCTCCTTGCAGCATAAAGAAATGCTTCTACATATAAAGATTTTATGTGTAAGGGATTATCATTGCTGATTATAGTCTCATCACTATTACAACTAAATTACAAATTGACCACTAATGTGATTAGGGAAAGGCAATATCTGGAGTAATTTCCCACCTGTGGAGAAAAATATTGTGGGTTAAAAGCCCAAAAACGCATAGGAATTTTTTTTTCTTTTGTGACAAGATCTTATTCTGTTGCCCAGGCTGGATTGCAGTGATGTGATCATGACTCACTGCAGCCTCCATCTCTCAGTCTCAAGTGATCCTCCCACTTCAGCCTCCCAAGTCACTGGGACACAGGTGCACCCCACCATGCTCAGTTAATTTTTGTATTTTTTGTAGAGACGGGGCCTTACCATGTTTCCCAGGCTTGCCGTGTTGAACTCCTAGGGTCAAGCGATCTGCTCCCTCGGCCTCCCAAAGTGCTGGGATTACAGGCATGAGCCATTGCACCCAGCCAGGAACACCTTCCTAATAGGAGAGGAGGGATTCAGATATACATGGGGAGCGTCTTGCCTGCCGTATATTTCCTGCATCCCTTGCTGGCAACCAGTTCTTACTCCCTTCGCTTATACCCAGCGTAGAAGCATGAGACATAGAAATCAGTTCCCCTTCAGCCAAGCAGCTCTCTCTCCGACCCGTGTTAATCCTCTTTACTTGACAAGTCTATTCATTTTAGGGAAAGGCACTGGCAAGATGAGGGATATGGAATTCTATCAGGAAATGGAGGGAAAGTGACCGTTTATAGTCCATCTCGATTCTTTAAAACCTGCTCAAAGCGGAGAGATTTGCCATCAGCTCCCCTGCCAACCAGCCATCACTGAACCAGAAAGAGCCTTTCTCACCATGTAAGGGTCTTTCCAGCCAGTTATTCCAGCTCTTGGCACCCAGTTCCTCCCATCATTCCTCACCTCCCCATCTGCACTGTCATGGGGCATTCAACCTAGAGGAACAAGGCCCTGAGGGTGCTCTGCAGATGGCTGTGTGAGCCACACAGAACCCCACCTCCATCCTCCCAGCAACCGCTGCCCCAGCCCAAGCAGGCGAGCAACCGAGAAAGCTTGGAAGTGTTTATGCTTTCATTTTCACCATTTAGAAAGAGGAGAAAGCTTATCTACCTTCTGTCTTGGGTCTCGGATTCCTTACTCCCTTGGTACTATTTTCAGTAGTTCCTGGCTAAGACAAGGCACATTTTTGGACTCATAAATAATAAGGCAGCCACAGAGAAAGAGTGTCTGGATTTTTCCCAGGCTGTCTTTTCCTTGCCTGTGTGTCTTTGAGTTTGCATTTAAGCCTGTCGCCTCCTGTTGCACCCACTTCACAAATGACTTTAGAATTTAGCCTCAAGTTACTTCCAGAAACCTGTGGACTGTGGTCCTGTTCACAGGGATCCTGGAAATCTTTTCTAGCCCTGGGCCCATGGCTTTGGCTAACCTTATCTAAAGACTTGCTGGGACTTTTGGACTTAAAAGATCCACTTGGCTAAAGGAAGGGAAATGGAGATCATACAAAGTGCTTTACCATGGGGCTCCTGCCTCAGTTTCCTGCTTCTCTTTCTCCACCCTTACTTTGTTATGCTCTAAAATCAAACTGTTCATTGTTCCTCATCCTATTTCAAGCATTTGTGCAAACCTTACTGTTTGCTGTGATGAGAACACCCTCCCCCCAGCCTTTTGTCATTGTTAAAGACCCAACTCAGACTTCACCACTTCCAAGAAGCCTTCCCTGACTCCACCTTCTCCCACTGGTGATCACACCTTGTTCCTCCCCATGCCAGGTGATGCTTCTTTGCATGTATGTTCTTCTTCTCCCCATTCTTCTTTCCTCGTATAAGAAATATTATTGAAGACCTTCCTCGTTTCAAGCAAGGCCCTCATGGGTCTCTGATTCAAACAGAAGGTGACTGGGAAAAGCAGTATGGAGAGGGCTTTGAGAGAAAAAAGAACAACATATCAAGCTGTGAACTTCTTGAGATCAGGCGTCACGTCTTCTTTATGCATCGTTATCTCTCCAACGTCGAATGCAGTTGTTTGAATAAAGAGAGAAATGAATGAGTGGTGAAAATTAGAACGCCGGAGCTGAAAGGTACTATAGAGTAGCTGTCCTTGAGATTTGATGGGTGTTTGAATCACTTAGCGAGACCCAGGTTCATTGAATCAGGCTAGACCCTATTCCTCTCCATTTTTACCATCTTCCAGGTGACTCTGATGCCCACTAAAGTTTGAGGACCAGTGATAGAGCAGTAATTCTTAACCTCAGCTGTAATTGGTATCACCTGGGGAATTTTAAAAACTACTAATGCCTAGGTCTGTTCTCCTCATCCCCTGATTTTTGTTTTATTGGTCTGGTGTGTATGCAGCCTGTCATTTGAGAGGTTTAAAAGGTCTTCAGGTGATTCTAGTTTGCAACAAAGTTTGAGAACCACTGCTTTAGAGTTCTTCCAGGCTAATCTGCCCTGTAGCTTGACTCTTTCCAAAATATTCTAACAAGTGAGTAATACACGATTGGTGCTTGGCACTTTGTTAATATCTGTCCTCAATTTTCTGAGGTAATATAGAAAAGACCTGGGCTTAAAGTGAGAAGTCCTTGGTTTATATTTAAGCTCTGTGGCTAACTCTAGATTCTTGAATATTGAGATCTGTTTTTTTTTTTCCATCTGTAAAATGGAGAGAATACCAGCTTTCCAGGATTGTTGTAAGTAAAGAATGCAACGACATATGTGAGACAGCTGAGCACAAGCCCCAGCACTGATGAAATAAATATGGAGAAGGGTAGATAGTGACATTGATGTATTTTTTAAAAATATCTGAATGTGTTGGCATAACTCCATCACTTTTTCCTTATGGACATCGGGAGTAACACCTCCCTTTCTCATGAAATAATACCAGTTATTAATAGCTACCATCTATTGAGGGCTTTTGATATGCCAAGAACCATTTTAAGTGATTTACATGGATCGTCACATTTAATCCTCATAATAATCCTGAGATATGGTGAAAATTCACAGATGAAAAACTGAGCCTTAGAGAAAAGTTGAATTTTGAATAGTAACCTCCTGCCCACAAAAGATATGTCCGTGTCCTGAATTATGGAACCTATGAATTTTTCTGTATTTGGAAAAGGGGTGTTTGCACATGTAATTAAATTAAGGATCTTGAGATGAGATCATCGGTATTATTCCCAGGGGCCTAAATGCCTACAAGTGTCCTTATAAGACAGAGACTCAGGGAGATTTTAGACCCGCAGAGGAGGAAGCACTGTGAAAATGAAAGCAAAGATTCCAGTGATGCAGCCACAAGCTCAAGAATGCCAGGGTAGCAGCCCTCAGAAACTAAGAGACAAAAAATGAATTCCACTCCAGGGCCCCCAGAAAGAGTGTGGCCCTACTGGGTCTTGTACATCTAGCCTCCAGAAATGTGAAAGAATAAATTCCTGTTGTTTTAAGCCACTAAGTTTGTGATAATTTGTTACAGCAACATTAGGAAACTCAGAGAGATTTAAGCAACTTGCCCTAAGTCACAAAGCTGTGAACCCAGAATTCAAACCCATGTTCTTAACCAGTATATTATATTGTCTGTAAGCTGAATTGAATTTGTCATCAAATGTCTTTGATTCATTTATTCAACAAATGTTTATTCCATGCCTACCATGGACAAGGCCTGTACTGGCTGAAGATACAGTAAGGAAAAAGAAACATTCTTGCCTTTGCATACTCTGCAATTTAGTGGAAGAGCAAAACTTTCAGCAAGTACTTTCACATACACAGAAATACTGAAAGTCATTTAATTCCAGCAGTGATAGATGCTGCAAAGGAGATGAATGAAAAAAATAAGATGTATCCTGGGATATAGTATCAGATCCAGCTGAGGTAGGCCCAGCTAATGGCTGAGGTAGGGGTCAGCTCTTTATTCCCTCTGGCCTGTTTCCTGAGGAATTGAGGGCCTACAGCTCCACTTCAGCCCTCCTGAGCTTGCAGAAGTTGGTCCACAAACAGGGCAAGTCCATTATTTGCAGAAAAAGACCCACAAAAGAAGAAAGGCAGTAAAGAGCTTGGCAGACAGCGAGCTCTGCAACGCGTTGCAGACATTATTGTGAGGCAGTGGAGTGTGTGGAAACTTCTTTTACACAAACTTAGAAAATCTTGCCTTCCTGTACCAAGCAAGATTTCCTGTAGGGCCATGAGAAGCTCACTAATTATCTCTTTAGTTCCAAGTTATATTACTTCAGGGAAGTTTCTGACAAGGATTCATACTTAAGTATCTCTTTGTCTGGGTTTATTTTGTCAAATGCTTATTTGCTTTAAAAAAAAAAAAAATGCCCGAGTCTTAGCTGGTCTAGCAGTTTAGGAAGTTCAAATCCCCACATACCTCAGAGGCAGAGCTCCTAGTCTCTGCCTTGATTGCTGCAAATAACTTATTTTTTGGCCATTTTCAGCAAATGATTCCATTCTCTGTGAGCCCAAAGTCAGGCCTAACCAACACTGGCCATTGGACCATGGTTGTATAGAATTAAAATTGACCTACAAGAATTTTCTATCCATGACCTTTGGTTGTCTTCTGAACTCAGAAACCTAGATTCTTCCCAAAGATCCTTCCCAGGACTTTAATTTCAACCCCAATGTCCCCAGTAGTTACATTCATTTCTTCATTCAACAAGTATTTATTGAGTGCCAGCCATGTGGCAGGCACTGTGCTGAGGATACAGAGGTGAAAATACAAAATTTCTCTCTCAAAGAGCCTTGCTTTCTGGTGGAGTTAGCAAATCCCTGTGTGGGAAGTACTGTTATACCTGACACTTCCTGAGCACCATTTAATTTGCCATAAAAACTCTGCAAGGCACATACTATTATGTCCATTTCATAGACAGGAACACAAGTTCAAAGTAAAATGATTCAGCTAGTAAATGCAGAACCCAAATTCAAATCCAGGTTTTCCTGGCTACCAAGTCCATGTTTTCAATGACTACTTATTTCTAAAATAATAATCTGTGTATATAGGGAGGAAAGAAAGAAGGGGCTTAGAAGGCCTTTTGCTGGTAGGATATCCTTTCTGGAAGGGGATATTCTTGGTTCCCTTTAGGTGGTTTTTCTTATTTGTACTTTTTCTTTGATTTTTATATTTTCTTCAATAAATATCCTATACTTTTGTAGTCAGATAAAAAAAATAAGTAAAAGACATAAACATTTTAAAACTCATATATACCCCTAAGAATTGAAAACAGGTATCCAAACAAATGCAGGTATACACATAGTCATAGCTGTATTACTCACAGTAGCCAAAAGATGGAAGCAGTGTAAATGTCCATCCATGGAATGACTGGTAAACCAAGAATGGGACAGACATACGATGGAATATTACTTAGCCATAAAAATGAATGAAGTTCTGATACATGCCATAACATGGATAAATCTCAAAAATATTATGCTGAGTGAAAGAAGCCAGACCTAAAAGGCCACATGTATGATTTCATTCATGTGAAATATTCAGAAGAGATAAATGCGCAGAGGCAGATATTGGATTTGTTGCCAGGGGCTGGCTAGAGCGGGAAAAGGGAGCAACCACTTTATAGGAACAGACTTCCTTTTGGGCCACCAGATGTGTTTTCCAATTGGATAGAAATGGTGATTGTACAGCATTGTCAGTGTACCAAATGCCACTGAACTGTTCAGTTTAAAATAGTTAATTTTATGTTAAGTGAATTTTGCCAAAATAAAACAAAAATAAGAAAACTCTAAATAAACAAAACAGTCATCTTGAAGAGCTTTGGCCTTGCTATTCTTCTGTACTGCTGGGTCTCTGAATGCTACAAAAATAGCTTTAACATTGCAACACTAACTCTTTTTACTTAGTGCTAAAGCCCCAGTTTTGAGTAAGAGCTCTGGCATGTCCACTAATATAGTAACCCTGGGCCATTCACTAACCCTCTCTGGACTTCTTTGACCTCAGTTGTCATGCAAGGGTAAAAATGTCCACTGAAGTCACTCCCAGATCCTAATATGATAACACTGTGCTTTGTAAACTGTAAATTGACTTGAATATGTGTTTCTTTGTTTTTATGTCAAGAAACAGTAGGTGATCTGAAATTATCTCTGTTTACCAAGCATCTGTGTTAAAAGAACTGTGAGCATAAGGGGTAAGATCTTGGTAAAGGGTCTCTTTAGAGGCCATACTTTCTGTTGTTGTTGATATTGCTGTTTTTTGTTTGTGGGTGTTTTGGTTTTGTTTTTACTTTATAATAAAGTTATTCACGTAAAAAGGAATGTTTGGGGCTAGGAGAAATGTTGAGGTAATGGAAAACTCTAACAATAAGACCATACATTGAAAACAAGAGCTCAGGGAAAGCCTTTCTGCTGGTGACAGGCATTTTTCTGCAAAGAATTCCCAATAGGAATAAAATATTGTGATGATAGTTGAGTCAGACTTTTGTCCTGGAGCGCAGGCAAATCATAGGCAGACCTTGAGATACTGGCCTTGCAATGAGTGTCACTTTGGTGCCGAGTAACAGAAGGATGCTATCATCCTGCATCGAATCAGAGGAGCCCTGTAGCCCATCCCTGCAGTCCACCCAAACCAGTTAGACAGTGCCTTCTCAGCCCTCAGCAGCCCTCATCCTGCCCAGAGAGGAATTTGGAGAAGGCCAGGGGAAACCTTGAAAAACCACCTCAGCATCCACCCAAATGGCTTAGGTCCTCTTTCCCAGGGTCAGCTAAAGCAGGAGACTTCTATCAGGAAGATAGATGGCTCCCAGCAGCTCAGCAATTTTAAGGTAAGGTGGGCCTAATGGGTCACCTGTTCCATTTATTGCCCTTATCTTTAAATCTTTTTCTTACAAACAAACAAACAAACGAAAAACACTAGCCCTTGCAAAATCTAAACATATTTATTTATTGTAGAAAAATCTAGAAAATAAAATGAAGCCAAAATTATGTTACTGCTAACAGATATTCTTTTATTCTTTTAATTCTTTTAATTATGTTACTGCTAACAGATAATCTTTTAATTTTATGCATGTTTTATAGATATATTTACTGAAATGGAATCATATTGAAGCATTCTCTTTTGTAAACAACATTTGTTTCTTACCAACAATTTCACAAACATCATTCTGTGTCTCTGTCACCAGGCTGGAGTGCAGTGGCACGATCTGGGTTCACTGCAACCTCCACCTCCTGGGTTCAAGTGATTCCCCTGCCTCAGCCTCCCGAGTAGCTGGGACTATAGGTGCCACGCTCCGCTGATTTTTTGTATTTTAGTAGAGACGGAGTTTCACCATACTGGTGAGGATGGTCTCCATGTCCTGACCTCATGATCCACCTGCCTCGGCTTCCCAAAGTGCTGGGATTACGGGTGTGAGCCACTGTGCCTGGCCTAAACTTAGTTCTTATCTAAGACATTGATATGGCTGTTGACAGGAAAAGGATGTAGACAGAGCCTCCATCATGATGACACTTTGTCTTGTTGCCAGTATGGAGAACTGCCTCTCTTCTCTTACAAATGCATATAGTTTAGATCATGTTTTTAAAGTAATTTTCACTGATTTCAGCATCTTCCTGTTGCTCTGATCTTTAAAGTCAGCATTCCCATTTTGTCATATTAATTCACTCAGCAAGCATTTGTTGAGCTATGTGCCAGACACTATGGTAGGTGCATAAATAAATAATATGCATCTGTCCTCAAGATGCTCACAGTCTAGTGGGAGAAACAGAGCAAATGAAGTGAGCATATAATATATTTGGGGAAGTTGGGGATAAGGCTTTGTGGAGGTGACATTTGAGTTGGGTCTTATAGGATGCACAGGTATTTGCTAAATAGGAAGCAGATTAAGGACACATCTGGCCATGACCCACATCTCCTCTCTTTAGCCCACATGAATGCCAATATTGCATGCATATTTTCTCTCACAGTTCCTGCTGTTTTTCTGCAAGCAGTGTTTTCTCATTCACAATTAGAATTTTATTCTTGGCATTCTAAAAGATGTAATTGTGATTCAGAAATGCTAAGAAGAAAGAATATGCACCATTATTTAGCTAGAGGACTTAAAATTTTTTTTTGGATACATAGTAGGTGTATATATTTATGGGTTATTTGAGATATTTTGGTACAGGCATGCAATGTGTAATAATTACATCAGGGAAAATTGGGTATCTATTCCCTCAAGCATTTTTCCTTTGAGTTAAAAACCAATTATACTCTTTTAGTTATTTAAAAATGTACAGTTAAATCATTATTGTCTATAATACCCCTGTTGGGCTATCAATACTAAGCCTTATTCATTCTTTTAAAAATATAGAACACTTCACGAATTTGCATGTCATCTTTGCCCAAGGGCCATGCTAATCTTCTCTGTATTGTCCTGATTTTAGTATATCTGCTGCCAAAGCAAGCCCTAGAGGAATTTTTAAGATGTATTCAGATCATTGAACATCCTGTGTCATTCATGTCTTTTTTCAGTACTAGTTTTATGATCATTACTTCTTATATATATGTATATATATATATATATATATATATATGTATTTTTTTTTTTATTGTACTTTAGGTTCTGGGGTACATGTGCAAATCATGCAGGGTTGTTGCATAGGTGCATACATAACCAAGTGGTTTGCTGCCTCCATTCCCCCTTCATCTATATCCAGAATTTCTCCCCACATTATCCCTCCCCACCCTCCCCATGCCCCACTGTCCCTCACCTAGCCCCTATATTTATATTAATAAAAATAATAATTATTATTAACATTCATAGAGTACCTTCCACATGCTAGGTGCTGTGAATGGTACCTTACATATATTATCTCCTTTACCATTAACAAAGAAGAAATCTGAGCTCAGAGAGGTTGAGTAACCTAAGGTCATGATGCAACTCATAAAGCAGCAAAACAGATTTGAACATTGGTTTCTCTGTCTCCTAAGCCTGACCATTTACATTTTCTTATTCTACCCAATTGTTCAGTATACTCTCCGACTCTCTTCTTTGGTCTTTACCCATTGACTCTTCTCTGTAATTGCCATTTGGATTAGTCTGCTAGGGCTGCCATAACAAGATACCACACACTGTGTGACTTAAACAACAGAAATGTATTGTATTACACTTCTGGAGGCTGGAAAGTCCAAGATCAAGGTCCAGCAGTGATCACTTTCTAGTGAAGGCTCTCTTTCTGCCTGGTGGATGGCCACTGCCTTTTTGCTCTGCCCTTATATGGCAGAGAGAGACAGACTGACAAGTCTCTTTTTTTTTTAATGAGGCCAACAATCTTATCAGATTAGTGCCCCACCCTTATTACCTTATTTAATGTTACCTCCTAAAAGCCCTATCTTTTTTCTTTTTTGAGATGGAGTTTTGGTCTGTTGCCCAGGCTGGAGTGCAATGGCACAATCTCAGCTCAGGACAACTTCCACCTCCCGGGTTCAAGCGATTCTCCTGCCTCAGCCTCCCGAATAGCTGGAATTACAGGCATGCGCCACCATGCCTGGCTAATTTTATATTTTTAGTAGAGGCACAGTTTCTCCATGTTGGTCAGGCTGGTCTCAAACTCCCAACCTCAGGTGATCCACCCACCTCAGCCTCCCAAAGTGCTAGGATTACAGGTGTGAGCTATAGCACCTGGCCCAAAGCCCTATCTTTAAATACAGTCACATTGGAGTTAGGCCTTCAACCCTAACTTCAATATAAGTTTTGGAGGAACACAGTGCAGTCCATTGTACCATTCTTAAAACATTGCATATATTTTTTCCATGGTTTTGCTTATGCTCTTTTACCAGCATAAGCTTTCTGCCTTTCAAAATCTTTTCAATCGTTGATTACCCAACTCAAATGTCATTTCCTATAAAGCCTTCTCTGGTTTTCCAGTCAAATTTAGTTATTTCTCCTATTCAGTAATGATACTTTGATGGTATTTTGATTGAGCCCTGATTTTACCCAAACTACATTATGTATTTAAGCTTTTTGAAGTCAGGGACTGTGTCTTAATATGCTCCCAGTTTGCTCTCAATTTTATTAGTACTCCATAACATTTATGACTTGAGTTTTCATTAGTTCCAAAGAATGAGGGAGGCATTTGGGTGAGTTTAGGCTACATAAGAGAAATGCTTGTGCCCATCTGCCAGTGTTGGAAGTGATGCCTTGCAGAAGACAGAAAAATGTTGCTTGAGGGGTTTAGACTGAGACCACTAGGTAAAAGTTACAAAGAAGCAGATTTCTGCCCAATATATGAAAAAACTTTTTAACGAATAACATAACAGTGAAGGAAACTAACACTCATTTATAATCAGTTGCTAAACTGCTGCTTTACAATTTCCACTTCCACCTGGCCTTATAAAATAGTTTCCATCTTTTATAGATGAGAAGACAAAAGTTCCCAAAAGTCTAAAGATCTGATATAAGATCATGTAGTCTACCTCCTTCACTCATTTCTTCATGGAGAAGTCGTCTCTCTTTCTCTAGAGAAATTGAAGCCAATTGCATAACCAGTTTTCAGGAATGCCATATCAAGAATGCTCTGGGGGTGTTGGTATAACTAATATTTCAGTTCTCTTTAATCTCTGAAGTCTTCTGACTCAGGAATTCTCCATCCCTGACATGGATTTAATGGAAATAGACCTATAAAACCTAACTTCTCCCATCCCTTTGTGGATAACATATATTAAAAAACTTGTATTAAGATTATTACAAATTATCGTTACATTGTTTCATGTATGGTGGTCCTGTCAACTAGGGGTGTGTGTGTGTGTGTGTGTGTGTGTGTGTGTGTGTGTTTTGAGACAGGATCTCACTCTTTGCCCAGGCTGAAGTGCAGTGGCATGATCGCAGCTCACTGCAGCCTTGACTTCCTGGACTCAATCGATCTTGCCACCTCAGCCTCCTGAGTAGATGGGATTCCAGGCACATACCACCATGCCTGGCTAATTTTGTGTGTTTTTTGTAGAGATGAAGTTTTGCCGTGTTTCCCAGGCTGGTCTTGAACTCCTGCGCTCAACCGACCTGCCCGCCTTAACCTCCTAAAATGCTGGGATTACAGGCATGAGCCACCATACCCAGCATCTGTCAGTATTTATAAAGCTGTTTGGGGGACACAGCTTGGAAATATCCATACTAACAAAATTGACTCGATTCTGACCAGTAGAGACTAAATTTTCAACCGAGGGCTACACTGTCTGGGGAAGAAAATGGTAATATTCATGAGTTGTCCCTGGCTATAGAAGTCAGATGGATGAGGTACTTCACCTTGCTGTCCTGAGTACATTCCATGCTGAAGGTGGGTCTCAGCAGGCAGAGCCCCCCAGGGTCAACTTCTGGGGCAGGCAGCCAACATTATGATGCAGCTGCCATTTTTCGTGGATGATTCATGTGTGAAAGTGTCTCCCCCAAAAGAATTTGGGTCGTCTTGTTCTTTTTTCCAGAGCCAGGCTCTTATCAGACCAGAAGAGTCTCTTCATACAAATGGATCCCAGTTGGGAAGTTTATGAATGTTAAGGATAGTTGTTCGTTCCAAATACATAACCCTTTTTGTCTGTGGCATCTTATATTTGACTAGATTGCTTTTTCTCCTTAACAGAATTGGATCTTAGAATCCTGGGGTGTACATTTTGATGTGACTTCAGAGATAACTTAAAAAATTATCATGTATCTCTGTCTTCTAAATTCAGATGGTTTAACTCATTATTTGTTTTTTCCGATGTGAAGGCATAGCATTAATGTGAACACAGCTTTTGCTTGTGTGTGTGTGTGTGTGTGTGTGCACATGTGCAATATAACATTTTGGCATGTGCTATGAAACTCTTCTGTACTCTTTTTTTTTTTTCCTGTTCAGAAGAAAGATGACAGCATTAAATCAGCTGCCAGGAACACCCAAAACCAGTTCAGTATTTTCCCCCTGTTTCTTTTCCTAGGAAAAATATCATAGGTATCTTCCTCCTCTTCCATTTTCATTATGTAAAATGTGTTGTTCTTGGATAGAGATTGGAGGAAGAAGAGAATGGTATTTTGCAGTGTCTTTCAAGGAATAAATGCCATCAAAACACTGGAATATGAAGTTGACACTACTTTGAAATAATGTAGCCCAGTCTGCCTGAACCTTAACAGACATGACCCAAAGGAAAAAATGATTCATAAAATATCAAAAGTACCTTGTGACAGAGGTGGGACCAGACTTTATCCCTGGTCTTCACTGCACAGCCTTATAACATCATAGCTTCTCAGAAGTATCCTAAGATTGCAATGGAGATTAGACCAAGCAGTCGGCCCCGTTAGAGCCTGGAGGATACTATCAGAGCAAAGTGTCTTTGTTTCTTCTTAATCACAGTCTTATTATAAGCCTTAAAGATTTAGGACCAACAAAAGGAAATTCTCAATTTCCATTGCTTTTTATATTCAACTTTTAAAGACAAAGATGGAAAAGAAAAGAAAATAAACAAGGGACTTTTTTTTACAAAACAATATTCTGTGTGAAACTACTTATATGAGTTACCTAGAGTAGTCAAATTCATAGACAGAAAGTAAAAGGGTGGTTGCCAGGGATTGGGAGAAAAGGAGAATGGGGAGTTAGTCGTTAGTGGACAGATTTCAGTTTGGGAAGATGAAAAATGTTTTGGGATGGATGGTGGTGATGGTTGCATAACACGGATTGTCCTTAATGCCACTGAGCTAAACACTTAAAAATAATTAAAATGATACATTTTGTTATGTGTATATTACCACAGTTTTCAAAAACCACATCCTTGGTATAATCTAGAATCTCCATACCCCTATGCACACGCATCCCGAGAAACAGGATATCATATTCTAAAGAATGATAATAACAAATTTATGCTATTTTTAATTCACCTTAATTTTGTTGTTTTCAAAATAATTGCATATACATGATGGCATCTGATAGTCACCAAAACTGGGAGAAAAGCATGACAGATCTTTTACTTCACAGATGAGGAAACTGAGGCTCAAAGTTACACTGCTGACAAGTAACAGAGTGGTACTAGAACCCAGGACTTGTGATATATATTCCTGGAGCCATGTATGATCGCATGTAAAAATTTTAAATTGATACTTAACATATTATACTTACGAATCTTGGAAAAGTGACTAATACATTTTAAAAGGATTTTCAAAAACTTGAAGTGGTTTAGAGGTTTTGGGTATGAAAATTGGTTAACTTAGTTACCTCGTTATCTAGACATTCTGATTAACTGAGGTTTTATTACATAGTAATAATAATAACAAACCCTTATATAGACCTTCACTGTGCAGGTACTGCTATAAGTGCCTTAAGTATACTAACTCATTTATTGAAATGTATTATTTGTATTTAAAATGTATAACAAAATTTATTGAGACTTGCATGTGCCAAACGCTTTCCTTAGTGCTTTATACACTTTATCTCATTTAATCCATATAACAGTCAGAAGCAACAGGTATTACTGGAGCTTGGAGATGTGAAATAATTTGCTCAAGGATACACGAGAACAAGTGACACAGCCAGGACTCAAATCCAGGTCCACCCACCTCTTCACTATGACTCAGATGGTGCGTGTGGGCCTTTCTAATCATTGTCGTCTCTAAATATTACTTACATTATTCAAGTCGCTGGAGCAGTGTCCAAGGAGGGATGCTGGTTGGCTCATAGATTACTTCTTGAGAGACTTCTGAGTTTCACCCTGAAATTCTGACTTGAAATTTGATTTCATTGCTGAAAATGGAAGAAATACAGCTTTCATCTTCATGCGTAATTTGCTTTTTCTTTTTTTTTTTATTATCCTGAGACTTACTGTAAATCACACTTTCCCAACAGTCCCGGGGGTTCTGATTATGTTCATGGGCTCTAGCTAAAAGCAAGGGCAGTAAATTACTGCCACTTTGTTTGGAAATTTTTTTAGCCACAGTACATTAGCTGCTTTTGTTTGCTTTTCCACTGGTGGTGTGCCCATTTTTATTTCAGAATTTGTTTCTTGAATGTCTCATATGTGAATAATGTAGCTTCCAAAATGGAATGGTTGGAGAAAAAATATGAATAAGGGTGTCTTGTTTGGCATCTGTAAGATTTTAAAGCATTTACAGCAAAAATGAGTTATCGAATCTCCCACCTCTCCTTCTCATACTCTGTCTCTCTCTCTCACTTACTCATTGTCTGCATTCTCTTTCCTTCCTATTCTCTCCATTCTACTCCATTTCCCTCAAAACAATTGCTAGATAATGACCATTGCAGTGGCTAATATCAGATAACTACCAAGAAATGCCTTCTTTCAGGCTTTTCTAAATATTCTTGTTTATTTGAAAGATTGATAGATCAGAGGGTCAGGGGACGTGTTTTATTGTAAGTTTCTTGTTCCAAATTTCCTGACATTTTCCATTAAAAATATGTAAATAAATAAGCCTTTAAAAAGGAAGGAATGGGGCTAATAAGAACCAGACCCTAAAGTAATTGTCAAAATGTCAAAAGTAACTGCTTTTCCTTGATTCAACGTCATTAATCTTCAGGTAGGTACCTACCTTTCCATAGAATCTCCCTAATAGCTTGACCTGATTCTCCTGCTGGGCTAGTCCACAAATAGAGTGCGTTCTAAAGTGACACCAAAATCCTTCATAGCTTTCAGGAATTGGTGTGGGAGTTCAGTGGAGACATTTGCATATGTTTTCAAGTCACGTCTTTTGGTAAAGTGATGAGAAAGGAGTCTGTAGCACACACTAGCAGTCCGGAGCTTAAGGTCTCCTCTTGAGTCTGCATCATCATCATGCTTGTGGGATCATCCTAAAGGTGCTAGAAAACAATGATGCTTGTGTGCAACCTAGATGAATTTGAAAATTAACTGGTTTTCCTCAAGTTTGTCAGAGTTTCTAAAGTGGCTTTGGAAAGGGTACCAGTGCACATGAACAGGAAGCTTAATTTAGAGAATTTTCATTGTTGTCAATAATCCATACAAAAATTGGTTATTTCATTTTCTTGGGCTTTATATGAGATACCTTTCAGGGAGGCTGCCTACCTCATCATAACCCTCTGTTGTCTGATAGCTGCTCTCATGACCCCATCATGAGGGGCATTTAGTAGCCATGTTTGTATTTATAACCCTGTCCTTCTGGCAAGAGTTGATTGGACCAGGGAGAGGGCACCTGGCTCAGGTTACACCAGAGTCTCTTTCCCAGGAGTTTGCAATTGGAACTCAGAGGTAGCCAGTTAGTGTTTGTCAGTTGCTGTTAGCCCCAGGAGATCAACCTGGGGGCCAGAGTGTTGATCTTCTACTGTGTGCATAGAAAAGCCAAGAAAGCTGGTTTTCAAAGAGAGACGTAAGCAGATTCATAAAGAGAATTAGAGTCTGGGGGTGGAGGGAGATTCCTGATCTGGTTCCTGGCAGATTTCCAGTTCTTGGTTCCTGTTCCTCTCGAAACCTGGCCAAATATCTTGCCAAAGTTCCATAAGAAACCCTTGCATCCTATGTTAAATTTTCCATCTACCTCATCTGCTTTTCCTCATCATCTTAAACAGGCTTGAGTTAGTTCCTATTGAATGTAATCAAAGGGTCTTAATAAAGACAGGCTGACACCTCTCTGGTGTGTATTTGTTTGATTATAGAGATGGCCAAGTAAACACATAGATGGATGTTTATACTTGCCCTTTGGTACCCTAGAAGGTTTGAGTTGGAAACAAACCTAAGGGATCTCCTAGCCTTATCCTCACATTAGACAGATATGAGAACTGAGGACTATAAACAGGTAAAATCAGTGATTTATCCAGGGTCACAGAGCTAGGACTTGATCCCTGGCCTTCTGGTCATGAGGCCAGCCAATGTTCTTTCTCGGCTGGCTCCCTAGTGCCATCCATCCATCCATCCATCCATCCAACTATCCATCCATCCATCCATCCATCCATCCATCCATCCATCCATCCATCCATCTATCCATCCATCCATCCATCCATCCATCCATCCATCCAACCATCCATCCATCTGTCCATCCATCCATCCATCCATCCAACCATCCATCCATCTATCCATCCATCCATCCATCCAACCATCCATCCATCCATCCATCCATCCATCCATCCATCCACCTTTCCATCCAGTAAATATAAACTGAGCAGGATTCTGCTATATGACAGGTTCTGGGATACATGCTTTTTGTCTTCAGCAAACTCACAGCATAGAAGGACCAAAGTTCTTTATGCTTATTTTTGCTTCATTCCATGGGCTTTCCCATCCGGAGGGCACTTTGCTAACTTTGCTAGCCTATGATCACAGCGAGTTCATCCAAGAATCTCCCAGAATATACTCCCATCATATATTCTCTGTGCCACTTGTGTCATTGTTGCCTAATATCTGTGATAATCCATGTTCATATTGAATCTCCCCTGGGAGATCCTTGAAACCAGGAACTGCATGTAAGTCATTACTTTTACTTCCTAGCACAGAATCTGTCACAAGGTACTTCTCCAATAAATGTCTGCTCCTCTAAAGAATTTATTTCATTCCTTAGAATCTCAAGCAAGAGCTGTATATCAGTTAGCTCCTGCTAGGTAACAAACCACAACAAACCTAGTAGCTTGCAGCTACAATCATGTATTATTATTCTCTCTCCTGGTTCTGAGAGTTGACTGGGATCAGCTAGATGATTCTTGCACAGGGTCTCTCATGTAGTTTCAGTCACATGGTGGCTGGGTCTAGGGTCATCTTAAAGACTTTGTCATTCACATGTCTGATGTCCCAGCTGAGAGGGCACAAGCTGGGCTGTTCCACACAAGTATGTTTGTACAAGAGATGTCCAAGAGCATCTCTTTGTTCTCTCCAAGTACTCTCCATGTGGTGGCCTCAGGGTAACTGGTGTCTGAAGGCTCCCAGAGGTACTGCTTCAAGCTTTTAAAAACCTGACTCTCAAGTCTCTCACACAGTGTCACTTCTGCAACATTCTGTTCTCAGAGGCCCTGCCACATGCAAGGAGGACACGATCACAGAGGTCCTGCCAGTTGCAAGGAAAGGGCACACAGACTCCACCTTCTGGTGGAAGGAGCATCAAAGAATTTGCAGATATGTTTCCACCTCTCTGCTTTATGCTTCTTCTTGCATGAGAAATATGAAAGAAAATGAACACTTTTCAGGGAGCTTTCATTTCAGATGGAAGCTGTGATTTTCAGACAACTGAGAGTTTCTTGCTTCATTGACAGCCATATCCTTTGCAACCAGTTTGCTAGACCTAACCACAGTTACTCACAGAAATTTGCTAACTATGGATTTTAGTGGCCTAGGAGTTAGTATGGGCAGGCAAGATGGATCAGGGCCTCATTTTATCATGCAGTTCTTGTGTGCTGGGAACTGATTAGGCTCTATGGCTATGAAGACCATGATGAAAAGATGCCTTGGGGCTCCTCAATTTAGTCATATATGAGTGGTTCTGTCTTTAGTTGTCACCATGATGAGGGTGTGCAGTTGACATTTCTTGAACAGGGGATTAGGGTGTTAAATACCCTACCACATGCAAGCAAACCTAAAATGCTAATAATTTCTGACCTAATGTCAGAAACAGTGAAGTGGGAGGGAAGCTGAGAGAAGTGCTCTGTGGAGTCCTCAGCAGAAACGCATGGCACATGTCACCAAGGATGGCATCTGGTTTGTGTGCCACACTCTCTCCAACAATTTCACAGCTTCTGCCCTTCCTTTTCCCTCTGCAGCCCTGCTCTCCATCAAAGTTCAATGCCAGCACCTCCCCAACTCTTTCACACGTTCCCTGATTTCTAGAGCTGGACAAGTTCACCCCTCCTACACATAAAACATCCTTCTTCTTACCTCGTCCCTTGTTCTGATTATTTTCATAGGTTTCTTTTCTGTCATTATTTTATGAGGCCAAGGAGAGATGGGACAGGTCCACCATCCATGTCCGCACAAGTGTTTAATAAGTATTTGCTTATTTATCTTCTGTTGCTCCTCTCCTGTCTACTCCTCTCCTCCCCTAAATGCCTGTACATTCCAGCAAGAAGACAGGAAGTCTGGGGTTTCTCTCCCTCTCCACTCCACACTGGGTCTGGCCCACTCTGCCTGATAAAAGTCAGAGAACCATCTGGCCTCTCTGCCACCACCTCAGTAACCTTGGCCAGCCTGTTTTGATCTCAGCCTCCCTCTCTCCACCCGCTCTTGTGAACACCTTCAGCACTCAACATCTTGACCGCACACTTGGTTTTTGATCTCACTTTGACTTGTACTTTCAAATTAGATCCCTGGAATATCTCCTTCTTCCAGAGCTTACGGGGCTCCTAAAGGACAGAGGCCACACCACCTCTTTTTTAAAAAAATTCCACCGATTGCAAGGTGTTACCTCCTTTGGAAACCCTTCTCTGACACCTCTGGCTTGAAAAATGGATTAAGTTTCACCTTCTAGGGTTCTTTACCACCCTGAACATAGCAGAATACACTTTATCATGATTGTCTCTTTACCTGCATGACTCTATAGCCAGGGTGAGCAATCTTTGAATACAGGATCTTATGGATTTATCTATTTATAATAAAATAAAAATAGATTTTTTCATCTCTTCATCTAGCATTTTACACATTTATCTTTGGCAAGCCTGTGATAGGTTTAAGGAGCCACAGCAAATGAAAAAGGCATGGTCACATCCTCAAAGTTCACAGCCTTGTGTGTTGAATTGATTTTTGTCTACTTTCTTGCTACAAAGAAAATAGTACCTCCCTCAGTTTTCATCTCCAGATTTCTCAGTGATTTTCTGTTTTCTTAAAAAGCAGTAGAGCAGATAATCTCTAATTGCTGAGGAATTTGGTTCAAAATTTGAAGCCAAAACCGCCCCATTCATGAGAGAGAACCTTCAAGTGACAGGGACTTCACCATTGCACTGCCTTGCTAACAAGAGCTCTTGAGATGTGGTCAAGTCAGCAGATTCTTTCAAACTTTGAAATATGGATCTTGCACAATGAATGGAGAAAGGAGGAAAGAATGGCTTGTATGCCCTTTTGTGTTCCCTAAAGTTTACCTTCTGGGAAAACATGAAACTGGAATGTCAGCCTCGGTGGAACTGAGTTGGAATGCTGACTGGCACACATCTTGATTAAACAGGAGTTTCCGAGATTGTATAACTATGTGATCCCCAGAGGAATAGAAACTGATGGGCCAGAATGACAAACTTTTATTTTTGAAAGCCACCCAGGCTCCATTTAGAGCCATCAAATGCTTGAGAACTTATTATGACTGGGCAAGCCACTGCCTCACAGAGTCAGGCCAGTGTAGTGAAAATACACATAGATTTTGTCTTTGAAGACCCTGAATGTGGCCTAGTTCTTCCTAGCAGCAGGCCCTCTACCAGGGCTGAAAGCACAACTACTGCATTTGCATGACGTAGAAGCAGCTAGAAACTTTCATGGTGAGAATCACGCATCGTGCTGATGCTGAGGCATCTCCTGCTCATAGTACTGAAATCACAGAGGTGACTTATGATGTGTTCTGTTTGTGTTGGCCCAAAGCCCAAAACAGAAATGTATTTCAGGCTTGGCTTTCTAGATTCTGTCTCCAGTCATTTAAAAGTTCATTAATGATGTGGACCCACTCATCCTGTCCTGCTATAGTTAAGGTCTGTCAGCATTTTTCAAAGGTTTATAATTCAACCACAAAGGAGAATGCAGTCTTTAGGTTGCAGTGTGACCCACAAAGCTTAAGCCCAGGAGTCAGAAACTTTGCTTTTTTGTTGTTGTTTGTAAGTTATACCCTTACTAAGTTATAGTGAAGCAAAATAATAGCTGGTGGTTCTGTTGGTATTATTTGGTTTGGTTTTACAGAGATGGGAAAAGCTGCAAGTGACTTCTTGGAATGTAGATGTACCCAAACCCTAAAGAGTTGTTAGGCCTATGGATTTACTTATCAACCTAGCATTCAGCTAAAGATGGGGGTTTAGTTTTTTAAAAATTACCATTTTAAAATTGGGATGGATGAGGCTGAGAAAGTTAGAAAAAAGATTGGGAATATTTCTCCAAAACTCAAGGACCAATTCTCAAGCCAGGAACTTGGTATCCAAAATTTCAGTTAAAAGACTTTGGTCATATTAAATAGAAATAAAGTGATTGGCCTGATGGTTCAGTATGTTTCTGCCCATAGCTTCTAAGTATTCCGATTTAAAACTTCAAGTGAAACATGCACACATGATAAATATAAAATAACAAAATGATAGCTTCCCATAATAAAAATACTTGAAAATTTGAGGTAAAATAAATTAAATATTTAAACCCACAAAAATTCACTTTCTATGTCTGTTCAGCTGCTATAGCAAACTACCACAGACTGGATGGCTTACAAAATAACAGAAATTTATTTCTTAACAGTTCTCCGGCTAGAAATTCAAGATCAGAACACCAGCATGGTCAGGTTCTCTCTGGTGAGGACTCACTTCCTGGTTCACAGACAACTGTCTTCTTGTTGTGTCCTCACATGGTAGGAGAGGCAGGGGACGTCCCTGGGGTCTGTTTTATAAGGGGACTAATCCCATTCATGAAGGTACCACCTTTATGACATCATTTCCCAAGGCCCCACTTCATCACCCTCAGCATTGAACATACTAATTTTAGGGGGCCAGAAACATTCAGACCATATATTCACAAAACATTATAATCAGGAAAAGGTCTCTTAGAGTAACCTAATTGGTGGTTACCAAGGATCCCCTTAAATAACCTGCTCCTGGGGTAAAAATAAAGACTGGTTGGTATGGGAAGGAGGTTTTATCTGGATGGTCTCAGGTGAGTTAATAGTGAGAAAAGTTCTTAATGACAGTAGGTTACAAAATACGGATTGGGAGTAGGAACAGGAGAAGAGTGTCAACGGAACTGAAATCTAGTCCTAGCTGTGTAGAGCCTAGCTATGCTAAGACCTCTGTAAACCTTGGTATCTTCCTTAAAATGGGGCTGGAAAATCCTCTGTGTATCACAGGGTTCTGGTGAGGACAAAATGTAATAATTCATGTAAAATGCCTGATAGAATCAGCACCCAACACACGTTCCCTTCTCCTCCCTATACCTGAGACTCAAAGCAATCTAAATGCTGGAAACCAGCCACTCGCATTTGGCATAGATATTTTCTTAAGAGGAAAAAGTAGTTTCCCCTGAGCTCTTAAGAGTGTATTTACATACAATTGGCCTATTTGTAAAAAAGATCTACTCATTAAAATAAGCCTCTAGGTAGTGAAGTCAAAGTTTTCTTAAACTTCTTTGAGTTGCTCCTCGTGATAAGTGGGCTTCCTAAGGAAAGACCTATAAAGGTGGCTGTCTTTCCCCATTATCCCTGATTTATAGGGGGTTTTGCTCTAAGTGCATATTTGCAGAGCCATTCCTAATGTATGTGTGTTCCCTCCCCAAAAAGGAGGCACATGATTGGCCACTTGTTGTCTTTGGTCCAGTGGATACTCTTTAAACCCACTCTTAACTACTCAGTAGTCAGTAGCCAAGCTCAGCTTGATGCATTAGTCCTTGTGTTCTCTAGAAAATGTGTTCAGACAGGACCCAGCCCAGCACAGCACTTCTTTTCTTTTCACTTTTAATCATCACATGCCCTGGTTTCCAGCAGGTTCGTTCCGCCACGAAATGTTTATGTTCATCGTACCGCCTCTGTACTTAACCTGGGGCAGAGGTTTGGATACTGGAGAGTGAAGACGAAGGGTTGGGTTGGAGATGTGATTTCACGCTTTATCAGCAATGTGACTTTAGGCAACACACTTAATATTTCAGCATTGTTTTCTTCTTCCGAAGAAGGGATTGTAGTGGAGAATACTCCTGAGGATTTTTGAGGAATAAATTAATTACAGGGTTTAGCAGGAAGCCAGGCAAGAGTCAGTGGTCAGGAAATGTTAGTGATAGTTACTGTAGCCAAGTATTCTCTTAGTCACTGCACAGGAGAATCATTTGGAAAGGGTTTTTAAAAAACGCTCATGTCTGGACTCCATTCTCGAATGATTAAATTAGAAGGGTGAGACCCAGGTATCAATATATTTTTCTGGAATGCTTTTGATATTCCAAAGATGGATTATCTCCTTTAACCCCCACAACATCCCTAATGGGTAGGTATCTAAGGGTGAGACCCAGGTATCAATATATTTTTCTGGAATGCTTTTGATATTCCAAAGATGGATTATCTCCTTTAACCCCCACAACATCCCTAATGGGTAGGTATGATTATTAGCCCATTTCAGAGTTGAGGAAACTGAGACTCAGAGAGGTTGCTATGACTTAACAGCAAGTTAGAGGTGGTGCTCTGATACAAAGCCAAGCAGTCCGGCTCTGGAGCCTATGCTCTTGGTTGGTGTGACACTGTCTATTATTATAAGCAGGGCCTCCAATAAGATGTCCGATGAGAACTAAGATCCAGCAGGTGGGATCAGCCGATGGTCTCAGGTCCCTTCATACCCTCAGCTTACCCACCTCCTGCTCCTACTTTCAGCTCTGTGCATTCGGGACTTCCCAGCAGCCCTGTGTCAGATAATGAACTGTGGTTATTCAGAAGTCCCCTGCTATTTCGGCTGATTTTATTAAATGCAGCTTGTGGCTTCGACTCAAGAATGTGCAAGCTGATTTAGATTAGGCTTTGCATTGAGTTTATTAAGATAAAAAATATTTCCCGAGATAGTGAGTCAGAAGTATTTATGGTGAAGTGTGCTGAAAGTGAACGCAGGTTGATAGCGTGAACAGAATGTTCTCTCCAAGTCAAATGCGATGACCTAACTGTGTTTGGCAGCCTTCCTTTATGTTTAGCTAAGCATTTTATTTCATGTTGGGAACCTCCTTCCTCTTCTGAAAAGCATCAGTCATGTGGGAGGCTAGGATTTTGGCATATGCCTCCTTTGATGCCGAGACCCAGGCCCTAAGCCTAATTGTGACTGGCTCCTTGGCTGACTGGTGGGTTGCCATGGCAAAGGACTGCTCAACTTTTTATATCTCAGTTTCTCTCACCTGTCAAAATGGGAATATAACTCTTGGCCCCACCTCCCTCCCTGAGGAGAGATGGGGGGGCACTTTGAAAATTAAGTAATAAATGTTGGGAAGGATTTGTGGATTTGTGGATGTGACATCTTGTCAAGTGGGTAAGTAATAAATGGGGTGTCTCCAAAGCTAATTTGCTTAAAATTCACTTGAGCCTTCCATTTACTTCATCAACCAGCATTTGTTAAATACCTACGAAGTTCACGATAACACATGAAGTGTTATCGTGAATACAAAAAATGAAAAAAGGAGTAAATAGAGTCTCAATTCCCAGAGAGCTCAAAAACTAACTTTTTTCTTGCCATTCACTTTTTTTGGTTCATTAAGCCTCAGTACAGACCATGCCTGTGCTGTATTTAAAAAGCTCATTCTCAATGATGACTTCCAGTTACATCATAAGCAACTAGTGGTGATTTAGTTGTTTTCAGTACCAGTGGGTATTGTCACGTGCTTGATGGACTCATAAAAAGGCCAGAATATTTTTTAGTCTAGGTTATGAGTAGTGTAAAGGACAATGAAAGACTACAGGTTGGATTGATTGGGAATCCAACTGCATCAGATTATAATATGGTCTCTGCTGTTCAAAGGCCTGGGTTTGGGTCCTGGCTCTGCCACTTTCTGGCTGTGTATGACTTTGGGAAATTCCTTAACTTCTCTGTGTCTCTGTTTCCTTATCTCTAAAATGAGGTTAATTTTAGAGTCTACCTCATAGGATTGTTGTCAAGTTTAAGTTAAAGTGTGTAAGATGCTCTGAATACTGCCTGGCATTTTGTAAATGCTCAGAAAACTGTTAGCTACGATCATCACTTCCTATTGTTAATGGAAAAAAATGGTGGAACTAAAAGGATACTGGCATTTCATTTCCGTACATTGTAAAAATAACAAATCCTTTTAAATTCAGAGTCCCAAACTTTTGCCCAGATCTGACACAATCGCTTGGGATTGTCCCAAAGCCCCAAACGGCCTGTTCGGAAATAGAAAACATGCCATGCATGCCACTCTGCTCTCTGACTCATACTGCTCAGACCCTGAGCTAACCCATTTTGTTCTGAAAGCCTTACACCAGTCTAGGTCCACGAGGGCTGGGAAGGGGCAGCTATGGAGTGCGATGGAAAGAGCACTGGACCTGGAGTCCAAATCCTGGCTTTGCCTTTTATTAGCTGTGAACTCTGGGATAGGCCTTTAAGTCCTCTGGACTGCAGTTTACCCATCCTAATTGTGCAAAAGCAATGGTGAGTGAAACTGCTGAAACAAATTCAGGCAGTGGCACCGAACTGTACCAAACTAGTGGTCACTGTACACTCCACTGCCATACACTTGTAGTTAAAAAAAAAAAAAAAAAAGCTAATTGCACTTAAGAATGTCGTCCATGGAGCAGTAAAATTTATTAATCATATTAAATCTTGACCCTTGAATACATATATTTCTAATATTTTATATGGCAAATGGGCAGTATACATAAAGTAATCCTGCCAAATACTATGACTGTCTCAAAGAAAAGCATTTTAGTTCTGAGCTGAACTAGCCACTTTTGATTTAAAGAATGACCAACAGAGAAATTATGGTTAGTTATTCTTGAATATTCTTTAAAATGAGCGAAATGAACTGGCCACTTCAGGGAAACAGTAGTAGTAGTTGCCAATTATAAAATTTGAACTTTCAAGCAAAAATTAGAATTTGACAAAACTTTTAGCCACCATCACGAGCTTGAGACCTTCTTCTCAATCATAGCTGATGACGCTGGTGGTGATATAAATGCATTTGAATTTTCTATGTTAGATAAGTAAGGGTGTCCACATTTTGAAAATGAACATAACTCAGTAAACCAGTGTTTTCTAAATGGGCAATGCATCGTGTTACAAAATCATGCATAGAATAACCATTCAAAGTACAAGATAAATCAATCTATTATAATGTAATAGATTATGAAAAGTTTGTTGATATGATTTCAGGTTTCACATTGCAACCAACCTTTAAGAAAGTACCACCTATCAAATGTTGATGTAGTATCAAAGAAGAATATCCTAAATCATCTGAAAGACTGTTAAAAACCATTCCCTTTTCCAACTGTGGGAAGCCAGATTTTCTTTAACCAAAACAACATACCTCAACAGATTGAATGCTGTAACAGAAGGCTTCAGCTGTCTGGTTTTAAGGCAAATAATAGATGTGTAATCATTTTTTAAAATGCCACTTTTTTCACTATTTTTGATGTATGTGTATGGAAAATATTTTTCACTAAATATTTTTACTAAAATATTTATATTAAGCAATGGGACTGTCCTTATTTTTAAATAAGTTAATAAACAAATATTGTAAAACTTTCTCTTTGGGGGCATCAGTATTTTAAAGATTATCTAGGAGTCCTGAGACCAAAAAATTTGAAAACTACATCACGGACTCTGGAGCAAAAATAATTTGTTTTAAACCTCGCTTCTACTTACTGTGTGATCTTGGACAACTTTCTTACCTTCTCTGTTTCCCATGCGTAAAATGTTCATACGAATACCTGTCATGACAATAAATACCATTTAGGTATTATGTATTATCACCATCATTATGATATCATTATCGTTGTCAGTGTCATCATCCTCATCATTACTAGTATTAGCACTGGCTGGGAGACATCGTTTGTTCAGGGACACAGAGCTAGAGGTGGATTCAGTGGGAATGGAATTTTTCCCTTAAGCCAGACTGTACCCTACCTCCTATTTACCGTCTGCCATCTCAACGTTTGTAGTCTAGGGAATAAGGGAAAAGAGGATGAGAAATCTCCCATAGCACATATCATCAGAACTACTGAATCAAACCACTGAAAACGGTACAAATAGCCAGGTTTACATGTAGAAGCCAGATTGCTTTGTGTGGCATTCAAGCTCACTGGACACCTGCTACCTGTCATCCAGTAGTTCTGCAGATGCCCATTCAGAAACACAAACTGTCTCAGAAGAAGCAGACCAGACCTCAAAGGCCCAGGTAATAGATTATGAATCCAAAGCCCAGGATTCACAACCGATTGATAATAGATGTATATTATCAATAGATTATGATAATCTGTTATGATAATAGATTATGAGTCCAATGTGAATTGAGTCCAGTGTGAATTTCCTCTGCACCGGACACCTTTGCTGGGATGCCCAGGTGTTCTCTGAAGGGAATGACTAGTCCAGAACCAGCAGTGTCACCCCGAACTTTGGGTGTAGAGAGGAGAATGGGTCCCCCAACACATGAGGCTACTGCAGAAGGACCCAGATGGTTCTGGGAAGAGAATGGATCATGGTCAGAGGCTTGTTCACAACAGGGAAAATAGCAGTCAGTGACAGAAACATGTGTTTTTATTTTATTTTATTTCAGTCATGAAATGCTTTTGTGTTCTTTAGGCAAAAGATTGTTCTAATGCTTCTGGTCTTTGCCAAACTGAGGACCAGACAGTCTGTTAGTTCTGCTTACTAAGTGAGCAACTACAGATGGTAAACAAATTTGAACCTTCTTCTTTGTTGGTGGAAAGTTAAAACCAAATTCCCTGTTTGTGGCAAGTCTCCTTTGTTCAGTAAACACCAAGATTTATTTGCATTTCCTTTGTTCTCTCTGGAAACACACTGCTTGGACCATCTACTACACTGATGTCACAGTGCCCTGCAACCCTCATGTTTGTTTTTAGGTATTTATTTTATGGAGCAGGTCAGGTGAGGTGCCTGCCTCTGGAGGGAAACCAGAAAGAACATCAGCTGGCACCCGGGGCTACAGCTTAGGCCCATTAACCAGACAGTCTTGGCCAAAGTTAGGGGAAGAGCACAACCCTGTGGGTATATGTGTGTCCGTGGCCCACCTTGGTTTAGGGAGATATTCCAACTCTGTACCCAGCCCTCAATGGGTCTCATGGTTCTAGAGCAGTCTCGTGGAGTGAAAAGAGTGGGGTTGGCAGCCAGAGAGATGTAAATTGGACCTCAGTTCTGCCGCAAGGCCTCCAAGAAGTCACTTAACCTTTCTGATCCTAGGTTTCCTCATTGTAAAACAGTGATAATGACTTCTCCTTTGCAAGGTTATCATGCAGGTGAATACTAAAGTAAAGCCCTAGCATATAGTATGGCTTCAAAACAGTCCAGAGCTGGCCAGCTGCCTCAAATGGACTTTCTTTAGGTGCTTGGCTGAGCATGAGGATTAAAGGCCATTAGCGATGGAAGCTTTGGGCAGTTTCCTGTGTAACCATGGGGCAAGTCTGCTAATCTCTGAGACATGATTTCCTCATCTGCACTGGAAATCATGGTAATTAATGTGCCTTTCTTACTTCTCTAGATTGTTAAAGGATAACAGGAGACAGAGGCTGTCAAAACATTTTGTAACCTGAAAAGCAGTATACAGACTTTAAAAATAATAGTGAAAATAATAGTAACAACATTAATTCACATTTTTACATGCTTCCTTTTTACCAAACACTGGCTTAAGTGCTTCCCAGATGTCACCCAATTTCATTTAAATCCTCCTCTAACAGTTCCCTCAGATGGAGCTCTGTTTATTGTTCCTGTCTTTCAGTTGGTTAAACTGAGGTACATAGAGGTTAACTTGCCCAAAGTCATGCAGATAAGCAAGGGGCTGACCTGAATTCAAACCCAGCCAATCAAATTCCAGCATCTGTCCCATGGAGTATTAATTACTATGCTTAAAGTGGCATTGTTATGTGATTACATTGCTATCTCTAAGTTTCTCTCCACAAAGGGTACATAGTTATCTATTCTCAAGGAATGAGATGGATCTATAAAGGCATAACAATGGCTCCGTAGAGCCATCTGCTAATTAGCCTCCCTCCTTTCTGGGCATACCTCAAACATCTTAGGAACATACATGCTTATATCCATGAGCAAACACATTCGTGGATTGAGTATAGATGTATATAGACTGGAGAAACATGCCCAAAGATAAAGATCAAAATATAAATGTTAGGAAGCAAAGCCTTAGCAAGATCATTTACAGGCTCATGAATCTGTTGTGAAGGATAATTATTCATTGGCTTAAGTGAGATGGAAAGTGTCATTCATTGGCTTAAGTGAGATGGCAATGCAGTGCTCATGCTTAATCTCTCCTACTGCACACATGATAAATGCCATTCATATGTGAGACACACTCCTGTGAGGCTGCCCAGACATTAACAACGTTCCTCCTGAATCGTGGGTTGGCAGGGGCAATTAAAGCAAATAATGAATCAATTATTTTTAGCATTTACAAACTCATTTTACAGACATTTGGGCAATTAAATTACCCAGTTAAAAAGCTCAAAAAAAGTTACTTTTTAATAAATTCCATTAAATTCAACAAATTTGCTGCACTCTGCCTGTGCTGTCCAATACAGTAGCCACTAGCCACATGTGGCTATTTAAATTTAAAGATTCAGTTTTCAATTGCTGCAGCCATATTTCATGCATTCAGTAAGCCCTGTGTAACTAGTGGCTATCAATCAGTGCAGATTATGGAACATTTCCATCATTGCCAAAAGTTCTGGTGGGTAACGCTGCTACACAGTAGTATACACCGAGGATGCAGTGATGACCAGAACATTCCTATTTCTGCCCTTATGGGGCTCATAGCTCTCAGTGAAGATGGCTGCTGAACAAGTCACCCCAGATTTGGACCTAGGAAGACATGGGACAATGCGATGGTATGGCAGGGGGTCTACCCAAGAAGGGGTGTCTAGGAAAAATGAAACCAAAGAAAGCTCCCTACACATGAATAACAGCAAATTTTTTTAATAATTCAAATTTAATTAAAAATAAATTATTTTCTCTGCAACTGGATACTACAACTAATATTAATGCTGATGTTTAAATACTTTATTGAATAAGCTTAAATGAAACTTATTTTGTTATTAAATGTATAAGGCAATAAATCTTAAGAGGAACCAAATGCAAAATGTATATGCAGCATGATTCCATTTATATGAAGTTCTGAAACAGGCAAAATTAACCTATGATAATAGAAATTAGAACCTTAGTTGCTCGGAGGAGGGGTGGGAGGGAGTGGTTGGGAGCAGGGACCAACTACAAAAGATTGTAGGGGTACTTTCTGGGGTGTTGGGGTTCTAACAAGGTAGGGGCATTGGTTACATGGGTGAAGGCATTTGCCTATACTCATGGAACTGTATAATCAAGATCCTTATAATGTACAGTATTGAATATTGAATTTATATATATGTGATTGAAAGAATTACATATTGCAACATTAAAGTTATGGTTGATATGAGTAACATTATGGAAATATCCATTGCTCCATTACTCTATCTGCCTCTGACCTGGCCTTCATAACTTTATGTTGTCAGTAACAGGAAAGTTTCAGGCATCCTTCCTGATCTTGTGCCATGTGGATATGAATGTGTTACTCCTGACCCTGACAGATTCTTACCTGACCCTGGATGAACCAATGAATTACATCATCACGTCCCTGGGACAGACAGCAGAACTGCACTGCAAAGTCTCTGGCAATCCACCTCCCACCATCCACTGGTTCAAAAATGATGGTCCCGTGGTCCAGGAGCGCCTGAGGATCTCCTTTGGGACCACCATCTATGGCTCTCGGCTGCAGCTTTTTTCAATTGTTGATGCTTTCTTCCTTATCAAAAGTGGACAGACTGGAAGGATGTTTGCCGGGATGTTAAGAATAGTGTTATTCGGTGAAACCCCGTCTCTACTAAAACTACAAAAAATTAGCTGGGCATGGTGGCGCGTGCCTGTAATCCCAGCTACTC
>NW_016107450.1:1399129-1563855 GCF_001604975.1 Cebus imitator | reverse complement strand
TTTGAGGTGATCTTTATTTTCTCTCTCTTTTGCTATGTTGGAATTTGGAACAAGGAGTATATATGATTTTCATGATCTGAAGCATGAAAGCTCATCCATGTAGTCATTTGGAGACTTTGGGTTTTACACTCTAATTAGTAACAATTTTTCTTCCAAGCAGCAGGCTCTATGGGTGATTATTTAGCAGTCCTATGGTCTTGGTCAATGTGATTGTTTCAGTCCTCGTCTGTCTAACCTGCTTCTCCTGCTCAGCCTCTCTGTGATCCAGAGGGGACACTAGAGGTGATTTGGCTGCTTGGAAGCACTCTGCAGCTGTCTGCCCCTCTCACCTGCCTCCTCTCTGTGTTCACAGATTCTTATCTGATCCTGGATGAACCAATGAATAACATCACCACGTCCCTGGGCCAGACAGCAGAACTGCACTGCAAAGTCTCTGGGAATCCCCCTCCCACCATCCGCTGGTTCAAAAATGATGCTCCTGTGGTGCAGGAGCCCCGGAGGATCTCCTTTCGTACCACCATCTATGGCTCTCGGCTGCGGATCAGAAACCTCGACACCACAGACACGGGCTACTTCCAGTGCGTGGCAACAAACGGCAAGAAGGTGGTTTCTACCACTGGAGTCTTATTTGTCAAGTTTGGTAAGCAGACCCCTACTGGGGATGGACTTCAACGGTCAGCCCAATGTGGTAGGATGGCTGGAGTCTGCAGGGACAGGAAGGAAGGAATGCACACTTACGGAGAATGTATTCTGTGCCCACAACCCTAAACGTGGCACAGTTGTACCCATTTTACAAATAAGTAAACCAAGGCCCAGCAGTTAATTACCATGTTACCCAGCTAGTAAACAGCAGAGCAGGAATGAGGTCTGGATCTTTCTGATCTCACAGCCCTATGTGAAACCATCATGCCATTGAGCACGTCTCAGCAAGGATGCCCCTTATCCAAGAAGTTGGAAATGTTTGCAGCATGCATAGCCCTTTTCCTGCCGTCAAGGACTAAAAAGAAGCCTCACTCACTGTTGCAAATAACACCCTCATGCAACCACTCAGCCCACTGGAAACTCCCTGCATAGTTTGAGGATGCTTACTCTATTAACTCATTTTTTAGCACTTGTCTTAGCATTTTCAGACCGTGAATTGTGACACATAGACACATTCTCACTGGTATTTTTTTTTCATAGAGGTGGTTGGGGGAATAGAGCAAAACAATAAATTCCAGAAAAATAAATATTACCTCTGGGTGGTTGAGAATTTTAATTTGTAATGATTTGACTGTATCCATACTCACCCTCCAGTAACCCAGGCTGACTGTTTCTTTTGTTTTTCTTTCATTTCTTCAGGTCCCCCTCCCACTGCAAGTCCAGGATACTCGTAAGTATTTTTGTCTCCTTTCTTGTCATTTCTAAGTGTTTCTCCACAGTTTTCTAGGGCAAAGGCAATGTTGTCCTCTTCTTGGGCCAAAACACTGTGTTTCCAGATGTCATTCCGTTTTGCCCTGCCCTCATTCCATCTTCCTTGTTCTCTGCTGTGAAGACTCACAGGAGACCACCATTGGCAGAATTCTCAAGTGTACTAATGTTGGTTCTGAATGATCAAAGCAAAAATCTTTCATTTACTATTTTAGAAGGGATTTAACACTCAGTGGCAAAAATGGATCGATTTAGTAAAAATCAAACAAAAAATGGTATAGTGCTAGCCTAGGAACCTTTACTCTGAGGATCTGTCTATGTTTCTGCAAGCTATTTTGATGCTTTAATTATCAATCAGGGCAACAATTAGGTAATCACTTTGTTTTTTACTCCCTTTAAAGAATTCATAGGCAGAAGTTCTAACATACTGGGGAGGAAAGTCCCAAGGTTGGATTGAGAGTTTCCCGGAGGTTTGATTCATTTTGAGTCCCTTGTTAATGGAGTCTAAAGATCCAATTTCTTTCACTGATGCTATTGTTGGTGCATTTGTCCTGGCGAAAGGATTCTCATCTTTCACTTTAAGAGTAGCTACTTGGGGCATTTTTCTTTATGTATATTTTTATTTGAGTGGAAGGACCCACTTATTAAAACTCGTCCTCTGCAAGAAAAAAAACCTCCATTCTTTGTAGACTTCTGAAATAAAACTTACTGGGCTCTGCCACAAAAGCATCAAAATGTCTGATCTAGACTACACCCATGGCAAATATAACAGCCACTTAATTTGCTCCAATCCCCTCTGTGCCACTAAATTACAGTGTAGGGTATTTTAATACATTTGTGTGTGCCTGGAGGCCCAGGGGCCCACAATCCCATTAATGAAATAGGTAATGGGTAAAAATAAACATTGGCCTTCAGCCACAGAGTCCTGCTATTTCACCAACCAGTTAAAGGCAACTGTAAAAGAGTCTTTAAAATCACTCAAGTGCTAATTGCATTCTACTTGCCCAGGTAGAAAATGCTGATTGATCTTAAAATAGGTCAGAAATTTGGTCACTCGGCCTTGCATTTCTTGATGCTAATCTGTTTTTTTTTTTTTTTTTTAAATGGTTTCACCATTGGTTATATGTGGAATCCTTTTGAAGTCTTATTTAAACAAAGATTAAAACTTTTGTTACTTATAAAAATGCCTCCCATCCTGGTACCTTATTTGTTCCTGTTAATCTGTGTTTCAAATGTGGCTGATAATCTATATCCTGGGCTGATTAATGTGGTTCACTGATCTGCCTTTACTATTAAGTACTGTGCTGTTGACTTTCAGCCTGTTGTATTTGCATTAGAGTTCTTTTTTTATTATCAAAATTATGGTTATACCCTTCTGTGTCCTTCTTGAAGTTTTCATTCTTCACTGCTGTCTTTCTGATGAACCCAATCTAGGTCTCTCACGGTTTTTAATTTTATGCAATGATTTTATGCCACTGTTGTGAACTGATATCTATGGAGAGGGTATTGAAGTTCCTTAAAGATGTTCAACCACAGCTAAGGTATCCTTTGATGTCCGGCATCTGTGTTTTATATTAGCTGTCAGATTATCTATTACATTAGTCAGTAATGGCATGAATGGTATAGTTCCCATATTTGCTTGCAGGAAGTTACAATAAATACAATTCAAATTGGAAATCCCATGGGGCCTTTTGCGATCATGCCTCAGTTCTCTCTTTGGCATTCCTAGTTGGCTTTTTGGTACCTTTTTTTTTCTTTCCTGGTAATACATCCTGCTTTTATCTCTTATCTTAATTGCCACCACTTCCCCTGTCTCTAGGAGTTCTTCACTTCCTGAGACTAACTCTCAAATAAAATGCTGGTTCCCATCCCTAGCCGCAGAGTAGCCCTCAATAAGCAGCCAACCCTCTCACGAAGGGGACAGGCAAAAGATAACAAAATGATACCCATGGGGAATATCACAACATTGAGGCTCCTCTGAAGATTTTTTGTCAAATTGCACACTACTATTTCCAAAAGAGGAGTGCAGTACAGTTATAAATTGCTCTGTTTATTTGACAGTGGCACAAGGTTACTGCAAAAGAAATAAAAGGAGCATCCATGATGTAACCCTAACATTCAGAACATAAGAACCATGAAATATGTTAGGCATATGAAACCTGGTGAGAGCTGATGTCCATTGAGGCAACAGGACCACACAACTCCTGCCTGGGAAGAGCCTGTAGGGACCCTTGGGACGATGGCCCAGGAAGGTACCTGTCATTTCCTCTGAGGGACTGCATCAGGTTTCTACATGAAGCCTTCAGAGTGATATTTTAGTTTATAGTAGGAGCAGTCTTGACATTTTAGTTTGGTTTCTGTTCATAGCTTTAGTTTTCATGGGTCCTGGCCCACCCCTTACAATGACAGGGCCTGGGCCATGAGTGCAAGTAGAGGTTCACATACCATATGTCTAAATACTTAAATGTTATAAATCAAGCTAGCAAAATTGCTAAATAAAATATGTTCTATCTTTCCACAGTGTCAAATATACCTTTATAATGATAAAATTTTTAAAATCCATATAAAGTTATGGGTTTTTTTAAATGACTGCCAGGAACTATCAAAAATGACTGTTTTAATCATTATTATACATGTCTGTATGTTCTGTTCATGGGCCAAAGATATTATATATAATTCACAGATTGTTATATATTAGTTCCATAAAAATTTGTTTCCCTTCTTTTCAGAAAAATGACTTCCTAAGTTATTTTATACAAGAGTTTTACAGTATATATTCTATTGATAGCATGCTAAATTAGACCAATTTCTTTTTCTTTTCCTTTTTTTTTTGAGACAAGGTCTGTCTCTATCACCCAGGCTGGAGTGCAGTGGTATGTGATCTCGGGTCGCTACAATCTCTGCCCCCTGGGCTCAAGCCATCCTCTCACCTCAGCCTTCTGAGTAGCTGGGACCACAGGCATGGACCACCATGCCTGGCAAATTTTTCTATGTTTTGTAGAAATGGGGTTTCTCCATGTTGGCCAGGCTGGTCTTGAACTCCTGACCTCAAGCTACCCACCTACCTCGGCCTCCCAAAATGCTGGGATTATAGGCGTGAACTATTCACCATTGCACAGGTCTGGACAAATTTCTTAAGTCCTTGTAATTCTTGCTTTTTCTTCTTCCTCTCTCTCTCTCTCTCTCTTTTTCTCTTTCTTTTTTTTTCTTTTTTTGACAGGGTCTCATTCTGTCATCCAGGCTGCAGTGCAGTGGCATAACTTTGGCTCACCGCAATCTCTGCCTCTGCATTCAATCAATTCTCCCACCTCAGCTTCCCAAGTAGCTGGGACTACATAGCTGGGAATACAGGTGCTAGCCACCATGCCCTGCTGGAATTCTTACATCGTAAAACTAATTTTAATTTGGAGAAACTTCACTGCCCGGAGCCAGTGGAACTAGAGTTATCAATAAAATTCCTAAAGTGATACTTAAATTTGTAAATGAACTAAGAATTTTACATGCCATGTTAAAACACAGAAATGGAATCATATATGACAAATAATTATTATTGCAGAATATGTTACAAAATATTATAATTTAGTCATATAAATCAGTATCGTGCTTCATATACATTATCCTAGGTTTATACAAATTTAAGAATAATATGAATTGTTTAACATGTTAATTTTCTTGGGCTACTGGAAAGTATCACAAACTGCATGGCAAAACGATGGAAGTTTAGTATCTCATAGTTCTGGAGGCTAGAAGTATGAGATCAATGTATTCATGGGATAAAGATTGTGCATGGAACCCTCCGCCTCTTGGGATTTGACAATGAGTTCTCACACAATGTAACTAAAACCTTAGACATCCACTGCTGTGACCAGCATTGTTCTGGTCCAGGGAACATTTCTCTACGTGTCTTGTCCTCTGTCCTTGGAAAAGAAGGTGACCACAACTGTATACTGTCAAAGTTTTGTGTATTGTGATACTGCCAGTGGAGGAGATGAATACTTCTTAGAGCCTAGGAAAAACTGCAGTGGCAGAACCACTTCAGCAGGAGAAAAGATAGATTAACCAATTTGTCAAATTCTTCCTCTCAGTTTGAATGCAGAAGATTCTTGCACAACAAACTATCATTCCCAATATTACCAAACATCTATTTTCATTATATTGCAACCAATGTTTCTGAAAGTGCTCACGGATTAGAATAACATTTGCAAGAGTTTTGTAAGGCTGAGAAAAACTTTGCAATATCAAGTGTTATGAGTTGAACTGTGTTCTCCCCAAATATGTATCTTGAAGTCCTAATTTCCAAGTACCTCAGAATGTGACCCTATTTGGAAATATGTCTTTGCAGACATAATGAAGTTAAAATGAGGTCATCACGGTGGATTCCAATACAATATGACTGGTGTCCTTATAAAAAGGGGAAATTTAGGGCTACACATATAGGAAGGATATCATGTGAACACAAAGACAGAGGTTGGGGAGATGCATCTATAAGCCAATGAATACAGAAAAATTCTGGCAAACTTCTAGAACTTCTAGTTCTGATATTGGTCTCAGAATACGTTGGGAAGTATTCTTTTATCTTCCATTTTTTAAGAATAATTTTTAAAGGATTTTTGTTAATTATTTAAATGTTTGGTATAATCACCAGAAAAGTAATTTGGGCCTGAATTTTTCATTGTGGAAAGTTTTTAAATTACTGATTCAACTTTCTCACCTGTTATAGGGCTATTCAAGTTTTCTATTTCTTCTTGAGTCAGTTTTGGTAGTTTATGTCTTTCTAGAAATTTTTCAATTTCATCTACATTATCTGAGTTATTTTATTCCTTTATCATTCTCTTAATTTCTGTAACATCAGTAATGATAGTCCCTTTTTCATTCCTAATTTTAATAATTTGTGTCTTCTTTTTTTCCCCTTGGTCAGACTGGCTGTCTAACTAAAGTTTTGCCAATTTAGTAGGCAAAGAACTAACTTTTGTTGAAAACTGGATGTTTAAATAGTGTACTATGACAACTGTTAAAATAAGATTGCCTCTCCTCTGATGTTGCTGTGTGTTGTTTTTACTATTTGTTTAGTGAATTTCCTGAACTAATTTTGTATAGCCTGTATTCTCTGTCATGTACTCCCTTTAAAGAGAGAAATCTTAGCCAGGTGCAGTGGCTCACACCTGTAATCCTAGCATTTTGAGAGGCCAAGGTAAGTGGATCATGAGGTCAGGAGTTCAAGACCAGCCTGACCAACATGGTGAAATCCCGTCTCTACTAAAAATATAAAAATTAGCCAGGCATAGTGGAATGGGCCTGTAATCCCAGCTACTCAGGAGGCTGAGGCAGGAGAATCACTTGAACCTGGGAGGTGGACGTTGCAGTAAGACAGTATCTCACCACTGCACTCCAGTCTGGGTGACAAGGTGAGATTCCATCTCAGAGACAGAGAGAGAGAGAGAGAAAGAGAGAGAGAGAGAGAGAGAGAGAGTGTGTGTGTGTGTGTGTGTGTGTGTCTACTCAATCTAGTAACCAGTTAATGATTAGACAGAAATTTCCCTAAACCAGTAAGTCTCCTACCCTTTGGCAAGAGGTTTAAGAAAATCTCTCCAAATTCATCCTGCCTCCTCTAGTGACTGCTGGGCTTCTAGTTTTCATGGTTACTGCAGACCTTGAGAGAGGCAAATGGGAATAGGGCACATTAAGCCATACAATTCCATTCATAACAAGCATTAGCTTTTTCTCCTATCTATCACTCTCTCACCTATCTTATAACATATAAGAAATCCTAACATGGGACTTGGTATGTAATTAGCATTGAATGAATTTAAGTTTTCTTTCTTTCTTTTACCTTCTGTGGTCTGCAGAATCGGTCTATAAAAAGGACATGATAAAAAATAAAATAAAGTATCTATCTCATAGGGCGGTTGAGAAGATTAAATGACATAAGGTGATGCATATATGGCAGCTAGCTATGTAACTGACACATATTAGGAGTTTGATAATATTACTAATATTATCATCATCAATGTTATCTGAGCAAAGAGGCTATGCCTTTTTTCCAGCCAGAGTTCTTCTGTTGGATAATATTCCCAGCTGTTAACCCCAACCAGAGACCTTGAAGCCTTTATTTTCTTTTCTCTCATTGGCCTTTGGCTAAAGTCCCTTTCTGCAAAGAGCAAAGTGACCAGCTTTTGATGAATTATTTTCCTCTTTTATCCACTTCCAAGTGTTAACCATAGTGAAGAAGTGTAGCTGGGTGCTAGCCCAACCGAAGAGGTGATAATGTAATATCCAACCCAAGATAAACTCAAGGATAACTTTCAACACAGCTACTCAGGCATTTGAGGGGTGAGGCATCTTGTAGAGTGGAGACCAGGAAGTCACTTGGCAGCTGGGCCAGGACACAAAGGGCTGTTGCTCCAGTAAAGCAGCTAACCTCCATCTCTTCATCAAACCACCTTAGACTCCGCACTCTGCACAGAAGGAGCAGTTGGATGGAATGTGTGGAAAGATTAGATAAGAAGGATTTCCCAATCCAGTAGAGGAGTAAGCAAAAAGTACAGAAGGTTGAGAAGCCAAGCTCTTATGTCCCAATCCACCCCCATCACTCAACAATCCCCACTGTATGAATAAGGTGTGGAAAGCTTCCAGTTAAAACAGTACTTGTGAATATTGGCAAGGGGTATCTTTGTGTGCATGGCACATGTAAACGGAGAAGGGTGAAGATACATCCTTGCCACACTTTCTGAGAGCTTGTTCACCAGGCTGTGAGTTTCTCAGTCTGTTTCTCACAGTCTATTAGTAATGAATGTATCTTCCACTTAGCACTGCAGCTAGTACATAGTAGATGCTCAACAAATGTGTGTTAAATTAAATGTTGGAAGTCTGTATCCTGAAATCTTTTCTTCACATATGACAAGGTTTTTTATTTGTTCAACACATTTTTACCAAGTTTTTTTGTGTTTCCGGTCTTTGATTAGCTGTTTTTAAGTCAAGAAGTGGGTGTCGGTAACAAAACCAGTCAGAAGTCCTCATTCTACATCATTTACACTTTCCTTTCCTGCATTTATAAGTTTTCGTATCAGCTTCTACAATAGGTTCCAGAACAAGTAGTGCTCCAGGAATGGAGAAAATGTCTACTCCAACCCTGGCTGTAGGTGAACCAAAAAACCCCAGATAAATCAAAGTGTAGTTTACAGTAGTGCTTCTCAAATTGTAATGTGCATATAGATCACCTGGGGTTGTTGTTAAAATGCAAGTTCTGAAAGAGCACGTCTGGGAGGGGGCCTGAGACTGCATTTCTTACACTCTCCCAGCAGGTGCTAATGCTGGTTCACACACTTAGAGAAGCAGGGGTTTAGAGAAGAGGTGCCTGGCCGGATGTTAGTTCTTTCTGTATAATTCACTAGCCAGTGACCCTGGGCAAATTGCTTACTTTCTCTGGGCCTAAAGTTTCTTTATTTGTAAAGTGATGCACTTGAGCTCGAGGTCTTTTACGATTTTTTTTAATCTACATTTTATGACTAATTGAAACTCAATATTTCTTCTATTATAGTAAGATTTTTTTCGTTGCTCTGAATTTCATGCAATTTGCTCCTAGATCCTCTTTACCTACCTTGAGATGTTAATGACCTTCTTTTATCTGTCAGGAAGTTCTATCTTACACATTCTAAACAAGGTCTTATCTAGTTAGTTTCAAACAGTGTGAAAGATTTTCACAGGGAACTCCTACCTAGAAACTCTCTCTCAAATTCTGAAGTGGTTGTGGTATTGTGCCCTCCTGGGTGCCAAGGAGATTACTGTTCCTTTTGCTGGTCAGTAGAAGACTCTACTTGCCTCCTGTTAAATAGAACAGAATTTTCTCCCCATGTTTCTTCACTAGGCTCTGGCTATGTTGGGTGAGTGCCTGTGTTTTAAATCTAATGAAAAGATCGCAGCAGGAGGCAGTGTGGTGATGGATGCAGCCTCCCAGTGTCTTCACATGGGTGTTTTTAAAGCACTGACCTTGTTACCTGACTGGTAGGCTCCAAAGGCTGATAAGAAAATAGGATCTCTGGCTTTGCACATGTGACTTATGAATGCAGGTTTGTTATTGATTCATCACATCTTATACACGAATAGAGCTTTTTGAGGGAAACAACTGAATCTTACAACAAACATAGCTAATGAAATGTTATGAATACTCTTGATGATGTTAAAGGGTGGCTAAGCATAATGATCAGTTCTTTGCATAAATGATGCATGTAATTAGCCTTTGACTTTGTAGAGGAGGAGAGACTTTCCCCTACCCTCTTAGGTTCTGTGGCTGGAGCCTATGAAATGAATTATCAAAAGACAGATTAACAGAATAAAAAACATACAAATTTTTTTGAAGTTAATATTTTTACATGACACGGGGGGGTTCTTAGAAAGAAGTAAAACCCCAAAGATGCGGTTAGACCCAGGGGCTCATATACCTTTGTAGCCAAGCATGATAAATTGTGGGGAGATGATAAGACAAAGGAAGAAGAGGTTTGGGATAGGGTGGTAAGTTGAGGGAAAGAGGCTAGAAAATGCGTGGAGGAAACTAATGGAAAAGAAGTGTTATGTTAGCAAGGTTTGTTTGTACAGATTCATCTCATCATTAACTCATTATCTTCTGTGGCAAGAATGTTTTCTTCTTCATGGTTTAGGGAGAAGACCTTCCTCACAGGAAATTTATGCCCTGATTTTTACTAGAAAGGAGGAAGACAGAGAGCCCTTCCTGAATCTTTTGTTTCTCAATTGCCTTCAGCCCCAAATTATGAATATGCCAGTGAAGCATAATGTGGGGATGGCATATTCTAATCCCCCCGTTCAGTCTAATGTGCAGGTTTCTTCTTTCTTTATTAAGCCTCTGGTCTTTGTCGGTGTCAATGTTTACAGTTTTATCTAATTGCTCTCCTCTTTAAAACAATTTTTAAAAATTTGTTTATGGATAGTTTAATATCTGTTGCTCTCCTCTTTCTGTCTCTCTGTCCCATACACACCCAAACATACTCATTCACACATTCACACATGCTCCAAAAGCAACAGCAGCTGGGGTCTCATTATCTAGGGCAGTGGTTCTCAACTCAGTCTTGACCTTAGATTCACCCAGGGACCTTTATACATTGCATATACCTGAGTTCCACCCTAAATAAGTAAAATCAGAATCTCTCAGAGTGATGCCCAGTCATGATATTTTATCAAATCACCCCACGTGATGTCATGTTCATGCAACCAGATTTGAGAAGGACCCTCTCCCATCTCTTCTCACCTGAAGGTAACTTGCCTTAGCCCAGCTCTACCTCTCTCTCTCTCTGCCCAAACACCATATTGTAGACACCAAAGGAGTTGCAGCAGCAGAAACTCTGTGCCTGGATGGTGACATGCATACTGCATTATCAGGGTCCAATCAGGAAAGCAGAATAAATTCTAGACCACTTAACACAGGGATTTTAATATAGGGAATTGGTTACACAGGTGATGAAGTTTGCCAAAACAAACAAGAAATGGTTTTGCAGCATCAGCAACAGACAGAGGCCCCAGCTACACCTAGGCTGGAGGGAAAAACAGAAGGGGTAGTTTTACCAGCGCCTAGGTTTGGGGTCATCTTTGGAGCCTTGATTGGCGGCATGTCTGTTCTTTGGGCGCTGGAGTCATAAGAAGGTGCTTCTACTGCTGGAGTTATCACCAAAGGTAAAAACAAGGGGGAGAAACAGCTTGGCTGCTCTCTTCCTTCCCACTTTCAAATGCCAGCCAGTTTCTCTCATTAGCGGAATGCTGCAAGAAACTGTATGACACAGGGAGCCTGAGAATCACAGCCTGCAGAGGTCATCTACCCTGCTGACCCAAGCAGGAAATGGGCAAGGAACAGATCTGAAGACAAATAGGCTCTGCAACAGCTCTCATCCCCTGGATTGATTTCCATGACCTAGAAAGCTGGGCCTAGAGGCAGCCTTGGAGAAACAGGCTGGGGAGAAGATAAAGCATTCAAAGCTGCAACTCCTGCCCAGCCTTCAGGTAAAACCATTCAGTGGACAGTCTGGATTGTGGAACTGAGAGGCCTGTTGCAAAGGTCAAGGCTGAGGGGGCAGACATAATGGCACATTTGGCTAAGTTGGTGGACAAAGCTTTGAAGGGAGTGAAACTCCACAAGAAAAGCTAAAAAGGAACAGGAATAAGCAAACCTCGTATTTAGAGTACTGTCTGTAATTTTTAGAATATTTTTTCTTATCTCCTTTGATCTTACAGCCATCTAATAGCTTTGATTAGGTACCCTGGTGTTTTTGTTTTCTATCTAGCACAATAAAAAAGTTGATAAATCATCATACCTTTGCTCTTTATCATAACAAGTACTTTTTTACTGTGTAGAGGGGTGCTCTGATCTAGACCTCAATATTTATGAACTCTTGAAGGCTAAAAACAGAGACAGTAAACTTGTAGATATTTGCTTCTTGGGACTCCAAAGACAGAATTTGCTAACTGTGGTGAACACTAAGTGCTACTGTGTGCCAGGCGTTTTTATAAAACTTTGAACAAGAATTGATAGACTATGAGTTCCCCATTTACTCACTCAAGGAGAATCAGCAAAGGATGAGGTTTTGATTTGAGCCCATGCAGGTGGACTCCAGAGCTCCGACTTTGGCCAGTCTGCTATACTGCCTGTCCTTATTGTGGGGAGATGATCAGTTGATGAACTCTTACCTAAATTACACATTTAGTCACCTTAAGTGTTTGATTGCTGAAAGGGCTCACAACACTGAAACAGTTTATTCTCATGGGGTATTTTTATTACAGATAAGGGAAACAACACAGTAACAGCAGAAGACAGATAGGGAATGCAGGGATCACAGAGATAGCAGATACAAGCTTCTTTATCCCCCTAAAACTGGGTTGCACAGGACACTATCTGCAGGTCTTGAACCTTTATTGGCATACATATGCAAAACTTGGGTTCCAAGAAATCCAGTAGTGGAGGTCACTTATAGTGAGCCAATTTGCATGGGCACATTCCAGCTGTGTGACATACACCTCAATGATTGAAGCCCCAAGACTCCACTGAAACCAGGTGCAAATCATACCTCCAATTATTATTACCAAATAATGCTAACTGACTGATATAGCCTACGCCAAACAACTTCAAGACTCATAGTTTCAGACCATCACTTACCTTTAGTAAATACATTTCATAGTGATTGCCGATAGTTAGTGATTCTGAAGATTAGTCTGGGGTCAATTCAGGCCAGCTGGGATCACCCTGTGCTTTTCAACCCTCTTGGCCTTGCTTAGTATGTAAGTCAGCAACCCAGTCTTAGAACCTGAACAATGGTGAAGTCATCCAGGTATAAATACTTGCCACTGGGATGGGACGTGTTCCATAGATAATAGGAAAATTCTCATGATTCAGTCATTACAAATGTCTATTACTTCAGTGGATGGCCTGTTATTTCTGTGGCTAATTTCTGATGTTCTTGTCTTCTACTAATTATTCTAAGACTGGCAGGGTAGCTGTCCTATGTGCCTACGTGAAACTCCAACTTTCTCTCAAGGCCATTAAAATATAGCACGAGGGAATGCTGTGATACTTATCTGTGTCTCTAGAGCAATGCTGTCCACTAGAAACGTCTTACAGGCCACGTATGTAATTTTAAACTCACTTTTAAGCCAGATATTTTAAGGCTAGTCAAGTGAAGCAGTGAGAGTGGAGAAGGAACAGCGAAGTCTGCAACTGGTCGTGATCATTCAGTTGTAAACATTACTGCACTTGGACTAGCCTTAAGATGCATTTAAAAAGTTAAAAGAAACACATAAAATTAATTTTAATATATATTTTATTTAACCCAACATATCTAAAATATTATAATTTCAACATGAAATCAATATAAAATTATTACCCAGCTTTATTGAGATATAATTGACAAGTAACAATGATATATAATTAAGGTATACATGATAATCTTTTGATACACATATACATTATATAATTATTATAATGGGATATCTCATATTCTTTTTTCTAAGTCTTCAAAATCCAGTGTGTACCTGTATTTTATATTTACAGCACATCTTAATTCAGATGCTAAATTTTCTTTAGAAATACTTGAGGCCAGGTGCGGTGGCTCACACCTGTTATCCCAGCACTTTGGGAGGCCCAGGTTGGTGGATCCCTCAAGCCCAGGAGTTGGATGGAGACCAGCCTGGGCAATATGGTAAAACCTTGTCTCTAATAAAAAAATACAAAAATTAGCCTGGCATGGTGGCACTTGCCAGTAGTCCCAGCTAGTTGGGAGGCTGATGTGGGAAGGCTACAAGCCCAGGAAGCAGAGGTTCCAGTGAGCCAAAATTGTACCACTGTACTCCAGCCTGGGCAACAGAGGGAGGCCTGTCTCACAAAAAAAAAAAAAAAAAAAAAAAAAAAAAAAAAAAAAAAAAAAAAAAAAAGAAAGAAAGAAAGAAAAAAAGAAGAGAAAAGGAAAAAGCCATACGTGATCTGTACTTACATTTTATAACAGGAATAATTAAAAACATAGGTTCACATTCCCAAGTTGTTTCAGGTATACTCAGTTTTCTAGTAACTGAATCAAATGCCAAAATATTATTTTTAATTTTTGCATCACATTGACAAACTGGTTAATCATTGTTAGAATAACTGAATTGACTTTCAACCACAGTGTATCATTTTTCAAACTATTTCCATCCACGTTAAATAAATTCACTAAATCTTGTATCAATTCAGTATTATTTATATCAAATTCAAAGGGATATTGCATAAATTGAAAGGAAAACTAAATTCATCAATGTCAACAAAACATTTAAATTCTTCTTGTAGTTTATGCAAGCAATTGACAAAATGCTGTTAATTGCAATTAAAATCTTTGGCATATTGATTCGTGTTAAATGTATTAAAAAATGATTGTTGATTTGTATTGCGAAAAGCCTCAGTTGCAACATACATTCTTATACCTGTCTAACTAGATTACAGTAAGCTTTTCCTTTTCCTGAAGCTGCATATTGTTTGTTCATATGCAATGTAGTGTCAGTGCAAAAATGTAAATCATATTGCCATTTTTTTCTTTATTTGATTATTATTTGGCAACTATCCTACCATTTCAAGAAAGTCTTGAAGTGGAGTTAGCAGGACAGTAAACCTTTGTAAAACTCTTCTGCAGTCAATTAGCAAGCACTGGCAAAGAATTAAATCCATTGCCTTTGTTTTTTTTCAATATCTCTGCAAACTATCAATGATTCTATTTGCACATATATATGAAATGATTTTGGCAACTGTATCCATGACATCTTAATTTATACAGTTTGTTTCAGAAAACTAAGCACGTATATTTTCAGTTTGTATCACAAAGTACAAGAAAGCAATGAGAGAACCATCAGTTTTGTTTTAAAATTTCACTAAATCTATTTTGACCTAATGGCTAGAGTACCATCCATTGTGATAGAAACTATCTTTTTCATACCTAACTAAAATTCTTTGACAGATGTAGAAGATTGTACAGTACCCCCCGAGTTCCATTTTACAAGCTGCAAATTGACATTTCTTTGTGAATTTGAAAGCCCTTTAATGTAAACATACCCAAAATACATATTTTCGAGTTTCTCTTATATCTCATGCCTCATCAAAAGCTGAAGAAAAGTTTCTGCAATTTTTCAAAATTTTAATCAATTGATTTTGTTTTTGTGTGAAAGGTTTTATATTCTGTAAGCTAAATAGAAAGTAGTTTTATACCTGTCCAGAGTTGCAAGTACAGATTCTGTTAAACTTGTGTAAACGTTTTTTTGTAGGACATTTATTTAATTCTGATTTCAGGTGACCAATTTCATTATTATTTTTTTTAACTGTGGAGAGGGAACTTGTAAAAAATCAAATTCCACTATGTATTTGCTGAAAAGTGTCTCTTTAATATTGTCCACTTTATTATCTTTAAAGTTCTTTTTGCACAACAAACAACTTTTGTTGGGCTCTGCCCAATTGAGATCCGTCATGAAATTTGTGACATATCTTCTTCCCATCTCTGTTTTCCATTACTTTGTTGTTTCGGAGAGACTTTCCTTGCCCAAAGCACTACAGAACTCATAACTTCTCCAGAATAGTACATGTTTGAATCAGTTTTCTGTTTAGGGCTAAAAATAGAAATTCAGAAAACAGGAGCAGGAGTCTGACAGGATTTCAAAGCAGCATTCAGCAGGCTACATTTCCTCTTGGGTTAAATGTGTGTGTGTTTGTGTGTGTGTGTGTGCACGTGTGCACGTGTGCACATGTGCAATTGTTTGGGTGATCATCGTGATTAAAGAGAAAGGGTAAATTGCAAAGAGAAACACCACGAAGTTGCAGAGTAAAATGTTATTCTTTTAGATTAGGGTTAATTTTGAAACAACCCACCACTCTCTCAGGCAGATCCCTGCAGAGGTTCATGGCAATGGGGAAGGCAGCCAGCGCTACAGAGGAGCCGGGGAGGCCACAGCTCCTGGCCCAGTCTCCAAGCAGGTGTGGGTACCTGGCTTTCCTCGGAAATCTCTCTTTCTTTTTATTGTTATCATTATTACTGTGGTAAAATATACATGACATGAAATACACAATTTTAGCCATTTTAAAGTGCACAGTTCAGTAGCACTTAGTACATTCACAGTGTTGTATGATCTTTACCACTGTCTAGTTGTAGAACATTTTTATTACCCAAAAAGAAACCCTATGCCCATTAAGTGGTCACTCCACATCTTTTCCCACTCCCAGCCCTTAGCAACCACTAGTCTACTTTCTGTCTCTATGGATCTGCCTACTCTGGACATTTCATCTAGGCACATGATCCTGCCTATGTCCAGGATCCAAATGACAGTTCATATAAATGGAATCATACATGGTATGTGGCCTTTTGTGTTTGGCTTCTTTCACTCAGCATAATGTGTTCAAGGTTCATCCATGTTGCGACCTGTATCTTCCTTGTGTTTTGATGACCTTAAGAGACGTCCTGGCGTAGCAATGAGAGGCCTGGCATTGAAGCCATGCATACCTGGATTTGAAACTTGTCCCGCCTTTAAGCTTCAGTTTTTTGTTTTGTTTCTTTTGAGAGGGTTTCACTCTGTCACCTAGGCTGGAGTGCAGTGGTGCAATCATGCCTCACGGCAGCCTCACCCTCCTGGGCTCAAGTAATTGTCCCAAGCAGCTGGGACTACAAGAGTGCCCCACCACCAGCAGCTAATTTTTTTTTAATTTTTTGTAGAGATGGGATCCCACTATGTTGCCCACTAGGTTGGTCTCGAGCTCCTTGCCCAAAGCCATCCTCCCACCTCAGCCTCCCAAAGCGCTGGGATTACAGGTGTGAGCCACCACACCTGGCCTATGCTTGTTTTTTCATCTGTAAAATGGAAATAATGATATTCATCTCAGGAATCTTTGTGGGGGTTCATTTGCTCTTTCAAAAATAGTGACGGAGCAGCCACTGTGTGCCATGCCAAGGCTTCAGGGATATAATGGTGAACAATACCAGGGAAGCCCTTTTTTCTCATAGAACTTGGTTCTATCAGGAGAAATGGGCAATAAACTTGGAGACCAGTAAATAAGATAGGAAGGAGAAATGCTGATGTGTCAAAGAGTAATGTCTGGGGGTAGCAAAAGAGCAACTTTAACAGCTTGGTGAGCAAAGGTTTTCTGCCAAGGGGCTGAGCTGACCTCTGAGGAACAGAATGAGTCAGGCTTGCAGAGAGGAGGGGGAAGAAATCTAGGCAAAATAACAGCAAGAACAAAGTCCATGACATGGGAAGTGGTTTTCTCACAATCATGGAACAGAAAGGCCAGCGTGGCCGAAATTGGAGGAGCGAATGGTGAAAGTGTGACTTTGGGTTAGAAAGGCAAGCAGGAGCTATATCTTTCTGAGCTGTGTAGGCTAGCGTTTGGGCATCATTCCAAGAGCCATGGAAGGCATGAGAGAGTTTCAGCTAAAGGGGTGATGTGTCCTGACGTACAATGGAAAGAGCACTCCGGCATCTGTGTGGTGGGTGGATAAGAGTATGAGCAGGAACTGGAAGAGCAATAAGGAAGCTGTTGCACTAGTCTAGGTGAGAAAACAGGTGGTGTGGTGACTTGGACCAGGGTGGGTAGATGAGTTGCAAAGAAGTAAGATTTGGCTGGGCGCTGTGGCTCATACCTATAATCTCAACACTTTGGGAGGCTGAGGTGGGCAGATCACCTGAGGTCAGAAGTTCGAGACCAGCCTGACCAACGTGGTGAAACCCCATCTCTACTAAAAATACAAAAATTAGCCAGGCATGGTGGTATATGCCTGTAATCCCAGCTACTCAGGAGGCTGAGGCAGGAGAATCGCTTGAACCCAGGAGACAGAGATTGCAGTGAGCCGAGATCATGCCATTGCATTCCAGCCTGGGCAACAAGAGCAAAACTCCATCTAAAAAAAAAAGGAAAAGAAAAAAGAGGGTTTGAGACAGCTTGAAGAGGAGGCAGGTGTGGAGGGTTAAATTAAATAAATAAATAAATAAATAGGATAAAGGGAATCAAATCAGAAAATACATCTAAAATGCCTAACTGCTTAGAACACGGGCAGTGGTCAACGCATGTCCTGTTCTGGTTCACCCCCCCACACACACCCATAAACCTTGGTGGCTCTCTGAAGAAGTATTTATGGGTTTCATCCTCATCTGGATTTTCCCATCATCGGTAATGAGTGGCGGCTGCAGGGAGAGGGATGTGAATGTGTCTCTGATTTTCACAGCATGAAGACAGAGTAAGTCTACCATTTTCTATTCCTCTATAATCTTGGTCCCTTAGAATAGCCATAGCCTTCAGCAGTGATGGAGAAGCAGGGTTCTGTGGGATGAAGCAATTAGCTGTGTTCTAGGAGAGGAGGGGAGAACCAGTAAGGAGGGGGTTCTCTCCTCTCGGTTGCCAGAGCTCATCCTGAAAGGGATTCCCTTTCTCTTCTCTCCTGCCACCGTGGTGCTTCCCTATGTTACACTATGCTGTGGTCCATGGTTTCATTCTCTAGGCAGGACCATTCATCTTTGTAACTTCTACCCCTGGCACAAAGAGGGCCTCGATTAATGTCTAGACGCTGAATAAGCAATGGAAGACACCAGTGCTTCTTGTCTTGGAGCCGAGAAACTTCTAAGGTTGCAGAATAACCTGGGAAGTTTTTCTTTTATGAATATAGGAATAATAATAGCATCTATTCAAAGAATTGTAAGGCTCGTAAGAGATAATTCATGTCATTCACTTTGCATGGTGCCTGGCATTATGACAAGTCCTCGATAGAAGTTTGCTATTACTAGGGGCTTGCTTCCTAAGGCTTCGTTAAGAGTTGCTGTGTGTAAATGGCCCACAGAGCCTCTTTGAGGGCTCTGGATTAAGAGGGAAGTATATATATAGTCAATCTCCAGGAAAGAAGGACTCTGGTGCAAGGACCCAAACAAACCTGGCCAGTTCTCACTGTCAGTAGGGGCTTGATGGTGGAATTAATAAAGTGCCTTAGATTTACTGCCATTTCCCTGACAGCCTGATTCCCCGTGTATTGTGTACCAGATGAGACATAAGGGATTATGAATGCGAACGGAAAGTGGGGTATTGTTTACTGGGGCCAATATAAATATGTTTGGGGAGGAGGAAAACAAAGACCTAAAGGCCTGATGCTGGCAGAAACCACGTTAGTGTTTAATACATGACCTCATCCTAGTAAAAATAATAGTTCCCACAGGCCTGCCAGGGAATGAGAGAGCCGGGGTTGTCTGTACCCACACATGTCAGGAACCTCAGGGGTGCTGGCAGCTGGTATATGACCCTGACCCAGCTTCCAAGTAGCTCCGCAGCATGTCTGAGGAGGGGCTTCATGGATGGTGTCCTCCTTGGAGTTCCAAACACACAGGTCCCAATATCTGGATTTCACCTCTGCTAGACACTAGCTTGTAGCAGAGACCTCAGCTGGGAGCCTGGTTTCTCCCAAATGTAAATTCAGATAAGAATTCAATCCCTCTTAGAGTAGTTGTGATGAAAAAACAAGATAAATAAAATAAACAAGATTTAAAGGAAATGCTAACTACAAGAGAGCCTTTGGTGTTCATGGTAACCTGACCCACGACTGTGTGTTCGTCTCTCATCTATCAGAAGCATTGAAATTCCAGGCGTCATCTCCAGTCTCTAGCTTACCTCCTCTATGTAAATCTGTTTTATTTAATTGGGCCTTTTGTAAGGCGTGTGATGGGGCTAAGAGAGTAGAAGTTCAGGGAATCCCTAAGAAAGTACTAGCCACTTGGGGGTTCTTATTCTTGCCCGACCAGTCAGAAGATCCCAACTACTCCTATGTGTACCTCTACCTGCTCCAGGTGCTCCTTTATTTTACACATTTTCTCCATGGTAAATGCAAGTGTCAGGCTTTAAAGGAATAGAAGAGCCTCTACAAGCCTGAGTGGAAATTCACAGCCAGTAAGTGAAAGCATGACTTCAGTTTGATGAAGGCTGGGCCCTAAGAACTGGACACGATGAAGCTTACCAGTTTGCCAATCATTACCTTCTGTTTTCTTCCCCTGAAAGTTTCCACTAGAAATTCCCCAGCTTTGGTTTGAATGCTTGGCTCTGTAATCTTGGAGACACTCTGCATACACCCCACAATTAAGACGTTGCAACTCCATGCAGTGTTTCTTCAGAGACAGTTAGATGCAATTAGATCATTTGAAGATGGATTAGCCTGCCGTCTGCACAATATTAAGAAAAATCATGTTGGCAAATGGTGGGGCCTCTTTGAAGAGCTCTGAAGGAAAGCCACTAATGAGCTCTACACTGGGTTTCCCCCCTGTTCCCGAAGGGTTAACACAATGTGTGGGAAAGGAAAAAAAATCCCCTGTGGTATTAAAATGCTGTGTCAGAGATTTGTAAGCTCCCCTTTGTAGCTCTGCCCTGGGGCCTGGCTCACTTCAGTGGAGACGAGGTTAATAAGAGCTCTGTCACTGCTTGACAATTCTTAATGGGGTTACAGTCTGGTGCCTGACCAGTGAAGGACAGTTATTATTAAAGTACTGAGGAATTTAATTCGATAAGGTAAGGGACATCTGTTGTGCTTGCTTGCCCAATGTCCATTTATTCTTCTTTTGACAAGAACTGCTTGCTTTTCCTTTGGGGAAAACCACCTCATGCCCATTCTCAGCCTAGGTGGAGCTGACTCTTACCTAAATAAGGGTGGCCACATGACCAAGCAAGCCCACTTGGTGTATTTGAGTATCCAGTCATGCCCCAAAGTCACTGACTTGTCAGTTACATAAGCCTATAAACACCTTTAGCCCTCAACCCTCACTTTTCTTGTTCAGCTTCTGCCAGGTGGAGTAGGTATGTTAACTATTTAAGGGATTAAATGGCATGGAGTATAATTAGATAGAAACTAAATTCTGTGGGAAGTCAAGAGACGGAGAGATTGATGTGGGTGGGTGGGCTTCCTGGCAGAAGGTGAACTTGAACTGGATCCTAAAGGATGGAGAGGATTAGGTGAGACCAAGAGAATGCAGAACTCTGTGCAAGGCACTGGGAGAACTTAGTTAAAATGAAGATCTGTGGACAAGAAATGTGTAGCGGAGTTTGACAGACAGAGGCAGGGAAGATGCCAGAGGACTTGGAATCCCAGGATGAGAAATTTGAACTTACCTGGATAGTTCTCCAGTGTGGACTTATGTACAGGTGGGGAAAATCCACACTAGATTGTGCTACCAGTTTGGGCAAGTATGTGACTCTATGCCCTACCTGTGTTAGAGAGAGACTGGCGCAGGTGTGGGCAGGGCCACTTAAAAACTGAGCAAAAATGTGGGAGTTACTTAACCTCCAAATCTCATTGTTTTCCATCTGCAAAATAAAGATAAATAATAACCAAACACTCAGTGTTTGTGAGTATAAAACGAGATAACCTATGTGGGAGACTTTAGGATGGTACCTGGCACATAATAATAATAGTAGATAATATCTGTTGAGTGCATATTAGTGTTCCGGAGGCACTGTGCTAAGCTGCTGACATACCTTATCCCATTTAATCCTCCCAGTAGCTAGTGCTTTAAAGATGTTGGCTGAATCTGATTTGGGGTAACTTTCTAATTCCTGTGCTTGATCTAACAATAAGTCAGACATTTACTGTCCAATGAGATCTGAGTATATAATCTGAATATTCAAGTTCTAATTTCTTAATACACACCCTAAAATGTTTTACACTTAGTAAAATTACACTTCAGAGCATCTAGAGAATAGAGTAAAAAACAATGTGCATGTGACTTTGCTAACTGCAACAGAGCCATGTTTTTCTAATATAGAGGGGGTTAAGATGGTCTGCTTTTAGGCCCACCGGATTGCCACAGTGTGATCTGGGGCAAGTTACTTTATCTTCTCTCAGCCTTAGTTCCTCATCTATCCTTATGCAATGTTTCTAAAAGCTTCTTTGCAGAGGTTTTTTATTTTGGCAAGGTTTAAGAGTGATAATTCCTGCTGTATGGAGCACTGGCACATAATACACAATCAATGTTAGCTCTTAAGAATACCTTTCAGTCACTGTCCTATACATTTTGCCCATGATTGCAATAACTATATATATACAATTGCATCCTTATTTTTTCCACTTAACACAGTATCTTAGATACCTTCCTAAGTAACAAGATCTCCCAGTTTCTCATTCCTAATATATGTGTTCTCCTAAAATCACTTTAAATGTATCAACTTGCCCTTGCTTCATCTTTTGAAAACATGTGTAAGTAACTGCACTCCACACCTTTACAGTTATGGCTCTTCCTAAGAGTTCGCGTTTTAGTGCACGATCTCTTTGAGTTCAAATTATGATTCTGTGCACACCCTTTCAGAATGTGGTGAAAATGAATGACACCCAAGTCGGTAAATGCCTTTGACAAATTGCAGATTATGCTGGCTTGATAAGTGACCACAGGAAAGTATAATTGTCACTTTTCCAGCAGTGGGTTCCCTCCAGTGTGATATTCTGCATCTCACCTATCAGGAGCTGTTACTGTAGCTCAGTTCTCCCACCCTTCTTGCTGACAGAGCAAGTAGAATCCCACTACCTTTTAGCTGAAAGTTATTCTCCTGGTTTCTGAATCTTATTTCTTGGAGTTTGCAAGGAAACTGCAGAACAATTTGAGGCTGTTTTTCTGTTGCAAATCAAAGCCCCAACCTCTCATTTGGGTCTTAGAGTAAGAGCTCCCCAAGTACTTTGAAATTGGACCCTTCTGTACACACCTGGAGTCACAGGTAAGCCTGGCCCATAGATTCCCTGGTTGATGGACACACAAAGCTAAGGGCAAAGGTGACCTTTTCATTTCTTCTTCAGGTCCCTCAATGCCTTTGAAATCTTTATGATCTGCACCTTCAGGGATTATGCAAACAGCTTGAGGAAATCCTAAAATTGTGTTTTCTCCAGATAAGCACCCAGGTCAAAGAAAAGACCTCTGCATGCCTTCCTGATAGAAAGAAACTTGCCTCAATTTAGAGAAGGCCGGCAAGAACAAAACTGGCATGCAGCCATTTGTGCAGTACATTAAAACCCAGTTTACAAATAGTAGTCCCATTCTGGAAGTCTCAGACCTTATGGGCCTTGGAGGGTGTAGTGGAAGTCCACAAACTATTTACCATCTTTCACATGTCTTACTGGTAACCATTTTGTTTTTAAAAGGCAACGCAGGATAACCAGAGTAACACATTTCCTTGTTTCTGTCTCAAGTTACATCAATTAAGTAAAAATAAAATTTATTCTCATGCGAGTTAGAAGCTTCCCTTAGCACCTATATTTTGATACATTTATATGCTAATTTTAACAAATTTTGGTTAACATATCTTACAGAGTATTTTTTATTTGAATAACAACAAGGGCAACCGTTACTTTTTTACTTAGCTGTGAGTTAATTGAGATAATTTTAAAAACTGTGTGACCTTAAACTGATTAACTAATACAGTTATTTATAAGATGTTTGGTCTAAAATATTTAAACTACCTGAGCCTCAGTTTTCTCATATAGAAAGAATATATCCTCCTCACAGGGGTGTTATTAGGGAAAAAAGGCACAATATGCAAAGTACATAGTACGGAGGCAAAGTATTCAGTGTGTACTGCAGTTCAATAGATGAATAATTTTCCCGAAGCCACTGCAAATTTATATGTTAGACAAAAAACATGTCAGGTATAAGTTCTTGAGGGCAGGGAGATGTAAGATTTTTAAATGGTTCTTTGATAAAAAGGTTGGAGCACAACTCTTTGGCTCTGACCACTCCGTTGGATATTTAAAACAATGATCAACTCTGTCATCAGAATGAAATGTCCACTGATTCATCTCCATTTCTTAACTACCAAGCAACATTCTTTTGAGGACTTTCACACCCGTCCTCCTATATCCTTTCCACCTGAACCTCAGTGGCTGACTTTACCCCAGGCCCTGAAGGCAGAGGTGGAGCTGAGCTCTGTGTCTGGGAAGAGAGAAGCTGACAGGCACATCCTCTGATCCTCCCCTAAGGGCCTGCTTTGTGAGTGGGGCATCAATGCCGCTTTTGTTCCACCACCTTCAGCGTCTGGCCCACAGCTGAACCCAAAGAGGCTGGCTGCTCAGAGCAACCCCAGCCCACAAAGGACAGACAGCACCAAGCCCAGCCAAGGGTTCACTCAAGCCCCCAAGATCCAATACAGCGGTTCTCCCAACTGGGGAGGCAGCCTCAGGGAACATTCTCTCTCCCTTTGGCATTCTAAGCCATTTCTAATTTCATGAAGATAAGTCAGAGGTTTGAAACGTGATGTCATTGCTGAAAAGGCAAGAGCCATCAGCATAGAACCAGCATGTCCTAGTTGATTTCAATACACAATCATTGCCTTGTGTTGATGCAATCATTTGCTCATTCATTAGCTATTAATTGAGTTCCTACTGCATGCTCAACGTGATGCTCAATGTGAGGGACATTTGGGGGAAAAGATGATGTTCCTGCCCTTAACTATCTGGTGTACTGGCATAGAAACTGTCACCTGCTAGGACAAATAAAACATAACATCTGGACACTGTAACTAACACCTACAGAAGTAAAAGCAGAGTCTACCTGAGGGGCCAATAATCACTACAATTGATCGAGCATTTGCTGTGTGCCACTCACTGTGCTAAGCACTTGGTGTATATTATCTCATTTAATTCTTAAAGCACAGCTATAATAGTGGTTTGATTCTCTTCCTATCTCCCTAGGAATGGCCAGGCAAAGAGGGTCTTAAAAAAGGAATAGAAGTTTGCCAACTAGACAATCAGGGGAGATCATTGCAGGCCCAGGAAACAAAATGGTCTGTTTGGAGACCTGCAGATCTTCGGGTATGTGTGGAGCAAAAGGAACACGCAGGGCCTGATATAAGAATAGTGATTGCAGTGAAGAATAGTGATTGCAGTGAAGGCTTCAAATGTGGATGACTCTAAGCAGAGCTAAGAGGTGGAGGAGGGAGACTCAGTAGGATAGTGCTCCAGTTAGAAGGAGGGATGGCCTCATTTGTGGGTTCACTTTTAAGATGGAGAGTCTACTCATAAGGTAGGCTATGAGAAGGGGACAGTGGGAGGGAGAAACTAAAAACACGAGACAGAGAATGACTGGTGGAGACAGGACTTCGCCCTCCTCTGATTGGAGGAAAGATAAGAAGAGAACCAAAGACAGATACGTTCGTAAGCATAGGTCTTGGGAGGCGGGTAAGAGGGGCCAGAAGGAAAAGATATGATCTTGAGAGTTGTACCTGCATGATGCCTGATGTCTCTGAGGTTAAAGCAAGTCCAACAAGGAGAGTGAGAGGTGACAGAGGGGCCTTGATGAAAGGGGTAAACGTTTAGAATCATTGTTGAGTATGAGGATGAGGTGTGGACGACACACACTCTTAATTTCGAGGAAGGAGCGTTCAAAGGAGGAAGAGGAAAATGACTGCTAGAGAGAAAGGTGACGAATGGCATGTGAAAACAGCTGAGTGTACTGAGAATGTTTGATTCGAGTGGTGAAGAGGTGATGAAGGAAAGACTTAATAGGTGATTTCAGGTTCTACCTTCAGACATCTGAATGAGGGCATGGACTTATTGCATGTAGCTTCAGGGGACAGAACCAGGTCCAACAAGTGGCCATTCCTAGGAGACAGATTCTACCCCCAAACATTAAAACGTGTAAGTGAGTAGTGCTATCCAGCAATGGAATAATCTGCCTCTTGAAGGATTTCAATCATCTGCCAAGGATGTTGTGCTGGAAATTTGGTACGCTTAATTAGATGGCTTATTCTATCCTTTTTAATACTAAGATATCATAGATACTTAATACATGGAACATCAAAATAGATAGAGGCCAGTTTCGGCATTCTTGCAGGTTGTCCTGCTGTCTGCGCAAGAGAATCTTGATTGGACTTTTTGTTTGTTTGTTTGTTTGGAGACAGACTCTTGCTCTGTTGCCCAGGCTGGAGTACAGTGGTGTGATCTTGACTCCCTGCAACCTCCACCTTCTGGGTTCAAGTGATTCTACCACCTCAGCCTCCCAAGTAGCTGGGATTATAGACACCTGCCACCATGCCTGGATAGTTTTTGTATTTTTAGTAGAAATAGAGTTTCACCATGTTGGTCAGACTGGTCTTGACCTCCTGACCTCAAGTGATCTTCCTGCCTTGGCCTCCCAAAGTGCTGGGATTACAAGCATGAGTCACTGTGCCTGGCCTTGATTGGAATTTTCTGTAAGATTTATGAAGCTCAAGAACTGTGGAAACAATGTTGGATTTTTTTTTTTAATTCCAGAAGGATTTTTAAGATTGGCAGAAGCCATGTTACAGTTTGAGAACAATACACATGGTATTACTGAGTTAATAGGCATGATGTATATATAATAATCACTATGGAGAGGGCTTCTTTCTATAATTAAGGCGGAATGCTCATCTCTTCTTATTGTGGATTTGGAGAGGACCCTTAGCTGGAATGACTAAAGGAGGAGCCTCTGTTCTTACCTGATTTGGAGTCCTCTTGTCATAGATGTTTGTGCATCTTGCATGCTCTGTACCTTTCTTTTCATTTGCCCCTGTATTTGGAATTGGTTGCTTTCTTTTTTGGAACCTGTGAGACTATTTCAGTGGTTCTCAACTGAGGATGATTTTGACCCTCAGAGGGCATTTGACAATGTCCAGAGACTTTGATTGTCATGCCTCGAGGGAGATGCTGCTGACATCTGGTAGGTAGAGGGCAGGGATGCTGCTCAAAGCCCTACAGCTCACAGAACAGCCCTTCTCAACAAACAGTTACCCAGCCCAAAATGAAAACAGTGCTGACGTTAAGAAAGCCTGGTCTGTTTTTAAGTCTTTCTTTTAAGTCAGCTGCCATCAATACCTTCTGTAAAGCTCTAGATGCCTACTTTTACTTTCTAATTTAAGAACTGTCATGTGGCTGAATACTCTGTGAACTGTACCCCCACTCTTCCCCTTTCTTCATGCTGTAGCAAAAAGAAGGACATTTTTAACTTCCTTTGACCAGAAAAGTCACTTTTTGGTTAGGGTCCAAACAAGAAACACATCCCTCCCTAGATAAAGGCAGAGATGCCACAGCTTGCAGAGAAATAGCACCTGACATTTCCCAATGGCAGCAGCTCTGGGCCAAGAGTACAGATGGAGGACAAGCTACAGATACAGCCACATGATGCCCTTGGTTTGCTTTTGAATAGGAGTTCACACTGTCTTTAAAAGATTGGATGGTAGAGCCTAGCCATGAAGCCTGTAGCCTTTCCAAGCCAGGAGAAGACTAAAACAGTGGTATGAGTGCAATGTGACTTTGGCACAAATGCAGACTGAAAAATGGTACCTGCCTACGTTACTCTTATGACCCTCTGAGAGGCCTCACACAGCACATGCTAATATGTGCCTGCACCTCTGTGTCCCAAATTAGTCGGAAGTTTTCAGTGAGCCAGATCATAAATTATGCCTTTGTAGCTCTAAGATCCTCTAACCGTGAAGAATCCTAGAAAGCCTCCCTAACTACACTTCATGACTCAGCATTGATAGCCTGCTGCAACAGAAGTAGCCCAAGGTTGAGATTTCACTTCTCATCCCTTATGTTTTTCAAGCTGAGCAGTTATAGGAAAATTATTCAAACTCTTAGGACCTAGGTTTTCTTGTCTCTTAAATGAAGACATCGACATTCCCATTTCTGGGAACTGTATTGAAAAAATACTCTCAAATACAGACATAATTTTATGTGCAAAGTTACTTATTGCTTCATTATTTAATACTAGACATCATTGTGAAATAGATTAAATATGATATATTTATTGAACAGAATGTTGTGTACCCATGAAAAAATAATGTACATGAAGAGTTTCATTGACTGTGAAAAATACTTGTGCTCTAATATCAAGAATAAGAAGCAGGCCAGGCACGGTGGCTCACACCTATAATCCCAGCACTTTAGGAGGCTGAGGTGGGAGGATTGCTCGGGCTCAGGAATTCAATACCAGCCTGAGTAACATAGAGGGACTCTACAAAAAATTTAAAAATTAGCCAGGTTTGGTGGCCCATGCCTGTGGTGCCAGCTATTCAGGAGGTTGAGATGGGAGGATTGCTTGAGCCAGGGAGATTGAGGCTGCAGTGGGCCATGATTGCATCACGGCACTGCAGCCTAGGTGACAGCATGAGACACTGTCTCAAAAAAAAAAAAAGCAAAATACACCACCTCAACACACATATACACAAATACACATTGATATGCTTATAATATGATCTCAATTATATAAAATATGTATAGAAAAAAGTCTGTAAGGAAACCAAACTATTACCAAGAGTTTATACTTTGTTTTATGTTAGCATGTATATAACATTTTAAATAAAGATAAAGCTGAAGTATATAATAATTCTTTTCCCTTTAAAAGCAGAGCGTATAACTCTCAAGCTTGAGAAATATTGATTTAGATCTTTAGACAGAACTGGGGCTAGAGATAAAAAGTTTGGAGTCGTAGATGTTTCAGTAGAGATTGATTACTGGATAAGATCATCTAGGATGAGCCTGTAGAGTGAGAAGAGGTGAGGTCCAAGGATTGAATCCTAGGAAATACTGACATTTAGGGAATGGATAAGGAAGACAAGCCAGAGAAGGTAACAAGCTCGTGGTGGTAATCCATATGAGATAACCTATAATGGATTAGCATGGTGGCATTGGGACATGCAAGGGAGTGATAAAGCTGAAAAGCATTTTAAAATAAATTAAGGTTTGTAAATTACATGTATGAGATGAGGGTAATGGAAAAGCCAAAGATTACCTGAAGCTCTCTAGCTTGGAATATGGAAGAATGCTGATATCAAGGAAAGCAATGGGATCATTGAAAGAGGTGAAAGAGATGCATACATGGTAGGAGTGGGGAAGGAGCAGCTAGGCTTAGTCTTGTACGAGTTGTGTTTGAGATCTCCCTTCAAGAAAATCACTGCTCTAAGAAGAGCAGTTGTATGAAAGTCCCTAGCTGCAGCCCCCTGGGGAGGTGCCATACCATGCAAGCTGAGGTCACCTTCTACCCAGGCAGCTCTCAGCCATGACTAAGCTTAGAAGCAGCATTAGAGCTGACCCCTTCTGCCCACGTGAGCCTCCTCTAGTAAGGAGGCAGTCCTTGCACGTGGATTCCCCATGAGGCTGGCCCAGATTCTGAGGGCTGACATTGGTTTAAGCATTTCCCATTCAATCTCCCATCTTCCCCCTCTTCCTTCTCAGACATCAAGTCTGTATCATGGTCTGAATGCTCTCCCTGCCTGCTCTTCTCTCTCTCCCTCTTTCTCTTCCACAAACACTGCCCACAGTAAATCTCTTGCACTTTTAATTCCATCTTGGCAACTGCTTTCCAGAGGACCAGAACCAACACAAGTGATGGTTATATATCCAAAAGAAATTATTGTGGATGGAAAATAGTACAGTTCTTGAAAGCAATTAGGATTGAGGGATAGCTGAATCTCAAGAGCTTCCCTAATAGCATAATTAGAGGGAGGAGTAGAGGACAACATTTGAACCTTATGTTACAGTCATAATTGGGAACAAGTACAGTTAGTCTCATAATTGGAAAGGAAATTCAGGATGTGGGGGAAGTTACTGAAAGAATAGAAGAAAACTCGGGGTAGTATAAGATCATAGAAACCATGAAAGAGAGAGAGAGCTTTTTAGGAACAGGTGATACTCAACTGAGATGTTGTCAAAGAAAACCTGATTAAGGACTGAGGTCTTCCATTTAGAGACTGAAACTATGGCTGGCTGGCCATCAAGTGATCATTTCAGAGAGAGAATGAGAATAGGGGCCAAGTTTACAGAACCGAAGAAGAAACAGTGGGAAATAGCTGGAGGTGATGACAGTAGACCTCACATTGAAAATGTTTGACCATGAATGGGAGAAGGGAAATTGAACTAATGAGAGTAGTAATTTCCAAGACTGAGTGTGTGTGTGTGTGTGTGTGTGTGTGTGTGTGTCTTTAAGAACACCTAAGCGTTTCCAGAAGAAGGCTTTAAAGGTGCCTGAGAGAAAAAACAACCATGGTGGAATTAAAATGCTGAAGGCAATGGGAAGAGAAAAGCTACTGAGGCCAGAGAGGGGGTTAAATTTTAAACAGAAGAGAGAAACCTCTTTTCTGGAACGTGGCAACAAGAAGATGGCAGAAATGACAGAGATAAAAGGGGTGAGAATGAAAAACCTCACACTTAGAATATGTTCCTAGTACAAAAGTAACAAGACCAACCTCTGAGAATAAGAGAATGAGATGGGGAAAACGTGTAAAGAGAGGAGATGATCAGGAATGGCTGGTGAGCATACTGGTATTCCTTAAGAAATGTGATGAGGCAAAGGAAAATCTTGCCTTAAATGCATGAAGTTGGATGTCTGTCAAGTGCTGGTCCAAAGGACTATGACTTTAACTGGTAAGAAAGGACTAATAAGGTCCTGGCATTTCTTTTACATCTTGAATTTTCCTAGTTCAACTCTAACTCAACTGTTCAGAGAAACAAACTGGCTTTATGCAGTCCATTTTTCTAATTATCAACAATCATAGGAAAGGAGCTAGTATGTAAGTACTTGTATGCCTTTGAATGGCACTGTACTTTATCATAATGATGGGTGATAAAGAAAATAAAAATGTCCAAGAACCACCATGCTCTATGTCAGAATAGATGGACTGGAGAAGAGATGCTGTCTGAAGCAAAAGTTCTAAATACTCAAAGACTGGATTTGTACAGTGGCCTTCAGGCGTTATAACTCTATGCAGGTCCCTCAACACTTATAGCTGTCAAGGAACCTTCATTATTGATATTCTACAGAAAAAAATCACGATTACTGCAAGCCTGTAAGCTCTTAAGTATTTTTCCCATGGAAATTATTGTTTTATTAATATAATATATTCAACCTTGTGCTATCTTAGGTATGCAGCTATACAGTGAGAGCAGATCAAAGGGCAGTAGCCTGAAACCAAGTGAATGACAAAATCCATGGCATTTCTCATTAGTCTTAGCCAGACGTAGCTCTTTATGGAGAGGACTCACCCTGGTCTCGTGAAGAGAAAAACACTGAAACTGGGAGGGAATGAGCCAGCCACATCAGCTTCTTCAAAGCTGCCAATTGATATGCCTATGTCTACAAGGATGACTTACGCCTGTTAATTACCCCCCAAACTCCTTCAACAAGACAAAGCTCTTTATTCTGTGGACTTTGAAGTATAACCTGGGGACGCCTTGAGAAGGTCAACCCGACAGGCCAGCTTTTTGCCTTGCAGTGGGCTGTGCAGGTGCATGCTAGCTGTTGGCTTCCAGGCCTATTTTATTCCAGCCCTGGCAGAGTTTGCAGGAATGTCATGAGAAGAGATTTATAATACTTTCTGATTCCACCCAGTTCCAAATCACTTTATGAATAATCTTTCTCATAGCATACTAGTAATTCTACGAGCAGTCTTGGCCAAAATCAACGGAGTGAGCATGCTTAAGGAAATAATTTTCTTTTTCCTTTTTCAGAAATCATTTTGCTGAAGTTTTGCAAACCTCATAAAAATTAAGGGTTGGTTTGAATCTGGGAGAAAGACTCACTTTATCTGAACCCATTTGCCAAAAATATTTAAATGAGCATATGCTGGATGTAAAAGTGCCAAAGCAATAGCATCAGTTATGCATTCTCAACCTTCCAGGCTTTCCAGAGCCACTAAAAGGCAGCATTTTCCCACAGGTGTTAATGGGATCCTGCAAAGAGGAAGGGATTTTAGGTAGGATTGTGACAGAGTGGCGCATGGGTTGGGTGCTATGGAACCCACTGAGGGGCTTCTGACCACAGTTCCATGCAGAGCCAACAATGGCATTCATTGTTATAAGCAAGTGTCAGTCACGAGAGAGCTGCCATTACAGAGTGTTGCCCAGCTTTCCATATTCCCAACATGGCCAGAGGTTTCATTCTTTGAGAATGTGTTTATTCAGCCTAGTAAAAACATTAAAAAGAGGAATAAATCTCTGCCGACCCCAAAATGCTTTTCACCACAGCTGTAAACCATAAAACATTTAGAAAGGTAAGCAGGACTAAAGATAATATAGTTGCCCCAAGCAGCATGGAGGGCAGACCTGGAGGTGGCCCTTGCAAAGACAGCTGCAGTGCACAGAGCTTCCCTGCAAAATCATTAAGAAAGGGACAGGTTCTATAAGGTGCTAAATTTTTAGTAGTTTTGGGTTTTTTTTTTTAAGTGGGGGGAGGGCAATAATAAAAACCATGTGCTCAGCAGCCTGCTTAGCCATATAAAACAGAAAGGCCTGTGACTTTAAGTGTTGTAAAAGGGGTTAATTGTCGATTTCTGAATGTGGCAAGTTTACTGATCTTGTTAACAGCAACTAGGCATGTGCCGTTGGTTATCATGGTGGGAAAGAAAAACAGCTGTCCATCCCTTATTCCCTGGATGCCATTATTAGTCTTAGAACCCCAAGTTAAGGGACATATGGGTAAATGCAGTCTTAAAATTGCTCCTTTCCCCCTGTCCCATCTCTACCCATTCTGAAGCTTCCGGTTCCACCTTACAACTACATTTTTACTGCCATTTTTCAAGTACCTGCTGTGGATCGGTTCCTTTCACACGAAATGTGTTGTCTATATGTATGAATGGGCGAGAGTGGTACAGCCATTTTACAGACAAGGCAGCTGAGGTTCAGAGAAGTTAAGAAAGTGATCTATGGTGACAGAGCTGTAAAGCAGGGGTTCAACCCCTAGTCTTTATATTCCAAGTCCAGGGCTTTTCTACTAGTTATTCAAGTCATTCATTCTTTATTCATTCATTCATCTACGTACTCAATAGATATTTATTGGCCATGTACTAAGAGCCAGGTGCTGGTCTGGTTGTTGAAGATAGACCCCTGGACACAACCGACAATATTCCTGCCATCACAGGTCCTCTGTTTTAGGCAGCACTAACCTATCTTCCAATAACCATCCTCTCTTCTAACCTACTTTCACATGTACAGTCAGCATCTGTAATTTGGTATTTTATTTTGCTGTTGTGTATTGTGCATTACTTTTGAGTATTGTGTGTTACCTTTGGCTCCCCCAGCTAGATGATGAGCCCAGTGAAGGCAGGGCTATTGTCTAATATTTCTCTTTTTCACAGTCTACCCAGCACAACCCATTAAATGAATGCTTTTTTTTTCTGCTGTAGAACATCTTTATTGCTGTGATCTTAAGATCATTTGGGGTTTTATTTAGAGCTTAGCTATTGCAGCTTCCATTAATGAGCACTCTGCTAAATGTTATGCTTATATTGTCTCATTAGTGCTGAAACCACCCAACTGTAAGACCCATTTTACAGTTGAAGAAATTGTGGTTTACGAGGGCTGAGAAACTTGCCCGAGTTCTTAGAGTCAGTAAGAAGAAAACCTGGGATTCTGCCAGTGGTGCAATTCAAAAGCTCAATTTCTGTGTACCATGTACTTGAGCCTGAGCAGTGAGGAAATCTTTGCCCACCTGAAGCATATAAATATCAAAAGACCCTATGATATGATATGCGTGATAAATAAGGTGAATTTAATACCAGCCATTGATTCATCCAGCCACTCCAGTCACTCAGACCTTCCTAGGAAAGTTCACGCCACATCTTGGCTCCTGCCCCACCCCCCATTTTGTGATCTTCTTAAAGTGGCATCTTTTTTCAATACAGTAATGCTCAAAGGAATCCCTGTGCTCCTAGAAAGGTGGCAAATCAGAGACTGACTAGCATGAAAAGGGTGGTGGAAGATTTGTACCTGTTTGTAACAACTGGCTTATTCAAAACATAAGTACGAACACAATGGATGGGGATTGTGTTCTGCCAATGCAGTTGGCATCCATTCTGAGAAAAGATGGCAGACCAAGGCCAGAGCATGGCCCGGTTGCTGAAAATTAGAACCACACTGGAGCCACCAGGGGTCCTGGAAATTAGGTGGAGCTGAACCGTTTCTTTCCGTTTTGATGGCATAGTTTCCACTTTAAGTAATGTGAGCTTAATCTTCATTTACATTCTTCAATCTACACAGAAGTGTATTTATTATTGTCTTGTGATAAGCAGTCATGTTGATATAAAGCAGTGCTCCCTGAAACTGCAGGCAGTTTCCAAGGTCTGGGCAAAAAGAAACAAAAATGTAGGGAGGGGAGCCCTGCAGCATGACAAGAGTTTTTGAAAATGAACACCCCCCAAAATTTAAAGAAAATGAATCCTAATCCTTTTGGAACTTTTATCAATCAGTCTGTCAACAAGCAACTGATAATTCCTGAATGTGAAGATCTGGATAACAAATGAGTTACATGTGTAACTAGGCTTTTGCTGGGTTTCTCTATGTGGATAGTGACTTAACTGGTGAGCACCATCAGAGAAAGGCCGGTAGACTGGGTGTCCTGTGAATGCTTGTGTTTGTTTGATGCAAGGCTCCTGGTTTCGTTGGGGATTGCTGGAAGAGTGACACACACCAAGCCACAGTTCTGTTAGCTGTGGTTTTGAGATAATAAGGCTTAAAATTTGTATGCCAAAGTTAAAAACAATGATCTCTTTCCTATAGGCACATTTTAGTTCAGTCTCTCTTTATGCAAAAGAATTTGACAGTAATTATTGCTTTCCAAAACTATTGAGCATGAGACAATCTAAGGAATAATCCAAAAAGGAGGATCTCTAAAGGGAGATCCTCATAAAGGGATCATGGATATTATTGCTATGTATGTCCAAAATAGCTCTTCTTAGTTTTGAGGAGAGAATCTCTCCAACTATTAGAGTCTTACCAGGTGCCAACCACAGTGCCTCACATTCTTGCCACAGAGACTGGTCCAAGGATAAGGGGGGCAGATGACCAAGCCAGGCAAATTCTAATTCTTCCACAAATGTTTTCTAATATAGAGCTGCCAAAATTGCTCTGCTGTGTTTTTTAGGTCTGTAATTGTAATATAAATCTGGAAATGCCCACGGCTGAAATGAAAGATAGCACTGTCTGATTCTTTGGATCTAGTCTTCCCTGAGCCAGCTCCACTTTTCCCATGCATTGGCTAGTGAGCCAATACTCTTTTATTGCTTAACCTAGCTCAAGTTTTGATTCTGCCATTTGTACCCAAGTGTTCTGAGTGATATATATCATTAAATCAGATCCAGAGAAATGTGACCCTTAGTATCTGACAATTAGGAGAAGTATACAAACCATGAATTAAATGACATAAAAATAATTCATATGCAAAAGACAGTATACCTCAAGACATCAAGGTTTGTTTTGAAATCCTTGGAAAGCAATACAGACTGTAGAATATAATTCTTGTGGGAAAATCAATCTCCACAATGTTTTCTGCAGAACTGAAAAAGTATCACCTACCCATCAGAGCAGGGGTTTAAAATGACAAATCTAGTTTGTTCTGGACACAGTTAATTTTTTTTAGAATGTTTTTTACTATTCTTTAAATAGTAAAAATATGTTTTTATTGTTATTAAATATATTATAAGACTTTTATTGGTATATTTTAGGAGCATTACTACCAAAGTGAGAAGAAATTATTATATACAAAATTGTAGTATGTTTCACCTTCGGTATGCTATTTTGTTTCCTCAGCTAATGATTATCTTTTTAGCAAGATTTGATAATAATAGTAAAATAATCAAACCAGGTTTTTTGTTTGTTTGTTTGTTTGTTTTTGAGACATTGTCTCCCTCTGTGACTCAGGCTGGAGTGTAGTGGCACAATCTTGGTTCACTGCAGCCTCAACTTCCCAGGTTCAGATGATCCTCCCACCTCAGCCTCCCTAGTAGCTGGGACTATAGGCATGTACCACCATGCCCAGCTACTTTTTTGTATTTCGGTAGAGTTGGGGTTTTGCCATGTTGCCCAGGCTGATCTTGAACTCCTGAATTCAAGCGATGCACCAGGCCTCAAACCAGTACATTAGGAAGTGTTGGTATAGGTACGCTCTGTTGAAGGACATTAACCAGGGAATAAAGTGACTGGAATGGACACATTGAACTCATTTTTCATCTTCCCTGAAAACGTTAGTAATAACTGGGTACATCTGTGTGTCTGTATCTATACTTTTCAAAAGTGAAGAAAGAATATGTGAAAATTTGGCCAAAATCTAAAGTTTTTCAATGCAGGAAAATATTTGTTATTCACAGTGGAACAGAGAAATGTAAGAAGATGATATGGTTTGGCTGTTTCCCCACCCAAATCTCATCTTGAATTGTAGCTCCCATAGTTCCCACGTGTTGTGGGAGAGACCTGGTGGGAGATAATTGAGTTGTTGGGGCAGTTTCCCCCATACTGTTCTTGTCATAGTGAGTAAGTCTCACAAGATCTGATGGGTTTTTTTAAGGTTCTCATTCCCTCTTGCCTGCCTCCATGTAAGACGTGCCTTTCACTGTCCACCATGATTATGAGCCCTCCCCAGCCATATGGAACTGTGATTCCATTAGACCTCTTTTTCTTTATAGATTACCCAGTCTCGGGTATGTCTTTATTAGCAGCATGAGAACAGACTAATACAGAAGACTTCTGCATATTGAAGAGAAAAAGCCTTTTGTCTTCTCAATGTCCAGATCAGTTGCATTTATTCCAAGTCTGGGGTGTCTCATTGTTCATTCAAGGAACAACAACTGTGGGTCACATGACAGGCCTTGGGGAAGAAACATAATCATGTTCATAAATATTATTAAGAAGAGCAGAGGATCTCAAAAGTCAGATTTGGATGAACTTTAGTTGATGCATTGAAACATTAATTATGTCAAATATACCATGAATTCTAAGCTGCCTTAATTGTAAAAACTCTTTGATGCTCTGCTTAGTCAGTACGCGAGCACCTTCAATTGCTGTCAGGTGTACGTAGGGCAACAATTAAAGATGAACAAATAAACAAGTTGGGATATGCTGTCATCAGAGTGCAGGGAAATGACCCAAAAGCTCAATATTTCCAAGAGGAAATTAGTTCTTACCCCATGTGGCCATTGTTACAGACTAGAATCTGGATTTTGTTTGCACTTGATTACACAGAGGAAGAAACAAAAAATAAGTTGTCCTGGTGAGAAGCAAATGGCTAGGATGGTTTTCCTCAGTGAAAATCAATGTGATGTCTTATTCCCAGGCCTAGAGAAAGGACTAGAGAAAATGGGGAGGGAAGCTATTTAGTCTACCACTATCACTAAAGTTTCCCTTTTTTCCCTGGAAGATTTCCTTTTTCTGATTTCACAGCTTAGAGAACTCAGTTGTGTCTAGAGCCCCTAACATCCACTTCCCACACTCACATGGCCCTTTTGTCATCATGGCCGTTTTTTAAATGTATAATTCAAGTAATCCTCAAAGCAGCCCTGACAGTTTGGTACCTTTATTGTTATCAGCTCCTCTTGAAAATCAGAAAAGTTAAATACTTTTCTAAAGATCCTGTAGATGGTTAGAAGCAGCTAGGATTCAAATGCCCATCTGTCTGGATCTGAAGCCCATCTCTTAAGCCCTAAACCCAGGGAAACATGTAGTCCGTTCCCACATGTGTAAGTACATCTAACCCATAAATGCTTTTTTGCAAACTTATTAAGGATGAGCTGGTGGTGTTTCCTCCATACCCCAGCCAGTCATACGTTAGCATCATGGGATAAGTGTGGGAAAGACCTGACTGGAGAAGAAATACAGATTGTGCCCAGCCTTAAACAAAAATACATTTCTTTCATGTTTCGTTTTAGCAAACCTAAACAACTCATGAAATACTATAATCCTAGGATTATTTGCTATGAGGAGCTTAAGAAACTCTTTTTAATTTATCAAAGATTCAGTACATTTGTAACCACATGTTATTAGTGAGGCTGCTGATGTAGAGGAAAAAGAAATGACAATCTTTGATCCCGTTGTACCCTGGGATCCCAAAAATCATCCTCTCAGCCTGCTGGTAGCCAGTCTGGTCTTTGGTGTTCCTGGGCACGTGTCCCATTCAGAGCCATGGAAATACTCTTTCTCATGTCTTACCCTCCTACACATAATGCCCACCTGGTATTCTTCCTTCTCACCCCACACCACACCCCCCAGCTAACCACAGCCACCATTATACTGTCTTCTTCCCTCTTCTCCCCTCCTCTGCCCCTCCCTCCTTTCTTCTCCATGTCTCTCTTCTCCTACTCTGTTCCCAACATAAGATTTAGCATCAAGCCATGCCTGTACTCCCAAAACTGAGTTTCTCAAAGTCCAGGGTCATTCACCTCCATATCCCTGCAGCAAGTGATGGGTATGAGCAGTGTCCACTAGTTGGATGGATGGATCAATGGATGGATGGGGCTTTCGACCATGTGTTTCTTTCAAGACTTGTTGAAGTCATTGAATTTGGTGAACAAATAACCATTTTGATATCATCTCTTTTTTCCTTTCAAATTACTTATTACAATTTTGGTTGTGGCTCTATGGAGGGTGGGGGTAGTTGCCCATGCTTTTGAAGCTGAGATATAATTCCTCCCTTCCTCCCTCCCTCTCCCCCTCTCTCCCTTCCAGATATTCTTTAGACAAGCAAAAAAAGAAACTTCATTGAGATTTTAAGCAGTTTATATCCGACTGTGTGACTCCTAAGAGGTGAACCGCAGGTGGTTTCAAAAGTCTTCTGGGAATGACCCGATGTTGTATAGTAGTGAGAACACTGACCCGGCTTTAGCTTTGGTCTCCCTTTTCAGTATGCCCAGAATTCTGGGCTGATCTCTTGGCTTCTCTGTGCTTAGTTTTCTCATCTGTAAATAGGGAAGGTGAGACTAATGAGTGATTTTTAAACTGTTCCTGGGAGCCCTCAAAGATTCATGGAGGTGTCTCTAGAGTCTGTCCTACAAGGGATATTGTGGTGGAGAAGGAGGTGTTTGCATAGATCAGGCAGGGCTGATTCCCTCACTGCTGCTTCAACCTGGATTAATGTTCTGGTTAAACTTCTTGACTGTATCCCATTTTTAAGCTTTCTGCTAGAAAACCTACTCCAAAAAAAGTTTGAAAACTACCCAACTAGATTATCTTTAAGTTACCTTCCTGCATATCTGACTTCAATATATAAATTATCTGTGTGTGATCTTCCTTTACAGAAATAATGGAGCCTTTCTTTTCCTCGTGTGGTTGTTGCTCTCAGAATGAATTTCTTATCAAGAGAATAATCTGCTTTTCATTCTGCTTCCTACCTAGCTCAACAGAGCACAAAATGCCCAAGCTAGATCCCTTATTCCTCTGAGAATATCTCCTGTTTAGACTCGTCCATCATCGGTGGAGCTTATGACAGACAGACGTTTTCACAGTTACCACACAGGGTCAACTGTTTTGGTAAGGGTGACCACTTAGGACAGCTTTGTGCTCTTGAGCTGTCCTCTGTTGAAGCTGGGAAATCCTAAGCTGTCGTCTAAGCAACACTGGGTTGTTCATCCACTTTGAAAGAGACATCTTTATGGCCCTGATGACATTTCCTTTATTATATTAAGGATGCTTCTTAGAGAATGTGTTGGGTTTGTTTTCTGGACAAGCTGGATGAGTCTCTCTCTCTCTCTGTTTTAGCCATGGCCCTTTGTAGCGTTTGTTTTTCCTGCTGTCCCAGAATAGACGACTTAATGGGTTGCTGAAAATGTCCAGGCTGCCCCTGGCTCTGGGGGTAGCTCAGCTTCAACAATGGAAGGCATTTAGCAGAGCCTCATGTTTTAGAGCAAGAAAGACTTGAGAGAGCATCTCATCTGGTATTTTTCAAGATGCTTTTTAATTTTTTAAACAGCAAACCTTTTTTTTCCAATACAAATCTGAGGCAAAACCTCAATTTATAAAACAGATTTTTAAAAGAGGGGTGGGAGGTAGAAATTCTGCCAAATGGCACTTTCCTTGCTATTTGTCCTACCCTCACACTGCCTCCTACCCTTCCCCCCCAACACACACTCACACACTTGGCCTCCCAAAAGCAATTATAAACCCCCGATCCTGAACCTCTCTTTTTTGTTTGTTAGAAAACTGAGAAACAGTGAAATACAGTGACTTGCCTAAGACCCCACAGCTAGAGATGTCAGTACCAGACTGTAACACTTCTAATCTGGTTTAATCTTCCTCTCCAGCCCTCTTTAATTTATTATACCATTTCACCTTTGAACACTGGAAAAGAGCAGGAAGAAAAAATTATGTACCAGTGTGCTTGATTCTTGTACATCTGTCTTTAATTCTCAAAGCAACTTTACAAGGTAGGCATCATTATTATACCCATTTTACAGAAAGGTTAAATCACTTGTTTAGTGAAACTCAGCCAGAAGTGGCAGAACTTAATTTGAAAGCTGGGCCTATCTGATTCCAGAGCTGTTCTTTCTATTATACCACAGGATTAAAAAGTGCCAACTATTGCTTGTCGTAAATAAAACCCTCTCTTAACAAGTTTGGCTTGTAAAGCCTGACTCATAATTCATGAAATACTAAGTAACTCATCTTAAATAACTACCATAGACTGTCCCTGTCCAAAGTTTCCTATGTCTATTGCAAGCACATTTTCCCTTTAACCAACAACACCCCTTTCTCTAGGAGTCATTCCCTGTCACTCCTCTGTCCTATCCCATCCAGAAATTGGGGATCTAGAAACCATGATGTTGATGTTTAATTCAAGTCAGGTCTTGAGTGGACCAAGGTAGGATGAGGAGAGAGTGAAGATGTAAAATTTTACTCACTGTATGGATTGAGCGCGGTGGAAAGAGAACCAAAGAAGTAGGGAGAGATGCTGTGACAACTTACATCTCCGGTTTACTTTTGCCTTTCAGTTCAATTAAACAGCCTACTTAGTATATAATTTAGTCTGCCTTTTTCTCCTGAGGCTTTGGTGTTTTTGTGTGTGTGTGTTTGGTTGTTTTTGTTTTGTTTTGTTTGAGACAGAGTCTTGCTTTGTTGCCCAGACTGGAGTACAGTGGCACAATCTTGACTCACTGCAACTTCCACCTCTTGGATTCAACCGATTCTTATACCTCAGACTCCTAAGTAGATGGGATTATAGGCCTGTGCCACCATGCCCAGCTGACTCTTTTTGTATTTTTAGTAGAAACAGAGTTTCACCATGTTGGCCAGGCTGGTCTGGAACTGCTGGACTCAAGTGATCCACTCACCATGGCTCTCAAAGTGCTGGGATTACAGGCATGAGTTGCTGTGCCCAGCCTCCTTCCTGAAACTGAATTTATGTTACTTGCAAACCAAACAGTCCTACTGACTGTATAATCAAATCTGATGGCCTGAGGATTCTTCAGGTGGGTTCAGGCTGCTTTGCTGTTGCAGTCATGCTAATTTTACAGTCACATCATACAGTGCTGCCATGATTAGAGTCCTCAGCCATCATTTATTCCAGTCCTCTTTGTTTACACTGAAACAAGTCACTATAAAATCTCTTGTTTACACGGATAAGGTGCAGTATCCAGAGAAAGCCAATCTGCTGTAGCCTTACTGATTTTGCCTCTTAGGCTTCTCCCTGCTGGACAGAAAATGTAAAATAGGAATGTTCAAAATAAATAAACCAGGGATACTCAGTTCAATTAAATAGAACAAAATGCTTTATATTTTACAAACATTAACTTGAGAAATCTAAGTTATTATGGTCTTTAAATGGTAATAGCCCAAATTTCTATTAGCAATAAGATAGGTAATTATGGTACTATATATTCATACAGCAAAATAATGTACAGCAACAAAAAGTAATGAGTTACAGTTACAGGCAGCATGGGTGAACCCCATGTTAATTCCCACTTGGAATAGAAATCAAAATAACAGTTACCTTTTGAAGGGAATGACCAGGAAAGTCATAGGGGAGGTTCTTGGGTGCCATAATGTTCTATATCTTTATTTAGGTGGTAGTTACAGAGGTGTGTTCACTTTGCAAAAATTAATTGAATTCTATGTTTATCATTCATGCACAATTATATACATATATTATACTCAATTGTAAAAACTTACCCCCAAAATATCTGAATTATTAGGAATTAGACATAAAACTTATTTCCTGTAGGTCATCATCTCCCATTATATAAAACAAGAAATTAAACTCAATATTCTTAAAACTGGAAGTGATCTAAGAAAGAGTATCTAGTTCAAACATGAAATGTTTTACAAAAAGAGAGACCAGGGCCAAAGAAGTAAAGTGATAGGCTATAAATTATGAAGTTTATAATTGATAGAGCCAAGACCAGTCCTTAGATCTCTTAGCTATGTTAACAAAGATATTCTAAATAAACCTCTTAATAATATTCTACAATAATTTGCTCTGAAGGATACTTTTGTACTAGGACCAAAGAGTTTGTAAAATAAATAAATAATGTGAACAATACCATCAGTGTTTGCATAGAAACAATATGATGTCATTCTTAAAAATAAAATCCCTTTGTCACTCACTCCATGAGATACCATCTGATTTGATTTCTGAATATTTTGGCAAAATTATACATTGCTTGAAATCTCATTCCCAGGCTGTATTTTAAATACAGTCTTTTTTTTTTTTTAACTTTTAAGTTCAGGGGTACTTGTGCAGGATGTGCAGGTTTTTTACATAGGTAAATGTGTGTCATGGGGGTTTGTTGTACTAATTATTTCATCAGCCAGGTGTTAAGCCTACAATCCATTAGTTATTTTTCTTGATCCTCTCCCTCCTTTTACTCTCCACCCTCCAATAGGCCCCACTGTGTGTTGTTCCCCTCCATGTGTCCATGTGTTCTCATCATTTAGCTCCTACATATAAGTGAGAACATACGGTATGAGCTTTTCTGTTCCTGAGTTATTTTGCTAAGGATAATGGCCTCCAGCTCCATCCATGTCCCTGCAAAGGACATGATCTCATTCTTTTTATGGCTGTATAGTATTCCACAGAGCATATATAGCACATTTTCTTTATCCAGTCTATCATTGATGGGTATTTGGGATGATTCCATGTCTTTGCTATTGTGAATAGTGCTGCAATGAATATATTCATACACGTGTCTTTATAATAGAATGATGATTTATGTTCCTTTGGGTGTATATCCAGTAACAGGATTGCTAAGTCAAATGGTATTTCTGTCTTTAGGTCTTTGAGGAATTGCCACACTGCCTTCCATAATGGTTGAACTAATTTACACTCCCACCAACAGTATAGAAGCATTGCTTTTTTTCTCCACAATCTCACCAGCGTCTGTTATTTTTTTATTTTTTAATAATAGCCATGAAATAAAGTCTTGATGATGATGATGATATCAAGGATAATGGCAATGTCAACAATGATGACAATGATACAATCTTATGGGTAGTATGTTAGTTTCCTAATTTGCTAAATTAGTTTTCTAATTGCTACTCTAACAAATTAGCACAAGCTTGTTGACTATCTTACAGTTTTGAAAGTCAGAAGTCCAAAATGGGCCTCACTGACCTAAAATTAAGGTTCCTTCTGGAGGCTCAAGGGGATAACCCATTTCTTTGCCATTTCCAGCCTTTAGAGGTTGCCTGCATTTCTTGGCTAGTGGTCCTCTTCCAAATTCAGTCAGCAATAGACAGTGGAATCCGTCTTAACACTGCATCATCCTGAATTCTGACTTTCCACCTCTTTCTTCTATATTTAAAGGATGCTTATATTCCATTGGACCCACGCAGAAAATTTTAGGAGAATCTCCTTATTTTAAGGTCAGCTGATTACTGATCTTAATGCCATCTGCAGCCTTAATTTCCACTTGCCATGTAACATATTCACATGCTATGGGGATTAAAACATTAACATTTTTAGGGACCCTTATTCTGTTTATCACAGACAGGATTGTATTTGTGCATTTTTGAAATACATACATATATATAAAGCCTTGAGACAATGCTTTACGTAGAACAAAATTATTTAATTCTAAGTACGATTATTTCCATTTTACCAAGGGGGGAGAAAAAAAGAATAAGGTGAAGCAAATTGCCTACATTTCTGGAGCTGGTTATGGCAGAGCCAGGACTGGAGGCCAGATTTCCCAGACCCACTGCCAGTGTACTTAGTGAAAAGCGATTTTCCCCAAAGTCAGCTGTTGGGATCCTCAAGCTCCAGAACCTCTGGAGGGTGAGCTGTGGCAGACAGTTTGAGAATTTAGGTGGGTTTTGTTTCAGAGGTTGAAGGATTTGAGAGATGAAGGATTGGCAGTTGCTGAATAATAAGTGCTAGTCCATGGACAAATTTGTGCAAAGGGCTGCATTCTCCGTCAATTTACACACAATTACTACTCATCTGTAAGACTTAGCATCTGCCTCACACTCTGCTCAGCCTGGATCATGTGCTTGTCATGAATCAATATTTCTCCCACTCTATGGGAACTTCAGCCCTTTCAGATTTGTTCCAGGTAATTTGGGGAGACTCCAGGGCAGTGATGAAATAAAGTGAAAGCCACTGATTTACTGGATCTGGAGGCTTGTGCTGTGAGTGAGAATTAAGGGTGAAAGACCCTTATCACAAGTATTTGTGCTTTTAGATGCACTGTGTCCCACCCAGAGGTAGGCTCCCTGCCAACCCAGTCCCAAACCCCTCTGAAATGGGGAAAAGGGCCCGGGCTGCACAGTTCAGGCAGCACAAGTTCGTCACTTGTGCTTGCAGCAAATAGAAAAGCATGTTTCTGACTTGGCCCCTTTATTTTCACCCTTGTTGGGGCAGCCACTTGTTCAGTACTGAGAGAAAATTATTTCGGGCTGATGAAGTCCTGAAGTCTAAAAGGAGTCTGACGTCTGGTCTTGGAGGTTCCGTGTGCTCTCTTAAGACTCTAACTGGCTCACCTCTGCTGCTTCTCCACATGCCAGAATTCTCAGGCAAACTAAGCTTAAGCACAAACTAGGACTCCGGGCTACATTAAAACAGGGCAGCCCAGAACTTAAAGCACTTTGCTAGGTGCAGGCCTAGCTTTGGTATGACTGTCTGTACAATTTGTCCCATTTTGTCACAGTTGTCAGTCACCCCTCCCTGTTTATTAGGATAACGGTTCCAGGGCTTTGGGATTCTTCACGATCAGCCCTGCATAGTCCAGGCAGAGGGTATCGTTGTTCCCCAAGGTATTACAGGCCCCTTCCCTTCATCCCAGCTGACTGTGGGGCAGAATCAGCTTTGTAGTATTGATACAGAGCTGAAGTGGATCCTTTTAGACTTCAGGACTTCATCAGCATGAAATAATTTTCTCTCAGTACTAAATAAATAGTTGCCCCAACAATGATGAAAAATAAATATTGGGGCTACGGGTGAAATAAGTTGCTGAAGGAAATTTAATGTTATCAATAATATGATGGAATTTTGCCCTGTTTTACAGTTCATAAAGCACTTTCACGCATGTTATTCATGTCATCAGGAAATGTTTACTGGCGGGCCCCAGTGCTGTAGATACACCAGGAAGTGAAACAGAGAGTGAGCTCTCGCAGGCCTTCTTCTGGGATTATAAAGGAGGCTGCTGAGGAGTGAACCTGTAATCTTACACATTAGCATGTACTTCCACGATGGAGCTGTATCCTACTCACAGTGCATGTCATCACAAACAACTCCCCGAGGCAGGCGAGACTGCTAATACTACCTCCATGTCAAGGATCAGGCCACTGAGCCTCAGAGTGGTGAAGAATCTTGCCAGAACCCCACAGATTGACATGTTAGATCTGTGCTCAATTCTGGCGATTCTTCCAGCATTCCAGTTTGTTGCAAAGCACAGTGCCTGGTCCATAGGAAACCCTCAGTAAATGTGAATACTTACTGAGTGCTCAGTCAATGTCAGCTGCTATTATACTTGTCACGGTGGCGTGAGAAGGATGACAAAAGTCATTTGAACATCTGAACTCGTCAGAGTCTGCCAGGGGAATATTCTGCTTCAGAGCATTTGCGTTCCAACTGGAAATTGTAAAAGCAAAAATAAAATATTTATATTTTCTAGTTGGCTGTAAATAAAGAAATAATGATAAAAATAAATTAGTTGCCTAATCTAATGTTTTAAAGTCTGCAGATTGAGTAATGTCTTTTTCCAACAGTAAATTTAGTTAACAGTTATTTGTAAAAGAATTAAAATTTCAAGTAACACATGCTCATTTTGCTTAACTAAGTTTGTGGATTTATTGTTGAAAATAAAGATCAAATAGGCCAGGCATGGTGACTTATGCCTGTAATCCCACCACTCTGGGAGGCTGAAGCAGGTGGATCATGAGGTCAGGAGTTCGAGACCAGCCTGGCCAGTATGGTGAAACCCCATCTCTACCAAAAAATACAAAAATTAGGCATGGTGGCACATGCCCATAGTCCCAGCTACTCAGGAGGCTGAGGCAGGAGAATCGCTTGAACCTGGGAGGCAGAGGTTGCAGTAAGTCAAGATCACGCCACTGCACTCCAGCGTGGGCAACAGAGTAGTGAGATTCCATTTAAAAAAAAAAAAGATTAAATAAATTAGATTTAGTTTATTGTTCAGCTAACTAGCTATTTTAAATTTTTGAAAAAATTTAAAAATATTATCCCAGTCATACACAATAGATGTTGAGTTAAATTCAAATCAGTTGACTTTTTTCATTTGGTAATTTTTTTAAAAAAGTGGGTTATGTGTGGTGGTTTGTGTCTATGATCCCAGCACTTTGGGAAGCGGAGTTGGGAGGACAGCTTGAGACCAGGAATTCAAGACCAGCCTGGGCAACATGGCAAGACCTCATCTCTACTAAACATAGGAAATTAGGTAGGCATGGCGGTGCATTCATATAGTCCCAGCTACTCAGGAGGCAAAGGTGGGAGGATTGCTTGAGCCCAGGAGGTCGAGGCTGCAGTGAGCTGTGATCACACCACTGCACTCCAGCCTGTCTCAAAAAACAAGCAAACAAAATAAGCCTATCGGTAATATCCCCAAATGTTAATAATTGATACCTTGATTTAAAGATAGTTGTATCTATTTACTTTATATCAGCATCACTTAATTTTGATAAATACTCCAAGCCTTCATTTTGTTTTTAAGTAAAAGATATAAAATTAATCTGGAAATATATCAAAACCCCTACTAGTGCCTGCCCTCAAATGATGAAGCCTACACATAGCTGAGTCACAACAAATGTGTTTTAAGGGAATATCAAGCATTAGCCATCCACCCACCACAGGAAAACATCTAATTCTATGGAGTCAAGAGGTAGTCCTCATTTTAAATGCAGATACCCTGGAATATGTAATTCAACCTATGTAGGTGCCCCCTCTGTGCCTGGACCATGGAATAGATTGCTTTGCAAGATTGTTGCATCTCAGGAGACGGGTCTTTTCGGGAGCACTCAATGATTAGGCCAAGTTATTTGGGAAAGCCAGTCACTATATTTATTTTTACAAGCCAGATGCTGGCGCGTAGTGCATTCTTTTACAAAAATAAAAGGGATTTAGAGAAAAAGAAAGGTTCAGGGTCACAGATGAAATCATGAGGGCATTTTACACGGTTTTATGGGTAGAAATTTTTCTTTATTTTTGCCTTCTACAATGGCTCTAAAAAAGCAGTTCAAGGCTATGTGCAGAAAGCAAACAGGGAAGAGTTTTATGCCCACAGTAGAGTAAAAACCTTAAACGGGGACTTCAGGGGACCCCATGCCTGAGGATGTGAGAGGCTAATAGTGCCCCGGGGTAGGGAACAGGGAGTCTCTGTTCACCATGGTCCTATCTCATTCCTAAGGAGTCTTTGGAAGCCCATAGTTAAGCTGTTTTGATCAACACTAAGTAATAACTAGATATGGACATGTGGAATTGATTAAGAGAGGAGGGATTAACTAATGCACTAAATAACCCATCACACATGGCGGGTTAGCGAGGAGGTAGAGACATAATGGTACAAGCTCCTGACCAAGAAAGGCCGTGAGATTTTCCTTCAGTCACAAATATTTACTGAGCACCTACTATGAGCCAGCTACTGTTCTAAGAACCAAGGATATGACAGTGAAAGAAACAGGCACAAATTCTGCTCTATTGCTTGTGGAGCTTACATTCTTGAGGGGATGCCAGGAAGAAACAATTGCTTAAGAAGAAATAGAAATCACAATGAGAAGAAATAGAGTGATGTGGCAGAGGGTTGCTACTTTACATGGGTTGATTAGGGGAGGCCTCTCCAATGAGGTGACATTTGGGCAAAGGCTTGAATGAAGTGAGAGAGTGAACCATGATTTATCTGAAAGAGAGACAGTTAATTCCAGGCAAACAGGACACTAACCTAAAAGCTTCGTGACATAAGTACATTTGGCAGAATCAAGGAATAAAAAGGCATCTTAGAAATTGCTTGGGTAATGCTCTAAGATCAGTCGTCTTCTCCATTCAACTTGTTACAGACCCCTGCTCTTAGATGTATACTATACAGTTATTGGTCAAACATTAAGAGCTGGTTCCCACTAATAACTGTAATACTTCCTGTGTTCAGGCAATGACGAAGAGAAGGTCCTGCTCTCAAAAGGTGCAGAGTAGGGCTGGGGAGAGGTCTGGAGAGAATGGGAGGCAGAGGCACCAATAGCTAAGAAGACTAAAGTAGGTAGCAGACCCTGACCTCCGCATTTCTCCTCTGTTTGTTTTAACAACTCCACTTAGCAGCACCACAAGAAGAAGTGTGGAAAGTATGGAATCAGATCTGTTTGTGCGGTTTTTACATTTCAGGCGATTAAGTGAAATGGTAAATGAAACCAAATCTATTGCCTCTATCCCTGTCAGTGTAGGGAAAGAAGGAAAATAAACTTCAACTCCTGGTGTAGACAGCGGAAGGGTGAGACAAGCAAACCCAGCTCCTTCATACACACTCCCTTTCTTTTCACAAAAAGAAATCCCCCTGAGTCCCTCAGAGCTTACATTGATGTGTCCAGAGAGGGAGGTTAAGGGAACCCTGGAGATTCATTGTACATTCATAGCTGTGCTTTTAGTCACCTGCCTTTTATTACATGTCCACTGTGTGCCAGCATTGGGCTGGTGATACAAGTGCTGTGATGGGAATATGCACAAAGGTCAGCTTAGAAAAAGCTTCCTGAAGAACGCAACCGATATCCCAAAGCCAGACAAGCAGGATTTGATTGACTTCGCTTTTTTTAAACAGTTCATTCATTGTTCATCTGCTCAATTCATCTCAGATCCATGGTCTAGAGCAGGATTTTTTAACCTTGACACTACTGACACTTAAACCTGGATAATAATTCCTCGTGGTAGGGGTATATTCCCTGTATATTACAGGATGCTTAGAAGCAACCCTAGCCTCTACCCACTGGATGCCAGCAACCCCTCTCTCCCCAGTTTCAACAACCAAAAGTGTCTCCAGACAGTGCCAGGTGTCCCCTGGGATGACAGTCAACCCCCCTGTTGAGAATCATTGGTCCAGATGAGGAAGTCCCAGGCCAGGCCTGGTGTTACTTACAATCTCCAGGTACACAAGAATGAGGCTCTTCTTATGAACATCTGGTCTCATTTTCTACTGAAGCTTGAACAATAGGAAACAGGCTAACAAAGCAGCAGGAAGATGTTAGGTTCGCTATGGAAAAGAATTTCCTGCTTAAAAAGTTAGTAAGAAACTAGAAAGTCTCAATTTAGTTATAAAATATCCTCTACTTTAGATATGTGAGTGAAACAAAACTTCACAAAACTTCATTATGCTGCTTAAAGGGAAAGTTAATCTGCAATAGAGGACAAAGTTAGAAATGGTGGTTTTGCTTCTTGAAAAATACATAATTGCCATTTTAATATGTTTAACTGAAATTATCAATTCAAATTTGCCTGAAATGGTCGGTGATTTAAGTGTTTTCTGAGGCTTTGAGAATTTAGATTATCTGAATGTAAATGACTTTCACGTTAGTCCTTATAAGTACGTTTTCATAAGTGACTATATAATGTTCTCTAAATAATTGTGGACACTGTTAATTTTTTCATATTACTAAAAAGATAGATTTCAGTTCTCCCATTATCTGAATTAACATGATTCCAAATTAGTTAGGTCTCATTTTAAAAAAAAATTTCTATCTAAAAGGAGGGAAAGAATTAACATTTATTGACCGCCTATTTGTGCCAGGCTTTGGGCAAGGTCAGCAGTTCTCTTCCAGGGGTGATTTTGCCATTGAGGGGACACTTTGCAATGTCTATAAACATTTTTGGTTATCACAACTGGAAAGGTATTATATGGGAATCTAGGGGGTTGAGTCCAGAGATGCTGCTAAACATCCTGCAGTGCACAGGCCAGCTCACTCGACAAAGAACTCTCCAGCCCCAAACGTCAATAGATAGCGCTGAGGTTGAGAAACTGCACTAGGCTATTTATCTAAGTTATCTTATATCACCCTTAGGACATTTCTTAAAACATTTTTACATTATTAATCCCCTACTGTAGATGAAGAAACTCAGGCTTAGAGGGGTGAAGCAACTTGTTCAAGATTCTAAAACTAGTACATAGAAGAGTCAGGGTTCATATCCACACACCAGGTGCTGTGGGCACCTCTCTCTACCACACTCAGCTGTCCTCTTGTAGGTGATTTTTTACTTATTATTATTTTTACTTAAAGCCACATGTGACAGGACTTTGTAAGGAGGATGCTGATCAGTCCAAAGGGAAAAACATCACAAGTATGCACAGTCCTCTACAAAGCACTATAGCATGAAATCATACACATCCTGTCCCCTCATGGGCAATACACTTTTTTTTTCTTTAAGTACCAGGATACAGCCAGGCACAGTGGCTCATGCCTGTAATCCTAGCACTGTGGGAGGCCAAGGTGGGTGGATCACGAGGTCAGGAGATTGAGACCATCCTAGCCAACATGGTGAAACCCCGTCTTTACTAAAAACACAAAAATTATCTGGGCGTGGTGGCATATGCCTGTAATCCTAGCTACTTCAGAGGCTGAGGCAGGAGAATCACTTGAACCAGGGATGTGTGCCATGGTGGTGTGCTGCACCTATTGACCCGTCCTCTAAGTTCTGTGTCCTCACCCCCACCCTTCAGCAGGCCCGGATGTGTATTGTTCCCCTCCCTGTGTCCATGTGTTCTCATTATTCGACTCCCACTTATGAGTGAGAACATGTGGTGTTTGGTTTTCTATTTCTGTGTTTGTTTGCTGAGAGTTATGGCTTCCAACTGCATCCATGTCCCTGCAAAGGACATTATCTCATTCATTTTTATGGCTGCATAATATTCCATGGTATATATCTACCACATTTTCTTTATCCAGTCTATCATTGATGGGCATTTGGGTTCATTCCATGTCTTTGCTATTGTAAGTAGTGCTGCAGTGAACATGTGTGCATGTGTCTTTATAGTAGAATGATTTATATTCCTTTGGGTATATACCCAGTAATGGAGTTGCTGAGCCTAATGTTATTTCTGGTTCTGGGTCCTTGATGAATCGCCATACTGTCTTCCACAATGGTTGAACTAATTTACATTCCCACTAACAGTGTAAAAGTGTTCCTATTTCTCCACAGCCTCACTAGCATCTATTGTTTCTTGACTTTTTAATAATTGCCATTCTGACTGGTATGAGATGGCAGTTTTGATGGTGGTTTTGATTTGCATTTCTCTAATGATCAGTTATATTGAGCTATTTTTCATGTGTTTGTTTGGCCATGTAAATGTCTTCTTTTGAGAAGTCTCTTCATATTCTTTGCCCACTTTTTGAAGAGGTGTTTTTTTTTTTTTTTTTTTTTTTTTTTTTTCAATTTGTTTAAGTTCCTTATAGATGCTGGATATAGCCCTTTGTTGGATGGATAGATTGGAAATTTTTTCTCCCATTCTGTAGGTTTCCTGTTCACTCTGATGATAGTTTCTTTTGCTGTGCAAAAGCTGTTTGGTTTAATTAGATCCCATTTGTTAATTTTGGCTTTTGTTGCAATTGCTTTTGGCATTTTCATCATGAAGTCTTTGCCCATGCCTATGTCCTGAATGGTATTGCCTAGGATTTCTTCTAGGATTTTTATGGTTTGGGGTTTTACACTTAAGTCTTTAATCTATCTTGAGTTAATTTTTGTATAAGGTGTAAGGAAGGGGTCCAGTTTCAGTTTCCTGCATATAGCTAGACAGTTTTCCCAGCAGCATTTATTGAATAGGAGATCCTTTCCCTATTGCTTGTTTTTGTCAGGTTTGTCAAAAATCAGGTGGTTATTTCTGAGGTCTCTGTTCTGTTCCATTGGTCTACGTTTGTTTTGGTACTAATACCATGCTGTTTTGGTTACTGTAGCCTTGTAGCATAGCTTGAAGTCAGGTAGTGTGATGCCTCCAGCTTTGTTCTTTTTGCTTAGGATTGTCTTGGCTATACAGGGTCTTCTTTGATTCCATATGAAATTTAAGGCAGTTTTTTTTCTAATTCTGTGAAGAATGTCAATGGTAGTTTGATGGGAATAGTATTGAATCTATAAATTACTTTGGACAGTATGGCCATTTTCACACTATTTATTCTTCCTATCCATGAGGATGGAATGTTTTTCCGTTTATTTGTGTCCTCTCTCATTTTCTTGAGCAGTGGTTTGTAGTTCTCCTTGAAAAGGTCCTTCACATCACTGTTAGATGTATTCCTAGGTATTTTATTCCCTTTGTAGCAACTGTGACTGGGAGTTCATTAATGATTTGGCTCTCTGCTTTTCTGCTGTTGTAAAGACAACAATAGACTATTGACTATTGTTGTCTGTAGTTGTCAAGGAATGCTTGTGATTTTTGCACATTGATTTTGTATCCTGAGACTTTGCTGAAGTTGCTTACCAGCGTAAGGAGCTTTTGAGCTGAGAGGATTGGGTTTTCTAAATATACAATCATATTGTCTACAAACAGACAATTTGACTTCCTCTCTTCCTATTTGAATATGCTTTTTATCTTTTTCTTGTCTGATTTCCCTGGCCAGAACTTCAGTACTGTATTGAATAGAGTGGTGAGAAGAAGCCATCCTTATCTTGTACCAGTTTTCAAAGGAAATACCTCCAGCTTTTGCCCATTCAGTATGATACTGCCTGTGAGTTTGTCACAAATAGCTCTATTTTGAGATATGTTCCATCAATACCTAGTTTACTGTAAGTTTTTAACATGAAGCGATGTTGAATTTTATCAAAGGCCTTTTCTGCATCTGTTGAGACAATCATGTGGTTTTTGTCTTTGGTTCTGTTTATGTGATGGATTACGTTTATTGATTTTCATATGTTGAGCCAGTCTTGCATCCATGGGGTAAAGCTGCCTTGATCATGGTGGATAAGTTTTTTGATGTGCAAGTAATAAATTCTTAGCACACAGGTATGGTCTTTTGTTGCACTTTGTTTTTCTCATTATTCTGTAGACATGCCAGTTTATGCATGTCAGAGGTCTAGAAGGCCTTAATAGTTCCTCTGTCCAGAGTCCCCACACTGCCACTGAGGAGTAGCATGCAGTTTCACAAGTCATGCTATGCCAAGAGCTTCGGTTTCCTCATCTGTAAAACAGGGACAATAACGTTCCTCACATGCTTGTTGAAATGATCATAGAACCACTTATTGTGCGTGTTATGTCCTAGGCATTGTATTAAGCACCTCTACACATATTATCTCATTTAATGTTTAGAATAACTTTTGCAGTAATGTGTAGAATAACTTCCATTTTGCAGACAAGTGAGGCACTGAGAGGTTGTGTAATTGACTTGAGTGCATGTGGTCAGTAAGTAGCAGAGCCAGCATTTGAACTTAGGATGTCTGGCTCTAAGCCTCAGACTCTTAACTGCAAAGCCCTCTGTCAAGTGCTATACAAATGTCAGCATTATTATGAGCAATGATAGCTAGTTTAGGTGATTAAAAAGCTTTGTGTGCTCCAGAGAGTTTTCCCAGGGTAATCATCATAAATTCCTTTTTCATTTTCTTTGCTGTTCCATCCTTGTGATCCTTATGCCGTGCCTGTTATGTTTTACCTTTGTGTTTTTTTTTAAATTCCTTTCACAGGTTTAAATAAGGGAACTAGGGGTCTTTTTTTATAGTCTGGCTATTTAATAAATTTTCAGAATGTACTTTAAAGTGCCAGCAAATTGAGTGCTTTTCTTGATTAGTAAAGATTGTATTGGGTTTTTTTTTTTTCAACAATTCACTTTTTAGATTTCTATTTTAGGCCCACTTAGAGCTGATTACAATAACCCCTATTTATAAATATAATTATACTGGGCCTCACCTCTAAGGTATTTTCGAATTTGGTCTCACTCACTCTACTACTAACTAAAATAATCATTCATCAAGTGGAGGCAGGGTAGAATAAGAGCATATTTCTGCAGCCACCTCTGTGTTCTGAGGGAGTCAGCCATAAATATTCAGCATCGGTGGTCAGAGTTTGGCTCTGCATTAAATCATAATCATTTTACTGGCAAATAAATAACATGTTTAATTATATTGTGCAGTTGTATAAATTTTGGGTTTGATTTGGGCGTTATATTTTTAACATCTGGGATTTTTGTTTGCTTGTTTGTTTTAAAATTACTGTTCAGCTTTAAGTGCTAAGTCACAAAACGTGAGGTCACTGTGGTCTTTAAAAATCTCAGTTAACCAGAACATTCAAATCACTGGTTGTATCCCGCCCTCCACTTCTGGGATGAAGAATTAAGTGACGAGGGCAGCGCTGGCCGTGGGAGTCACTGTGGGGCAAGTCACGTTGAGTGGGCCTCCACTCCGCCTGTCATAACACACACACACACACACACACACACACACACACACACACACACACACCAATACAACATTCTAAAACAAAAAGTGAGCAAAAGAGTGTTCAGCAATGACAGTCTTAAAGGAAAAAGTCAGAGAGATGAGGTCTCAAAGGGACATTCTGTATTCTGGAGATCATGTGTTGAGAGGTACAGAAGAAAGTCATTTGGCAGCAAGTTTCATCAAGCTTCTGTAATGGGTCACCATTACAGGCTCATAAGCATCACTTGGAGGATTGTTAAAAATTGCGTTTAGGACCCTAGCCTAGTCCTACTAAATCCAAATCTCCAGAAGAACCAGGGAAAATGATTTATTTAAAGGGCCACAGGTATCTTGGACCCACCCTAGAAATGCTGAATCACAATCTCTAGAGCTTGGGCCAGGAATCGGAATGTGGAAGAAGCTCCACAGATGCTTCTGATACAAACCCCTGGCTTAGATCTCTGGTGGTGGTTCCTGGCAATCTGCATCTTTAGCCCACCCTCTAGGTATGTCATAGAGACACCCCAGTCTGAGAGACGTGGCATCAACTATTGTTCTGAGTTCTGTCAGAGCAAAGGCAGCCAAATCTCCTACACCTTGTAGATCAGCATTAATGCACATTAGCATGAAAACAGCTTATATTAAAATTTACCTAGAAATTTCACATTTCCTATTTATTTTAATCTTCACAGTCTTATAAGGCTGCTGTAGCTGGAATTATAAATGAAGAAAATGAGGCTTAGAAAGGATAATTAGCTTCTCCGGGGTATTTTCTGAGCACTCTGAGCAGGTGGCGGAGTTTGGGCTCAGTCACATCTTTTTGACTAAAGTCCTGAGCTCCATTCCTGCACTAATGGTTTGGTGCACAGTGCCTAGATAGCATTTACACATATAGAACCTTCCTTGAGCTGTAGAAGAGCCCTGTAAAGTAGGCAGAGTTACTTATCCTTTCTGAAAATCACAGTCTCGGCTCACTGCAACCTCCACCCCCCAGGCTCAATCAATCCTTGTGCCTCAGCCTCCCAGGTAGCTTGGATTACACACACACCAGTATGCCCAGATAATTTTGGTATTTTTTGTAGAGGACAGTGTCTCACCTTGTTGCCCAGGCTGGTCTCAAACTCTTGGGCTCAAGCAATCCTCTGACCTTTGCTTCCCAAAGTGCTGGGATTATAGGAGTGAGTTACCGCATTCGGCCTCTCCTTCCTTCCTTTTATTTTATGGTAGTGTGGGATGGGCAGGACTGTGTTGTCTTTTGGAGGCTTCTGATGTCCAGATGTCTTATTACAGCAAATACAACTCAGACCAGAGATAACCCTATCAGTTTAGACATCACTTCCTCTGGGAAGCTTTTGCTATATTCCTCCAGTAAAAGGTCACATGACTTCCTCTGCATTCCCCTCCTCCCTGTCTTTGTCCGTATCACATAGGACTATCTGTTATGTGAGGCCAGGTATTCTCCATATGCACAATAGGAACATAACTCTTAATTAAATATCTGTGGAATTAATGAACAAAAGCAATTCAAATCAGTGGATAAATTCTTCTAATATTCAAAGCAATGAAAGCAGCTCACTTTTCTCCTATGCCTATTCTAAAATCAATTATTTTCTTATTCATATTGTCTGTTTTGACTGGATTTTATGTGCAAAAATGTATTGTAAAGTGGAAAGGAAGACCACTAGAGGCAAGTACTTCCTTCTTCATTTGATGATGAGGAATCGGAAGGTCAGAGACAGCAAGTAACTTTCCTAAAATCACATAGCCTATCAGGTGTAGAGCTGGGTTTTGCGGTCAGGTCTGTTGAACATTGAACCCTGAGGACAGGCAGCTGCTAAGTATCACAGCTGAGATTAACACTCAAGTATTCTAATTCCCATCCTCATCTTTCTTCTACTTACTTCCTGCCTAAAAAAAAAAAAAAAAAAAAAAAAACAGGAAAACTAAGGAGGGTTGTTTCTGTTTGTAATCTCCAAGTTAGTACTCAATATATCACAAGGGTCTCTTAAATCATACAGTGTTCATTGCCTACATATTCCTTGTGAGGGTTAAGCTTTGGCCTTCCTCATTTTACCAGATGGGAAACCAAGACTAGGAAGCTTTAATATTCTCCCCAGCTTTTCAGAAAGTGCATGTATCTTGTAAGCAGAATGTAGGATGGGGCTGGAGGGGCTGAGAGTAGGTAAGGAATTAGGGCCTGTGTTAGGAACAGTGGAGTAAAGACCTTTAACTTGAAACCATTTAAAAAAAACTTTCATACCATATTTTTGTGAGCCTAGGTAATATTTGAATTTCTGATCCAAATCTTTTCCTCCAAAATGTCTGCTAAGAATCTCTACAGGTAGGGGGTGAAGGGGGGAGAAAGAAGGAAAAAAAAAGAAAGGACAATGATTCCATTCAGAAACTTGGGCCAAATCCTTGTCTCTTTCTTCTATCAGAAATCCCCTGTTGTCAGTCCCTGGCATCACCTAGAGATTTCCTTACTAGGAACATTCTTATGTTTTTACTAAAACTTCTCCTAGAAGAGCATGTTTTGCTTTTAGGAGCCAGACTTAAGAAAGTGGATCAGCATAAAAATACATTTGGTTGTAATTTTTGTCCATGCTGCCATCTGACAGGATTTGAGGATGCTTCCATTTCTGCCAGGATAATAGCTTTGTTATCTGCTGAGATCTGCAAGAGCTCGACAGCACAGGAAATCTGAGTCTCAGGCCCCTGCTCCAAATTTAGCTCATGCATTACCTAAAATTGGGTTTACACAAGGAAAATTACTTTAGTGCTAATCCAGTTGACTTGTAAAGTAAATTTAGCTTCCTCGGGTTCCTAGTCCCATAATCTAAACTGATTTCAACAGCAGCTTCAGGAGTCCTCCCACACTTCTTAAGAACCCTCAGGAGCATGGGTCACCAGCAAGCTGACCACAGCTACTGGTCATCTTAAAGCCAATGATGTTTGCTGCCTTGGTACACTGTCCATGGCTCCACTGCAGGGTAGAGCTGGGAGCAGTGGGAGAAGACAGTCTTGGGCTATTCATTTCACATTTCTGTGTCTACATCTGTAAAACCCTGGTAGCAAATGAGGTGCCACATAGAGGGGAAAAGTGGAACTAAATTTTTTGAGCCCAACTTAGAAAATCTGTGGAGTAAAAAATGTGGTTACAAGTAACAAAATCTTCCTTTATTTCCCCTTGTTCCTAAATGTTAGACCTGGGTTCTCTTGCCACAACTTACAAACTAATCAAGTGTGATGATTTTTAAGACTTGTTTACAGTGGTTTCCCCAAAGCTAATCAAGGAAAAGTCTCTGAATTCCACAAACTGGTCAGCTTTGCAGCAATACCTCACCTTCTTGGGGAGGCACATGATGTGAGTCACACAATTTTCATGGGAGCCCAGAGTGTTGGGTGCCATTACAAAGCCATGGGTGTCTTACATGAATGGGAGCCCAGCCAGGGTGTGAAGAGGCTGATCTGATCTGTGCTTCCTCAATTCAGAGGCCATGAGCTTTTGAAAATAGGCCTTTCTAGGTGGATTGGCCTGCATGTCATAGTTTGCGTATACTGAGTGCTGATCATGTATCAATAATTGTTCTAAGTGCCATTGTGGGTGAGTGTTGTTGTGATGTGCTATTGTGTGTGTACTGTTGGGTAAGTGCTACTGTGATATTTATCAGATCCTCATAAAAATCATATGAAGCAGTAAAGGTATTATCTCCAACTGGGCACAAAAAAAAGGTTAAGTTGTCCAAGCCACATAGCTAGTAAGTGGCAGGCCTAGAATTCCAACCCAGGCATTGTATCATGATTACTAGTGGCCACGAATCAGATGATTATAGTAACTTGCCCTGGACTTGGGAGAGCTGTGTGCCGACTCACAGAGCCCCAACAATATCTTAATTGATAAGCCCAGTGGTTTCTTCTCAGTCACCAGTGAACTTTGTAGAATGAGATGCTACTTCCATAGCATCTTTCACCCTTTTTCCCAACTCTGAGACTCTTTTTAGTGTGCTTTGCTGACTTCTCTTCCTCTTTCAACCTCATGTTTGTGAATTCCCCCCAAGTTTCTGCCCCTGCCCCTCCTCCTTCCCACACCGTCTAATCTCACCTGCATACCCCATGTGCTCATCAATTCTATGGGTTCAACTGCCAGTTCTATAAGGATGACTTAAATTTGTCAGTCAACCCTGACTCTTTTCCTGAGCTCAAGACCGGCATTTCTAGCCTCTCATTGGACATTTCCCTATGGACAGCCTGCCAGCATTCCCCATTCTACCTCTCCACATTGCCGAACTAATTTGCACAGTAGCCAGTACATCATAAACATTTGATAAATGGGTAATGGATGAAAGAATGCATAATTTAATGAAACAGTTGCCATCTTCCAGACTGCTCTTAACTAAGCTACTTTCTTCCATTTTTCTGAATCCCCTCACTTAACCCTGCTCTCAGGTCCCCCTCGACCCGCATCTTGTGTTTCTTTTTGTTCTGGTGCCTGTTTTCTTCTCTTCTACATTCTTTTATAGTTATTCATGTAAATGTCTTTTCTATTCAAGAATATGCATACATTAAGGGAAGAGATTGTATTTTCTTCATTGACATTCACTAAATAGCTTAACACCATGCATTTCACAAAGAGGCACAGCATATCTATGGAAAGAGTGAATCCATAAAAGTAGACCTAGCATTCTGCAGTTGACGGAAGGCTTCTCAGGTACCATCCCTGTATTCTGCAGTAGGCTGAAGAGATAGCCGTTGAGTCATTAGCCCCATTGTACAGACGAGGAAGCTGCAAGTTAGTGTGGTTGTTAACGGTTCGGAATCTCTGCTCTTAAGTCTCCGAGCCATTCTTATGATTTTAGACTGGAAGGCAGATTATCCCCTAGTCATGACTTTCTCCTGCATGTACCCAGGGAAAACAAGGGAGAGAGAGAAGAGAACTTTGGGGTGAAAAATTCTCGTTGGGAACAATTGCAAGTGTGTCCAATTTGGTACCTTGGATGTTACAACCACTCATCAATTTTCATATGGCTTCACAGACCCTCATTTGAAGCTCCTAAGAGCAGCTCACTTCAGAAGAGACCCAGGTACCAATTTATTCTGGAGAGTTCCAGTGTTTTGTCTTAAACAAAAAAGAAAGCATGAAGTTTAAAAAGATCCAAGGATTCTTTTAGAATCTGGCAGATCTCGGTTGGAGGCCCAGCTTTAACATTTAACAATCGCCTCCGTGCCCCCTTATGTAAAATGAAGTTAAAAACACTCTTACTCATGACGACATACGTGGATTAAAAGGATAAATTTTAAAGTGCTTGGCATGGCTCCTGGCATGGAAACTCTGTCCATTTTCTCCCTCTGCTCCTGAATTGTGCCTCTGCCTTTAACTCCTTCTGTATGTGGGACCATGACCGGTGAACCTGGGGCCAAGATGAGACTCACCTACCAGGGGGAGAGAGTAAAAAATCCCAAGCTGATGACTGAAGCTGGGAAGTGTCAGCTTCTTGCACAATTGCTGCCCTGTTGGAGCCGCTTGAGGCCATCTCAACGTGCAACTTGACTGACATGCAGTTGGGTCCTTGAAATCACACCATCAGAATTCTTCAGCTTAATATGCTACTTCTTAGACAGTTAATGCCCTTTTGATATTATCAGTATGAAATGTTGAGAAGAAAAAGCTCAAAGGCTTAATTTTAGAGGAGAGAGAGCAGTTTCCAAAGGAGTGACTGATGGGAGAGAGACTCAGTCGTTGAGTATGCAGAGGTGCCCAGGGCAGCTGTGAACCACAAAGCTGGCTTCCTGAGAATAGGTAGTACTGAAAGAACACCTGCTCCACAGCCCTGCAGCACCTTTAAAGAAAGGGTGGGGGAGACATGCTTAACTAGTTTTTTCTGCTCTACAACAGGGTCCAAGGTTTTGACAGTGCTGACAGAGCAACTGAGAAGTTGTTTAGGTTGGCATTAACAAACCCGGCACATTGCCTTTTCTGATTGACACAATTCAAACGGGTATCAACTGCATTCAGTACCACTGAGAAGTGGTGAACGATGAGGGAATCATAGGGCCATCCAAGTGCATTCCTGGCAGGGACCACGAATCAGCCTTACATCTCCTCTTTACACAGGTAAGTAAGCCAAGGCTCAGGATATCATCAGATGTGCGATAAATCCTCCATTAACTGGAACAGTCAGTTGACAAGACTTGTTTGCCTTTTATATTGTTATAGTCCAATTTTGGTTAAGTAGAGGTAAAAGGGTAAAAATAAAATGCTTGTTTTTTAAATTTTTTTATTTTATTTTTCTGAGACAGGGTCTCACTCTGCTACCTGTCACCAGGCTGGAGTGCAGTGGTGCAATCATGGCTCACTTCAGCATCCACCTCCCAGGCTCAAGTGATCCTCCTACTTCAGGCTCCCAAGTAGCTAGGACTACAGCCACTTGCTACCATGCCCACTTAGGTTGGGATTTTTTCACTGAAGTGATTTTAAATAATACATATAGTTTCACATCTGGTACCTTGCTCTACCATTTACTAACTAGGTGACCTTGGACACATTTCTTTATTTTTATTTTTATGGGTTTTTTTTTTTTAATTTTCTCTCTTGCTCAGGATGGAGTGCAGTGACGCAACTATAGTTCACTGCAGCCTTGACCCCCTGGGCTCAAGGGATCCTCTTGCCTCAGCCTCCCAAAGAGCTGGGGCTACAGGCACATGTCACCATGCCTGGCTAATTTTCAATTTTAATTTTATTTTTGATAGAGACAAGTCTTGCCTTATTGCTCAGGCTGGTCTTGAAGTGCTGGCTTTAAGCAATCGTCCCACCCCAGCCTCCCAAAATGCAATTCTTAAATTCTTATATATGCCTCAGTTTACTCATCTGTATAACAGGGTAAATAAAACTTACCTCTTATGGTTGTAATGATAATTAAATGAGATAAAGGCCACATATATATATATATATATATATATATATATATCTCACTTAAAAAGAATAAGCACTCAATATATATTTATTATTAACACTGCCATTATCATCGCTTTTGCTCATCTCTATTCCTGCCTGATGTACCTGAAGGTTGAGTGGCTTTGCAAACAGAGAGTGGCAGCATGAGCTTAGACATTGTGTGGAACTGGGTGTGAACTTGGGGAAATGGCTTCATTTTCTAACCTCAGTTTCCTCATCTATTAAGTGGGAGTAGCATCTCTCTCTACGTGATTCTTGTATGGAGCAAGTAAGATCATATAAAGTGCTTGATACACACCTGCCAATAAATGGTCAACATGATCATGGTTAGAATAAGGATTCTAAAAGCATTATAAAGTGCCGGATCATCGAAGCTCTTCATTGATTCAGCATTTATTTCTTGAGTCCTTGCTTCATGCCAGATACAGAGTTTGGCACTGGGGACGCAGATTCTACAATGCGTTGAAACAAATAGGGAGTTTCTATGAACTCTTGGTCACTAGTAGATGAGACCATCCCATTCCACCACACTTCCAAGTTAATCCATGCTCTTCTGTAGAATAATTACATTCCAGCTGTGGGATGGCTGTGTCTCATATCTCCTCAGATCAAAAAGCATTTCTGCAAATAGTGATATTGAACATTAAACTGGCTGCATCAAACTTGAAAGGATGGGGTGGTGATTTCGTGTCACAATATTTTTAATGTTATGCCTGGCGAATGTGCACATGGTAGATATAAAGGTTTCCATAGGGGAAGCTGTACTACTTGGACTTTTAAATTGCCAGGCTGCATTCTTGGGAAAGCCACATAAAAGAATGCCCCTTTTTAAATGAGTATTACCTCAGAAAGTATAGTTCTTTTATAAAAGGAATATGTTGTTCTGAAGCCTTGTCCTTGATGATTTTACTGATATTGTGATGGTTATTTCAACTAACATAAGAAGGAACCCATTCGATAATAAACATTCACAGATCTCCTCTGCTTGCTGGGAACTACATCCAGCAGCTCGCGGAGCTGGGTGTATTTAAAGGAAAAGGGCATTTTAAATGTGTAATCTACTCTTCCCTTTGACACCAATCTGTGTAGTGAGACAACACATGGCTGGGACTCGGGATCTGGCCATCAGCTTCCATTCTGCCATGGCTTTGAGAGGAAACTCAATTTCTGCCTTCTCCAGGCAGTTCTCCCTGACCACCTCAGCCTATGGTGGATTTTCCTGCACTGAATCTATTACACTTAGATTCTATGGTATATGATATAACACATTGCCTCTCTAGTTATTTCAACATTTTATATCTTGCCTCTCCAGAAAGATTTCATGCTCCTAATGAGGGAAGAAATCAAGTCTAACCTGACTTTTGAACCCTCTGTGTAGTGCTAGAAAATAAATATGTCCTCAGCCAAGACCTGATAGACTAAGAAAACCAGTGATTGATCAATGATGTTGCATTATCTTCTGCTAAACATTTTTGGGGCAGGGGATAGAGGGGTGTGGGAGAATGGGGTCGACTCAGAGGAAACTTAGTAAAGAAGAGAAGACATAACAGACCTGGCACTGAGTCCCCATCTGGCCAATTAATCACCAAGTTATCAAATAAAGTCTACTTGATCTCTTCGACCTCATTTTCCTCATCTTTGAAATATCTGCCTCTTAGCATGATTTTGAGGATCAAATAGAGATAATATGTGGAAAATGCTTTGTATGCAGGAGCCCACTTTGTAATGTTATTCATCGTTTCAACTTTCAGTTTGGTTTGGGTTAAGAAAAAAGTATGATTTTCTTTTCTCAAACCAATATAGGGGGAAAGAAATGATAAAAAACACATTTTCTAAAATTACTCTAGCTTATGTAAGAGGCTACATCTGCCAGGGTTTGCCTTTTTCTCAAATCAGCCCACCTGCTGCATGCCCAACACCTGATTTGTCTGTTGTATTCATATAGGATTTTCTAGCTCACAAAAGCATTTTCACATGTGTTATCATACAAAAACCCTGTGATACAGGCATTGTGGAAGTTAAGTATTTCCATTTCATTGATGAGCAAACTGAGACTCATAAAGGCTTTAAAAATGCCCCAAGATCACTCTATCAGGATGAAGGCGCCTACCTCCCTCCAATCTTGTCCTCTTTCCACAACACCACATTGGCTCTCCTGTGCAAATATTATGCAGCTCCCACAAGACGTTCTCAGTCACAAACATGTTCTCCAACTGCTTCCTAGTCAAGGAGATCAACTCACTACCATTTTCTTTTCATAAAAATAATGAAAACAGGGCTGGGTGCCTTGGCTCACTCCTGTAATCCCAACACTTTGGGAGTCCAAGGCAGGGAGATCACTTGAGCGCAGGGGTTTGAGACCAGCCTGGGCAACATGGTGAAACCTTTTTTGTACAAAAAACCACAAAAAATTAGCTGGACGTAGTGGCAGGCACTTATGATCCCAGCTACCTGTGAGGCTAAGGTGGGAGGATCACCTGAGTCTGAGAGGTCAAGGCTGCAGCGAGCCGTGATTGTGCCAGTGCACTCCTGCCTGGGTGACAGCATGAGACCCTGCGTCTCAAAATAATAATAATAATTAAAACATTCAAGCAAGATTCCATTCAGCTTATAAGTCATTAATAATTCATAATAAATGTAAACATTTTAAGCGTGGCCTTTCTGTATTTAGCAATATAGCAAACTGGTTAAGAATTAGATGGACCTGGCTGGGCACAGAGGCTCATGCCTGTAATTTCAGCACTTTGGGAGGCCAAGGTGGGTGGATCACAAGGTCAGGAGTTCAAGACCAGCCTGGCCAACATGGTGAAACCCCATCTCCACTACAATACAAAAATTAGCTGGGCACTGTGGCATGTGCCTGTAATCCCAGCTACTCCAGAGGCTGAAGCAGGAGAATTGCTTAAACCAGGACCTGGGAGACAGAGGTTGCAGTGAGCCAAGATCGCACCACTGCACTCCAGCCTGGGCTATAGAGCATGACTCCATCTCAAAAACAAAAAAAAATTGGATGGGCCTGATTCTAACCCTCATTCTGATGCTTGGATCAAGGGGGAAATGAGGGGTCCTTTTAGGCCTTGGTAAGTAAGAGTTAACAATACCTAGTTAACGATCCCAGTGTTGCAATGAGAGTGAAATGAGATAACACATATATAGCACTTACGCCCCCACGTACTCGTGGATAAAAGCTGTTGGTATTTCAACTGTTCCGGGTTGTGTGAATTTAAAAAGATTCATGTCTAGGTGACACATGAAGGTCCAGTACGTGGACTGTAAATGTCGTGGTTTGACAGTATTAATGAAACACTTCACCGTGTGTCAGCCAGCCTCACCTTGATGGGTGACCTCTGGCTGGTGTAACCCAAAGGCCAATGTGAAAAGGACATTTCAGTGAGGACACGATGGAGTTGCCTTCTTTTTCTTCCTTCTTAAAGAGCAGTTTCAATTAATGTTTCTTCACACATGTTCCTGACCCCTTGGCCTCCCAGTAGAACGCTATAAGTGCACAATGTGAATTTTGGCATTTATTATTTGTCCTCCGGGGGAATGTGGTCCCCCTTTTACCGCCTTTTTCAGTCCACTCCCCCTGGCAGAATTTTTCTGAGAGGCAGTGGAAGGGAAGGTATATACCCCCTGTAGTCATATTTTTTTATCCTTCTTCATGATTCTGAACAGCTTTTTAAAAGTGATGGCTGGGGGCCTATAGTATATAATCTGAGCTGACCTGTATCCATGGCACATGTGTTAAAGGTGAAACCATAGTAGGTCAGGACAGCCATGTAAGGTGTAGGTGATAATATCCTCCCCTCCCCTCGCCTCCCCTCCTCCCTCCTCTTCCCTTCCCTCCCCTCCCCTTCCCTTGCCTCACCTCCCCTACTCCCCCCTCTCCTACCTGCCCCTACCCTCCCCTACTCTCCCCTACTCCCCACTCCCCTCCCCTCCCCTTCCCTTCCCTTCATTGCCTTTCTTCTTTCATTTGGTAAGGACCTGACCCAGAGGTGGTACACCCTGATCAGAAAGTAAACATCTCCTTGATGAGAACGTAGTCACATGACCGTATCTAGCTATGGTCTACAGCTGGTGGTCAGTCAATGTAAGGAGTTCCACTATTAAAATTGGGAGAGAAGAGCAGACCTTGATGGACAACTAGAAGTCTCCACCACGGTCCATCCTTTGAAATGTAAACTGCCATGAGGGCAGAGATTTTGGGATGTGTTGTTCAATGTAGTAGGCCCAGCAGTGGTGTACCAAGGGCTGAGCTGTGGGAACATCCACCCTGATGGGGAAGAGTATTTTAAATGGCATTGTTTGAATTGCCAGTGCATAATGGTAATAAAAAGTGGACTAACTTATAATTGGTCTCATTATTGTTTTTAAATTCTCCACAGAGTCTGCACCCCATATTGGCTGCACCAGAGCAGACTGCTCTGTTGCCTCGTCTTTGGTACGCCACTGAGTCCTGGCACCTAAAATAGTGGCTAGTCGTAGTAAGCATTCAGTATCTGCACAATGAACCAATAGATTTATCTCTGCATCTTTTCCTGCCATTTCATCCTGACTCCTACCCTTGGGGAGGCAGCCCTTACCAGGTAGTGGCCCGTATGGCATTTCATCATGGTTAGCTGCTTTCCTCCCCTCAACTGTGAGCTCTTTGAACACCAGAACCTGCACCAGCTGCCACAGCCTGGCACCAACCAGGTGCTCAATTAGTTCTGGTTGAAGCAACCACTAAAGTTCATTGAAGGCTCCTTCCCTTGGCCTCCCTTAGCCTGCATTTAGTTGACTCCAAGCAGGAATTTTCTATCTGATTCTCCTTGTTTTGTCTCAGCCAGAGATGTCGAGGCTGGTAGTATAGTCAAGCTTCAATTTGCGAGCTAGCTTATGAGTTAGGTTAAGGAATTTGCACTTTACCCGAAAAACAGTAGGATTCATCAATGCATTTTAATCAGGTGGAACTTTCATGAAAATATAACTCAGTGATATAAGAATGGGAAAGAAGGAACTAATTGGCCCTTTCTCATCAGACCCCTTGACTCAACTCAGCTTTCTGGGCACTGGCATTTCCACTGTTCTTCCATCATTTCTGAGGGTATCATTGGTTTACCTTCTCAGTCCAAATGTTCCTCCATGACTCCCCATTTTGATGTTCAGTCTTTGAGCCATCCACTTAGGTATTCATCCATCCTTCAGTTGTCAGGTCCTGGAAGCCCTTAGGAAGTATGCTCTGTAAGGCAGGGGTTCTGGCTTGTCCACTGCTGTAGCCCCACGAGTGGGAGGAGTGGGCTGTCCGTAGGCTACCAATAAATATCTGTTTTCTGGCTGACCCCCATATGCTAGGAGTCCGGAGATGAGGAAGATGAGAAAGCGCTTAAAGAGCACACCTCTCTGGTAGAGGACACAGAGCTGCCTTTCAAGCATTTGAATGACATTCTCATTTCCCTGGAATCTTCTCCTCTCCAGGCTCACGTCTCTAGCTCCTTCAATGATTCCTCTTGTGACATCATTTTAGTTCTCTTCCCCAACCTAGTCTCTTTGCTTTTGATGAATGATCACTGATGTGTAACCCTGATGACATCTGGTGTCCACAGGGGTGTCTGATGCTCCAGGTGAAATTGAAGTCTGACCACTAAGAGGGAAGGCAGAATGGCTCCTCCCTCATTTCAGAGAATACATCCTAGTCACTAGTGCCCCTAATGTCAGTCAGTTTTTTTGATAGCTACATTCCCTCACTAATCCAGTAGAATACACTATCAACTAATGTACCTTCTTGATTTACAACAGCAAGCCTCCCCTTCCTCAGCATCTCTCCTCACATGGTCTCTCCTCCAGATTTGCTTTAAGCCTGCCACTCTGGAAGGGACACTAGAGATCATTTAAATAAAACACGTTATAGAAGTGGTTAACAGGCCACCTCTGTGTCTCTGCAAATATTCCAAGCATAGTTTGGTAAGTATAATCAAAGACCAAAAAGATGTTTGATACTCATGGAGGGACACCATGTCTTGTTACACTAATTGGAAATTCCCTGAGTTTTATTCATTTCGGCATTCAATGGATTTGTTTTTGACATGTTGGATTTAAGGACATTATTATTCTTGGAGTTTAGAAAAGAACACTGTGGCTGGCATGACATGAAGCCAACTTAGAAAACCCAAATTTGAATCCCATATTTGCCACTTAACTAGCTGTGTGATCTTGGGAAAGTCAGTTAATCCCATAAAACCTCAGTGTCTTCATCTAATAAAGAATAATAATATAAACATAGAATGGACAGAAAAAGTGCCACAAATGTACAGTTTATGTAATAACTAGTACAAATGTTTTAGACACATGTGAACATATGAAAAATATGTTTAACTTTACTAAGGATGAAAAATGAGGTATGATCTTAAAAACCAATTATACCTAGCAGGTACTTTAACAGGCACTGACTGCAGAGAAAGAGATACTCTTCCACATCGATAATAGAAATATAAGTGATAACAGTTTTCTTAAAAGTTATTCATAAATACATGTAAAAGCCCTGAAAATGCACATGCATTTGACCTAAAAAATAATTCCACTTATTGTTTTGAGCCTAGAAAAATAATAGAGGTATATAAGGATCCATCTACAAGGATGTTTATCTCAACATTTTTATAAGTAATGATAAGTTGAATATAATGTTAACTGTTTAATTGCAATCACTAAAAGTAATATTTAGAAGAATATTTAATAATGTAGAAAATACATGTTACACTAAAATGAAAAAACTATGTCTAGTATAATTCCAATTGGTAAAAATAATTTGTGTGTTTATATGTATGCATACAGAATATATGCTACATATTAACCTTAATTATCTGTGGTTTGTGGATGTAGATGATTTTAATTCCCTTCTTTGCTCTTCTATTTTTCAAAATTGCCACAGAAATTATTATTATTTATTTATTTATTTATTTATTTTGAGACAGGGTCTCACTTGTAGCCCAAGCTAGAGTCCAGTGGCGTGATCTCAGCTCATTGTAACCTCTGCCTCCCAGGTCCCGGTTCAAGCAATTCTCCTGCCTCAGCCTCCAGAGTAGCTGGGATTATAGGCATACACCACCATGCCCAGCTAATTTTTGTATTTTTAGTAGAGATGGGGTTTCACCATATTGGCCAGGTTGGCCTTGAATGCCTGACCTCGTGATCTGCCCACCTCAGCCTCCCACAGTGCTGAGATTACAGGAATGAGCCATTGCTCCCAGCAACAATTATTATTTTTACAAGAGGTAGAATGAGAATGCCCTGGGATATCTTATAAGAATGTGATGAAAGTCTACATTTAAGTGATAGATTACATCATGCAAATTTACTGTATTATTATTAGGTATTAGACTGATGTCAAGCTTTGCCTTTCTTTTTCTCCCTCCTTCCTTTTCTCCTTCCCTGTCTCCATCTGCTGCTTTTTCTTTTCTTCACTGTCTGCTCTCTCCTTTCCTTCTAGGCTCTGCTTTTTTCCTGCTCTTGTCCCTGGGGAGCATTGCTCAGCTGCCCCTAGGATTCAGAGTCAAGCAGTTTGCTGACCCTGGTCTGAAGCTCAGTTGATCCAAACTGAGCAAGAAGTGAACAAGTTTCTTGCATTTCCTTCCAGACCTCTAGTAGCCCTGATGCACATCCTGGACTAATCAAGACTGTGTGAAATGTATGTCCATCAGTTCAGAGTTGAGCTCTGGTCATATAGGAGCAAATTACCAACATCTCAAAGACTGTTGGAGGTGGGATGGTATTCTTTTCTTCTGCATCCCAAGTGCTGGCCGCCTCTGCCTTCCAACACTACTCAAAAATAGCTTTGTCAAACAAAGCATGAATACTAGGAGTTTCCTGACATTTTCATAACTATGAGCATATGATTTGCAGTTCATATTGAATAACGATGTAAGAAATCTGCCAAGAAAGCTCCAAATACTATTTCCAGCACTGGTTCATAACCAGTTACAGCTGCCTCACCACAGAATGTGAGCACAATAGACTACCATGTTCCATGGTCTCTTGCTTGCAAAGTTTGTATTGAGTTACTAGGAGTCATTGTAATGGGGGAAGTGACTCTCCTGGAAAGCATTTAAGATGAATAAAGCGAAGAGTTTAATGTTCTAATGAAAAAAATTGTCAATATTTAAATCAAACGTGTGAACACTAAACGTTTTTACATGTGTTTGCTGCAGAGGTTTCAAGATGGCCTTTGGCTTTCCAGACTCAAATAAAGTAGATAGATGCACTGTTAAACTTTCGAACAATGACAAAGGAAAACATGGGGTAATTGTTTCACTCAAAGCCTGCCAGGAGATTAATTGCCTAAGAGATGTGTTTTATGCAGTATCTAAAAACTGCAGAATCTACAGGAGTGCCTTGCTTTCACTAGGAGAAAACATATGTCACCTCTCACCAAAGATGTTTATGTCTTTTCACAAACCTGTCTTTTTTCAGCCTAAAAACATTCCAACTGGAAATGACTACAAAGCCAGGAGTTGATAGGTTAGGGGTGTTTAGTAATGGTTGAAATACTCTCATGGAGTCGGATGCAATTCTGTACTACGAGCCCTACATAACAGCAACCTGGGCCCAGGGATTGTGAAGCCTTTTCACTTCTGGTTAGAGAAATCAATGGGAGGGGTGGGGAGCCATGGGCCTGCCTTTGACCTGCCAGCTCTGAAACTAAAAGACTTAAGGTTGCAGGGCTTATGGGGAGCTCGCCAAGTGCACTTCATAGGGATGGGGCCAGGTGTGGTAGCTTATACCTGTAATCCCAACACTTTGGGAGGCTGAAGTGGGCGGATCACGAGGTCAGGAGTTTGAGACCAGCCTGGCCAACATGGGGAAACCCTGTCTCTACTAAAAATACAAAACTTAGCCGGGCGTGGTGGCGCATGCCTGTAGTCCCAGCTACTCTGGAGGCTGAGGCAGGAGAATTGCTTGAACCCGCGAGGTAGAGGTTGCAGTGAGCCAAGATTTCGCCACAGCACTCCAGTCTGGGTGACAGAGCAAGGCTCCGTCTGGGGGAAAGAAAGAAATAAAAGAAAAGAAAGAGAGAGAAAGAAAGAGGGATGGAATTTGCCTTTTTCCGCCTTTGGGATTGATTCAAATGAGGGCTTGCTAACGGCTGATGGTGTTGGAATCTGGAGGAGGTCTATGTAGCCATAGCAGAGAAACATAGAGTGTACTTTTATAAACATTTATTTGGTGCCTTCTACAAACCAGGTTATACGTACTAGAGTCTGCTGGGAGTGAGATTGGAGTGGCATGATGACATCATGGAAAAGTAAGAACAGTTGTTGATTTCAGGGGAACAGCTTCTCAACAAATAATAATTATACAATGAAGGATGCTAGAGAGCACATATTTTCTCATGAACTAACCTGAAAACTTCAGGAAAGCATCTTAAAGGAGATGAGACAGAACTGAAACTGGAAGGATGAGGGAGAGAGAGCCAGGTGAAGAAAGATGAAAATGGATTTCCTGGAAGGGAAATAGCCAAGGTGTAAACATCAGTGACAGTGTGATATGTTCAGAAATTATCAGCTGTTCTTTAATAGCGGGACCTGAAGACCAAGAGGGGCGATGCAGGAGACTGGGCTGAAGAAGTCCATGGGGCAGTTATGTAGGGACCTTGTGATGGCTGTTAATGTGCTAGGACTGTTGCCAGTGGACATTATCCAGTAGAGAGTCACTGAACATTTGTAAGAAAGAGATAATGTGATCTGCTAGCTCATCATTCTACGGCAATAGGAAAGATCAATTTACAGGCCAAGAATGGAGGTAGAGAGACCAGTTAGGAGATTCCTGCAGTCATCTTGGTGGGACACACTGAGAGCTTACACTAGAGTAACCATAAAAGGTTAGAACTGGAAAGAACATAGTTCAACTTCCATATTACACAAATGGAGTAACGGTGGAAAAAGTGTGAGTGACCCATCCGAGGCTGCATGGAAATAACCTTGTTGGCAGCCAAAGTGGGACCAAGACCTGACCTTCTGATTTCCAGTCCAGCAACTTTTCCACTCAGCAATGCCAAGTTCAGTCCCAGCATCATGCTTCAGTTAGGGAATGCCCCAGAGAAACTTGAAATGTACTTGGCTAGCATTTTTCCTGGCCATATCTAGGAAGTGAGAACAGTCCTTGCTGGATCCAGGGACCCTGCATCAAGCCAGACTGACGAGGAGGGATCTTTTTTCTTCACTGTCTTTCTGACTTTAGGTACCTCCCACATCTTCCACCCTCTTCTTCTCCTCTAAAAGTCTTTCTTTAGCCGCTGCTTACAAAATCTTTCCCTTCTGCTGAGTCTAGGCAGTTAGAACAAAACCTAGCACTTTCCCTGAAGCTTGTTTCCTCAGTGTTTTAACCTAACTATTGCATCATTGTTAAGCACTTGGATAATTTCAAGGATGAATAATCCAATAAGATCAAACTACTTCCATCTAAACACTTTCCTTATACATATAAGCATTTTACATGGCAGTGTTATTTGTGCAAATACTGTTTTGTGTTGTCTCTTTTTCACTAAATCGTCTATGTACACATTGCAGAGCTGTTAGCTTTATTATATATATTTTTATAATGGACACTTCAGGAAATTTGAAGCAAGTCCTAAGGTTTTGGGAAAGAGACTTCATCTCTGGACCTAGTTCGCTCAACTATAAAATGGCGATAATACTACCTACCTTGAGGGGTTCCTGGTGCAAGATAGATGTATAGTAAGCTTCTCTCTCTCTCTTTTTCTCTCTCTCTGTCTCTCTCCTCTTTCTCTTTCCTCTGTTTGTGTGTGTATGTGTGTGTGTCTCTGTCTCTTTCTCTGCCCTCTCTCTCTCTCTTTTGGTTGCTTCTGGTTTGGGGCAATGTAGTATTTTCATAAACATCTAGGCATGATCACAAATTGTATCCATAGCTGAAAGTCAAAGGTAATTTTTTGTGTGTCTGCCTCAGGCTCTAGGATACCGTTGAACATAGAATAAAATCACGATAATGCATGATGGTAGGTAGAAGAAATGAAGAGGAGAAAAAGAAGAAATCATCTTAACTTGAAAACCGATTTAGCTGAGATGCTTGTGAGCATCCAATCTCATACAGGCATTCTAATAACAAGTATTTACTTACTGTGGACCTGAGAATGGCCAGATGGTTTGTGAAGAACATCAGCCTTGGTGATGACACAGATTTCTACTTTAGATGGCCTTTTGCAGCCTTTGGAGGATGGATTGGAAGAGTGGAAGGTTGCAGGCAGGGCTCTCAGTGAGGGGCTACCGAGAGATGGTGGGAACCTGAGTCAGGAGGGAAGACAGTGGTCAAATTCAAGAAGTCCTTTGTTAGCAGGTTTAATTTTCAAGGTTGCTACTCTCAGAAGCTGCCCCTCTTCTTCTCATTATTTCTTCCATTTAGCAAAACTAAATGCATGGGAGGCCAGGTATGGTGGCTCATGCCTATAATCTCAGCACTTAGGGAGGCCAAGGTGGGAGGATTGATTGAGCCCAGGAGTTCAAGACCAGCCTGGGCAACATAGCAGGACCTTGTCTCTCTGCCAAAAAAAAAAAAAAGTAAAAAAAATTAGCCAGGCATAGCCAGGCATGGTGGTGCAAGCCTGTAGTTCCAGTTACTCGGGCGGCTGAGGCAGGAGGATCACTTAAGCCTGGAAGTTTGAGGCTGCAATGAGCCATGATCTCACCACTGCACTCCAGCCTAGGTGACACAGTGAGATCCTGTCTCAAAAAATAAAGAAAAATGCATGGGGAGGTTGGGTCGCTGTGGTGAGAAAGTAGAGAGATTGGCTACACATGTCAGATTACTAGAGGATCCCTCTTTGCTGCCACTACACAGAAATTAAAAAGTGGAAGAGATTTAATTCACTTATTAAACATTTATGTATTAAATTTCAACAACTTGATACTTAATAGGCACTATTCTGGCCATTAGGGACATAGTAGTGACCAAAACAAAGTTCCCATTCCCACGAAGTCTGTTTATAAACAATAAACGATTAAATATATCAATACAGGGTATGCCTGATGATACTAAGTATTAATACAATAGGTAATAAGTAAGGGTGGGGGCGCGTAAAGTGGCAGTGCATGATGTTGGAGAGGTGAGGTGGGGCAGGAGACTATGGAAGAACATTGTAAAAGATACCAGTTTTACTTACACTTAGCATGATAAGGGAAGCCTTTAGGAGGATTTAAACAGAGGAGGAACAGGACAAATCTGTGCATTACAAACTAATCATTATTTTAATGCAAATTGCTGCTTCTGCAATTATAAATATTTGTAAGATTCTACCTGTGAGATGGGCATCTATGTATTGCCTTTGGGTGGGGGTTGCTGGAGTTGAGGGTTCTGAGAGGCATTAAAGTCACCATTGCTTTTTATGGAGGCCAGCGGTCCTTCACAACCACCATCAGCAGAAGGAATGGGCAACAAAGCTGAGATGAAACAGAAAAGCAAGAATTAGGGTTTGGGTTTCACCCTACTTCTGGGTAGTGAGATGAAATTAAAACCCTCCTAAGATGTGCCTAAATTCCATTTACCACACTTTCCACAAACCTCCTCTTTTTTCAATCCATGGCCAAAGGCATAAAAGGAAACGGGAAAAAAAAATCTAAGCAATTCCAGTAACATTTGTGGTAGAAAATCTGCCCAGATTGGTATGTGTGAATTTCATATTAATCTGAAGTCCCATTATTCTCAATAGGCAATGTTAGGGGGTGGTTTGAATGCCTGATATTTGGAGAACAGCCAAAGCACATCCGAAGGGTTTCTAATGAGAACTTGGGGGCCCTGACCTCCAGGACTCCAAGTGTCACCTATGCATTTCCAGCTTCAGCCCAACCTTGGGGGCAAAGCAGGCCCTTCACAGAGGAAAAGTAAAAATATCCAAAGCATTCTTAGAAGGTGCAAGGCCACCCTACCACGAAAACCTCAGTAAATTGAAGACAGTAAAAATCCCTCATTCTTTGGATTAGCAATCTCTGTAGTCTTGCAAGTATTGCACTAGTGCAGTCCTATCATTTCAAACTGTGTTTAAATAGGAATAAAATATATTACGCACATCATTTTCCCTCAAATTAGGTTTGTGAGATACAAGCCTGGGTAATTCTGCTCCTGTTCCAAGTGAAATGCAAACCCTTGTGTTTCCAAACATCACTATGAAGCAAAGCCAATAGCTTCCCTTTCCTAAGTTGGACACAAGTAACTATTATGTGCTGCTCTGGAAACTATGACAGAACGTTATTCATCTGTTTGTTTTAATGGTTCATAGCCAATGGAAAAAAAACTGTAAAAATTTGATTTAATTTTTTAAAGAAAAAAGGTGGTATGAGACAGAGGGATGGAATCTTTAGCTAAGGGAATAAACGTTAACCAAATTGTCAGTGACCAGGTGTGGGAACCAGCATGTGACACTTGTCACCTCAAAATTGCTTATGCTTACAAAGGCATTCCAATCAAAGAAAAAGGGATGCGAGGGTTAGCGGAATTCTCAGCCTTATAGATTTAAGGCTTCTCTGTGAGTCGTTGGCCCTCTGGGTTGACATGCCTTGATTGGTTCCCTTTGAAAACTGACCTTAAAGGTCAAGTATGTTAACACATACTTTTTGATGCCCACTTTCAGACTGGTCTTTAGAAAGCGGAGTTTGTGAGATAACTTCAGGATCACATATTTAACCTGTAATCTCTTGACCACAGCCAACCTGAGGCAAAGTCTGCTTTTGGTGCTCCCGACAACTCCCCTTCCTGGACGTTCACCCTCCCCAGCCATCCCTTCCCACGTCTCTGCCTATGCTTGTCCAGATGCTCTCTCTCCCAGGGCAGTCATTTCAAGGTATGTGCAGCTAGAGTTGATAAGATTTAAATGATGCCCCCTCCTCCTGGTTAGCAGTTAAACAAGGATGCTTCCAGGCTTGAAGACTTCTCAGGAAGAAAAAGGAGGTAGTTTGGGATAGGAGGTAACTTTTCAGACCACATCTAATTGTAATCTGTTCTTAAAGTTTCTGTATCTCTGATCTTCTGTCTGCATTGGAATAATTCTGCATCTTTTACTTGGATCCTTAATTTTATAATGTACCCCCATTGTTATTAAAAGACAGGGGTGTTTTAACCTTAAGAGATCTGTTGGCACCTCCCAAGGGAGAAGAATCCTGCCTCTGAAGTGGGAAGCTTCACACTCAGCTCGGGATTACTAGAGCCATTATGTGGCCATGCTTTTAACCAGATCTGCTAATAGGTGGCCTGATTTACAAGTTTTAAAAAGGGATATTTTCCATTTATTTATGGCCATGATGGTCTTTTGGGAAAGCATTAGTAAGTTATGTTTGCTTGGGTAAAGAGCAATTACTGTCCACATGACAGAAAATAACTCTCACTTTAGTAAACTGCTCACTGAGCAAACCTACGGACCCTCCATCTCTTTGAGCGGTGTGATGACTTTCCTTCAAGGGTTTTAGTGGCAGGCATCTTGATGTGATTTCCTCTCCTTGTCTCGAAACAGGGTCTATGAAAGGGGATAGGGGGATAAATTCAGAGGTCAGAGGTGTTGGGTTATTTGATTCACTGCACTCTGACTCTATGAGGCTGCCATGCTGTGGGCTTGCTGAGCCACTGTCTCTGGCATTCGGTTTGAAGATCCGTGAGAATCAGAACAAAGGAAGCTGCTGATACTGAGTAAACTGCTCATGTTTATAGCAGATTACTCTGCTTGGAAGCGACTTACAAAGCTGCCCCTAAGACCTCCCTCACCTTGAGGCTTGAGTTTGCAACCATTGGCCCTCTCCCAAGGTCCCGCTACCACTGGCCCTTGTGTAAATGATATTTGTTTTAAATTAAGGTGAAATTCACATAACAGAGTTAACCATTTTATTTTATTATTTAATTTATTATCATTATTTTTTAAAGAGATGGTTTTGCTCTGTCACCCAGGCTGGAGGGCAATGGTATGATCATGGCTAACTGTAGCCTCAAACTCCTGGACTCAAGCAATCCTCCTGCCTCAGCCTCCTAAGTAGATAGGACTACATGTGTGTGCCACCATGTCCTGCTAATTTTTTAATTTTTATTTTTGTAGAGACAGTCTCACTATGTTGCCCAGGCTAGTCTTGAACTCCCGACCTCAAGCGGATCCTCCCACCTTGATCTCCTAAAGTGCTGGGATTACCGGCATGAGCCACTGCACCCAGCCAGAATTAACCATATTAAAATGAATATGTCAGTAGTAGTTAGTATATTCATAATGTTATATGAATATATGGTTATCACATCTGTCTACTTCCAAAACATTTTCATCATCCCAAAATAAAATTCCATACCAATTAAGCAGTTACTTCTTATTCCTTCCTGTCCCCAGCCCCTAGCAACCACTAACATGCTTTTCTCTGAAGGCTTGCCTTTTTAAATATTTCATATAAATGGGATCATATAGTATGTATCCTTTTTGTTCAGCTTATTTCACTTAGCATGTTTTTGAGGCTCTCCCACATTGTAGCCTGTTTCTGTACTTCATTCCTTTTTCATGACTGCATAATAGTCTGTTGTATGTATCTACCACCTTTTGTCTATCCATTCATCTGTTGATGAATGCCTGAGTTGTTTCCACCTTTGGGCTATTGTGAATAGTACTGTTCTGCACATTTGTGTACAAGTGTGTGTTTGAGTACCTGTTTTCAATTATTCGGTTTAAGTGAGATTTTACAATTAGGAAAGTCCCTCTGCATCCATTCTCTTCCCTTTAAGAAGAGGTAGAAGGTCGGGCGTGGTGGCTCACGCCTGTAATCCAAGCACTTTGGAGGCTAAGGTGGATGGATCATCTGAGGTCGGGAGTTCAAGAGCAGCCTGACCAACATGGTGAAACCCCATCTTTATAAAAAAAATAAAAGAAGAAGAAGAAGAGTTAGAAGGCCGGGTGTGGTGGCTCACACCTGTAATCCTAGCACTTTGGGAGGCTGAGGCAGGTGGACCATCTGAGGTCAGGAGTTCGAGACCAGCCTGGCCAACATGGTGAAACCCAGTCTCTACTAAAAATACAAATATTAGCTGGGTGTGGTAGCACAGACCTGTAATCCCATCTACTCGGGAAGCTGAGGAAGGAGAATTGCTTGAACCTGGGAGATGGAGGTTGTAGTGAGCCAAGATCACGCCACTGCACTGCAGCCTGTGTGATGGGAGCAAGACTCCATCTTAAAAATAAAAATTAAAAAATTAAAAATAAAGAGGTGGGCATTTCAGCTGAAATTATCCCCTAAAAGAACATTTTAGGGCCAAATTTGTCAGTACTGATCAGTTCAGCTATGTCTATCCATGCCCTCTATATTCTGATGAGAAAGAAAATGACTTCTAATTTAGAGGATACTCCTGATATGGAGAAGGGTCCATATTGGTGGGCTAGCCTGCGGCAGTCTCCTCATATGTTCTAGTTCTGTTGGCTGGTCAGTGGCAAAATAGGCACTAAACAAAATATTATACGAAATTGGAAATCTGTGGAGTGATTTGATGAAAGCACTGGGAATGAGTGCTTTCTTTACTCACTTTTTTCTTTACTCACTAACTAACTTTCTGGGGAAGATAGGGGCATTTGGATCTTAAAGATGAGAGCATTCACAAGGTGAACAAGCAGGTGCAGGACATGCCAGGCCTCAGGATGAGCATGGGCCAAGCCATGTCAATATCAAAGTGCATCCTGTGGTTTGAGACGCGCAAGATCATCCACGTGACTAGTATCGTCGGGCTTGTAGGCATGTCTGGCAGGGAAGGAAGCTGGAAAAACTGGCAACAACTAGATTATGAAGTCTCTGCGTAACAGCGTTTTCTTTCCTTGCTCTGCAGTGCTTCCTAGATGGATACTCCTTTTGCTGCTGCACTGTTCCACAATCCCTCTTAGCACACTTCAAGTATCCTTCATAAGCTCCTTGCCCTGGGGAAGGGGGAGACCCAGGAGGTGGAGTACAGACTGCATTTGCATTTCCCAATCCAATAGCAGGGACTATGGAAGGTTGTAGAGGCTGGCAACGTAAATCAGTTACCTTCCTGAGAAACATGAGTTCCCATCACAAAGCACCCCTTCACCTTGACATCATGGTGAGGTAGCCGGTGCGTGCTGGTGCCAGCACTGTGATGAATGGCCAACTTCCATTTGCCCTTTCACAATGCACTTTTCTCCATTGAATGCAGCCTCGGGCACGCTCATTGCAAGTGCCCTTGCACTTTTGCTGCCTTGCCACTCGCTTCATGTTTTTAATTTGCTGAGCATGGAGTGAGGCAGGAAGACATTAATGATGAAAGAAGTGTGAGCTGGAAAAAAGCATAAAGCTAATTAATGCTGGAGGAGCATTTGTTCCCCTCCAGCCAAAGCCAGTGGGGAAAAATGGAAAGGAATGAAAAGTGATTGTGACTTTATGTTTAAAAGAAAACCTTTTACCACCCAGCATACACCAAAGCTGCTTCTCAGCAAGAAAGCCCCTGTGAGCAGTGCAAAAACTCCCTTGCCAAACCACTTGGAAAGAAGCTATAGAGTGTGGTTAGAAACACTATTTGGGGCAAATCTAGCTCTTCTGCTTGCTGTGTAACTTTCGATAAGTTCTTTATGCTTTCTGACTCTCACTTTTCATATCTGTGAAATGGGGATAATTACATCTTTACCTTCTTTCTAAGATTGTTGTTAGAATTAAATGACTTAGTATCTATTTTACAAGGATATAAAACTTGGCAGTACCTGGTACAGAATTCAGACTCATTATAAAGTCTCTTTCTTGATCAGGCTGATTTAACTAAGAGTAGTACTGAAAAGCAGAACACAGTTACAGCCCTAACAACATGGGATAGTGGCCTGACCTTGAGGTTCAGTTTAAATCCTAGCTCCACCACTGACTGGCTTTGTGAATTTAAGCAAGTTACTGAACTTCTCTGAACTTGAGTTTCTCCCTCTGTAAAATAAGGATAAAAGCTCATCAGGACTGCTTTGAGGAAAACACCTGACATATAACCCCAGCCCAGAGTAGCAGACAATACACATTTGGTTTTTTTAGTGCTGTGGTTCTCAACCACATTTATATCACCTGATAGCTTTCTTTAAGCATGGATACCTAAGACTCATCCCCAGAGACTATGATTTAATAGGTCTAAGGTGGGGCCTTGGCATTGGTATTTCCAAAAGCTTCCCAAGGAGATTCTTTGATTCTTTTTTTTTCTTTCTTTCTTTTTTGAGATGGAGTCTCACTCTGTCATCCAGGCTGGAGTGCGGTGGCATGATCCTGGTTCACTGCAACCTCTGCCTTCTGGGTTCAAGCGATTCTCCTACCTCAGCCTCCTGAGTAGCTGGGATTACAGGCACCTGCCACCATGCCCAACTAATTTTTGTATTTTTAGTAGAGATGTGGTTTTACCATGTTGACCAGGCTGGTCTCGAACCCCTGACCTCAGATGATCTGCCCACCTCGGCCTCCCAAAATACTACCAAGGCGAATCTTATAAGGAGCCAAGACTGAGAACCACTTCCCAGCAGATAACAGTACATACTGGTTTGGGTTTTTTTGTGTGTGTGTGTTCTTTTTTAAAAAAATATGTCTCTCAAGAGCCTGACCAGGATAGTAGGAATTCTGGGAATAGTAAAAAATTTAGTACACCTGCAGCTCTAAGCTCTTGATAAGAAATGTGCAGCCAAGGAATTGCATTCCATTTTATTCTGAAAAAAAGCATTCAAAGAGTCTTTTTAAGAGTCTTGAACTAGAAAGGTGGTAAGAAGTTTAGCCTAAGCCTCACACATAAAATATGGGAACTCCCAGTAGGTTGGGGATTTATATCTGGGGGTAATTCCAGAGTTTTGTCCTCCCAAGAGATATAAATTGAAGCCTTGAGAGTTTAATGTGGAGGAGAAAGAAGTGTTCTCATAATGACACCTTAAAAATCTAGGGCTCTGCTAATGCCTAGGGATAGAACAGCATCATCTGTAATAGCAGGGGGGTGGCATGGGGGTGTATCCTGGTCTCTGTACTTAGGTTTCCAAGATCCAAGCCTAGGTCATCAAGAACCTTCTTTCTCCCCTTAGGTTTATGGTATTAGTTACCCAATAAAAGTTGGGTTAATTTTACAACCCAAGTAAAATTTAAGCCAAAAAGGCTTCAGCATTACTCTAGGATTTATGAAAGTAAACATATGGAGTGCTTGCAGGATTGTGCAACAGTAAAATTTCAATGTCTTTATGTCAAGTATATGATATATTCATTTGTATGTGTATTTAAAGGTTCAGTTTTTAAGAACTTTGCAATACAAACTCTTTTCAGGACTAAATCGAAGAGACTTCCCCCATCTTTACCTTTAAAATGATTCTTTTAATGAATCATTTTAGAGAGAAAGCAGAAAATTGTGTTCTATCTGATGATTTTTCCACTTGGTTTGCTGCTATACTTTGAGTTTCTAGACTCCTCCACTAGACCTTCAAGCCAGGAAGTGCAGCACCACAGCACTAAGCACAGCCCCTCTTAAGATACAGGAGCTTAGTAAAGAACTGTCTTTTAAATAAATGTCCTCTTTGGTCATTGTAAATACTCTAATAATAGTCATATGTTATCTCTACTATTTAGAAAAGCTTTTACATTATCTGATGGGATTGTCATAACTTTCCCTTGTAGGGCAGAGAAGTCAGTTACTATCTCCAACTTGTAGATGAGAAAATAGTGGCTCACAGGGCTCAGACAGATAGCCTAAGGGTGCCCAAATGTTAAATGCAGGAAAAGGATTTTGTTCTCCTGACTTTGCTCTGAGGGATCTTTACTTAGAAGAAACCAAAGAGGAAAAACAATATTTTTTTGAGATGATATATTGAGGAGGATCATCCAGTGTTGAAGTCAACCCGCACCCGTAGCAGGCAGACTTTGGCTTGGTGATGGTCTGCCTTGGAGAAACAGCTGGAGGTTCTGCACTTGGAGGGTCTCGTTCTCGTCATAGGCCCTCGTGGGAGGTGGTGGCCTCTGCCCTTTCCAGTTGAGCCTGCCATCTTGGGTCTTCATCTCCAGCCTTAGATCTCCAGTGCTTTAACCTGGCACACGAATCATGTCATTTCTGGTGTCCCTCTGTCTTCCAGATGAAATCTACTACCCCTCCTTTTTACAAAAGTATTGTAATTTTTAGGCAGCAAAATTTTAGTAAGACTTTTAAAAAAATTTTAGGGAAGCATGAAAACAGAATTTCCATGGATCTTTTCTCTAGATTTCCTTGGATTCAGTGAGTCAATTCAAACTCTGCAGGCCATGGTTTGCCCTGACCCTCTTTGAGCAGGGTGGAGATAATGGGGCTTAAGCAGTGAAGAGCCACATAGCTGGGCTGCCCTCGGGTTTCTTTCCAACTGCACCCAGCTTCTAACCCCATGGATCCCCCTAATTGTCATGTCAGTTGGAGTGGATCTGGTGGCTAATTCGCCCACGCCTTTGTAGCAAATGAAGCAGAAATAATCTGTGCTTAAAAAACAAAAAACTGTAAAACATGTGCCCAGATTTCCAACTCATTTCCTCTTTACTCCTATAACTACATCATCTTCCAGCCCACTACCAGCTGCGAAAATAAAAGCATTTTCTCTCATATTTAAGGATGATTTTGTGCTTCAGGATGATTTTTCTGGGAGTGTAGGAAACTTGACCAATGTGACCAACAGATGTTTTAAGAACTGAGCAAAAGCCCAATTCCTTAGTCCAGTCTTTTGTATATTACGCCCAACTGCGACCCCTAGTGATCATTTAGGGTATCGTGCAGTCAGAGCTTGCTGTATCCTCCATGCACATGGTGCGTCAGCTAATGTCTTTGCTTTGTTTCAGAGATGAGTATGAAGAAGATGGATTCTGTCAGCCATACAGAGGGATTGCATGTGCAAGATTTATTGGCAACCGCACCGTCTATATGGAATCTTTGCACATGCAAGGGGAAATAGAAAATCAGATCACAGGTAGGTAGCACCAATGAAATTATATTTGTCCCTTGAATAACTGTTTATCTCACCAAAAGTTTTATTAAGCTCCTCTCTTGACAAAGGATTAAGCTCTGAATGGGGGTTGGGAGCAGGACCATAAAAAAGCATGAGACATGATCTCTGTGCTCTGGAATTTACATTAAAGTAATTTATTGAAGGTTGCTCTTAGAGGAAAAGGAAGCTTTGCAAAATCTCACATTCATTCAAACACTCAATAAATATTATTGAGTGCTTTCAGCGTACCAGGAACTGAACTGGGCATGGGAGATAGAATGGTGTGGTGAATAAGCCAGGTATGTCTCTGCCCTCACAGTGCTTACTGTTTAGAAGCGACATGATGTAGACTGAGAGGGGATGAATTTAGAGTTTAGAATTCTGGACACTCATGCCAGAACTATCATAACAGCGACTTTGGAGAAATCACATACTTTTCCAAAACGTCCCCTTCTTCATCTGTGAAATGAGTGATGAGGCAGGATGACTGACCATAGGTCTCTTGTTACTCTAGTTTTCAATATTTCACCCTTCATTTTTCTTCATTGAAAGTATCCTTTTGATAGAAGTCTAGTAGTGAAGCACTTGGTAGCAAACATGAGTTAAAGTACAGCATAGACTACCTTGTAGAATTTTGCATGCATCATTCTGGTGGTTACGGTAGCTTTGTCCCCTTCCATTAGTGTAGTTACGATGCCTCTGTGTACTGTACCCTTTGCAATCCATTCAAATTGCCTTCATGAGATTCTGATGAGGATGCCATATCTAGCAAATAAAACTTCAGGATACCCAATTACATTTGAATTTCAGATAAACAACAAATATTTTTTTTAGTATGAGTATGTCCTAACTATTTATCTGAAAATGACATGTAACCATTGTCTTGTTCTGGCAACCTTAGGGTTTAGGAGAGTTAAGAACAAACCCAAGGCAGAAACAGAACAGCAAAAGGTCTAGAAGCTTTGTGTTATGAGGAATGTGAAGGAACTGAGAGGAAGCCGGCGGGGGTGGGGGGCATGCTTTTTGAAAAAATAAAAGAAGCAGCTATAGGAATAGGTAATTGCCATTTTCTGAAGCCCTCATTTCAACAGGAAGAGAACTCTGAAATTTCAAAAAGCAGTAGGACTGACAGGGAGGAGCTATTGAACACTGTTTCAACCTAATATAAGAATGCCTTAATGTACTTTTAACTGAATATCCACAAAATCAAGTAGAAGTTTTAGCCTGGGCACACTGGTTCACTCCTGTAATCCTAGCACTCTGGGAGGCTGAGGCAGGCGGATCACTTGAGGCCAGGAGTTCAAGACCAGCCTGGCCAACATAGCAAAACCCCATCTCTACTTAAAAAAAAAAAAATACAAAAATTAGCTGGGCATGGTGGCACATGCCTGCAGTCCCAGCTACTTGGGAGGCTGAGGCATAAGAATTGCTTGACCCAGGGAGGCAGAAGTTACAATGAGCCGAGAGCCCACCCCTGCACTCCAGCCTGGGTGACAGAGTGAGACTGTCTCAAAAAAAAAGAAAAAGTGGACATTTTGATATAAATAATTAGTAATTTATTTATAAAAATCCTCTCTTGGAGATTTCTAACAGGTATCGGCCTAGTGGAAAGTATCACAGTTTTTTTTTAAATTCACTTACCTTTGTTCTTCCCAGCATTTCCCAAACTTGTTGGCTTGTTTCTCAAGCACTATTCTGTTCCACAGGATTAATGTTCTAAGGAACATACTTTGGGAAATAATGTATCAGCAACCTCATAGGCTGCCTTGTGAGGTGTACGCTCCTTGTCAGTAGCGGTATTCAAAGGTAGGCCTGTGCGCTTTTTGTGCCTCTTACCTTACTGGGTAAAAGATTAAGCTAAGGAACCACGAATATTCAATGACACACATTGGAACAATTGCACTGTGCTCTTTGAGAACATCCAAGTGAGTTGCCTCATTTTCAGAACATGGGGTAGAAAGTATTCAAGCACAAAGAAATTAAGCAAGTTTACCCTAAGTCATCCGGCAGCTCTTGCCATCCAGCAAGACACAGAACTAGATCCTGTGCTCAGGCTCAGCCACTCCAGAAACAAGTTCTGCCCTACAGCTGTCCAATGTTTTAGAAGCCTCACAAAACTAATAAAAAGCACCAGATGAAGCACAAAGTTCTATTGCTTTGTAGTAAAAAATGAAAAATATATTGTACTTTAACCTAATTAATTTTTTTATTAGGAAATGGTACATATGTAATTTAATCCTGTTTTTTTTAACTTTGTAGTCAAAATGGTTTTTTTCAAGCCAGTGAAAGTAAGCTGCTTAGACATCTGAAATGAATCTCCTTCTCTGGGCCTTGTGTGTTTCAGCACAGCGGATTCCTCGTAATGTGTGTTTATATCTGATATCTGTTGACTAGATAACCAGAGAAGATAAACCCTGGCCTCTGGGAGTTAATAATTGTGTTTGTTTTCCAGCTGCATTCACTATGATTGGCACTTCCAGTCACTTATCTGATAAGTGTTCTCAGTTCGCCATCCCTTCCCTGTGCCACTATGCCTTCCCATACTGTGATGAAACTTCATCTGTCCCCAAGCCCCGTGACTTGTGTCGCGATGAATGTGAAATCCTGGAAAATGTCCTGTGTCAAACAGAGTACATTTTTGCAAGATCAAATCCCATGATTCTGATGAGGCTGAAACTGCCAAACTGTGAAGATCTCCCCCAGCCAGAGAGCCCAGAAGCTGCAAACTGTATCCGGATTGGAATTCCCATGGCAGATCCTATAAATAAAAGTAAGTGGTAGCCCCTGACCTTCTGTGCTGTTCTAAGGATCAGCAACCTCATGGCACAGGGAAAACTGGACCTTGACCCATAGTGATTTTCATACTATTAATCAAATTATTTTCCAACAGGCTGAGTACTGTGTCTGAGCATTCAATGGTGGATTAGACATAGTTATCTTCAAGAAGCTTCATGAAGATAATAATTTTAAAATATGGGAGCTGGTTTCTCAATAACTTAAAGATAGAATTACCGTATGACCTAGCAATTCAACTCCTGAGTATTTAATTAAAACAGCTGAGGGCCGGGCGTGGTGGCTCACGCCTGTAATCCCAGCATTTTGGGAGGCCGAGGTGGGTGGATCACAAGGTCAAGAGATAGAGACCATCCTGGTCAACATGGTGAAACGCCGTCTCTACTAAAAATACAAAAAATTAGCTGGGCATGGTGGCGCATGCCTGTAATCCCAGCTACTCAGGAGGCTGAGATAGGAGAATTGCCTGAACCCAGGAGAGGTTGCGGTGAGCCGAGATCGCGCCATTGCACTCCAGCCTGGGTAACAAGAGCGAAACTCCGTCTCAAAAGAAAAAACAGCTGAAAACAGATGTTCGAACAAAAACTCATACAAGAGTGTTCATAACAACACTATTTACAATAGCCAAATGTGGAAAGGACTCAAATATCCATCAATAGAGGAGGGTTAAACAAATTGTGGTATATCTACACAGTAAAACATTATTTATCCATAAAAAGGAATGAAATACAGATGCATGCTACAAACCTGGATGAACCTGGAAAACATTATACTAAGTAAAAGAAGCCAGACACCATTGTTATGATCCATTTATATGAAATTTCCAGAATAGATAAATTCATACAGACAGAAAGGCAGATTAGTGGTTACCAGGGGCCAGGCTAGGGGTAGTGGAGAGTGACCGTTTAATGGATATGGGATTTCCTTTTAGGGTAATATAAGTGTTCTAGAAACTGTAGCAGTGACGGTTGCACAATATTGTGAATGCACTAAATGCACTAATGGTACATGTTATGGTAAGTGTATCATACCAAGTGTCAGTGCATTCTCACGTTGCTATAAAGAAACACCTGAGACTGGGTAATTTATAAAGAAAAAAAGTTTAATTGGCACATGTATAGCCTGCAGAACCTCACAGGGAGTATAGTGGCTTCTGCTTCTGAGGAGACCTCGGGAAGCTTCTAATCGTGGCAGAAGGTGAAGGGAGAGCAAGCTTCTTAAATGGCAGGAGCAGGAACAAGAGAGAGTGAATGGGGAGGGCCATGAGAATGAGAACTCACTCACTATCCCAAGGACAGTACCAAGGAGGGTTGGTGCAAAGCCATTCACAAGAAACCTGCTTCCATGATCCAATCACCTCCCACCAGGCTCCCCTCCAACACTGAGGATTATAATCCAACATGAGATTTTGGTGGGGACACACAGCCAAACCATATTCTACCACTATTTTAAAGGTATATATGGGTTTGCCTCCATACCCTAACCCCTCATCACCACCAAGCGAAAGACTATTTCAGTGTACACTTCCTTTCATCTAGAATTAATCTCACTGGCAATTTTTTAGTTTCCTTTTGTCATTAATGCTATTTTAAGAGTTAAGTAAATGAATGCATCTAAAATGCTTAGCCATGGTAAGGGCTCAGTAGTGTCGTTATTACTGTTGTCATCACCCTTCCAAGCTCTAATTCAGTTCAACTCTACAGATTCTGCAGTGCTTTTAAGCCCCTGTGACCACCTGGAGGGCTACATAATGGGATCTGGTTCTCAAGGGTGCCCACCCATCAGCAAAGAGATAGCCCTGACTTTTGTTAGGAACCCAGAATGCACAGCCTCTAAAAAGCATGTTCTGTGAACTACAATACCAACTAGATTCTTTATTACATGATCATGTCTAAGGCTGTCAGTCAGAATGGAAGGAAAAGTTTGGCTTGAACCTTCCTTGAACCATTCACTAGGAAATTACCTCTGTGCCCCCAGGTCCCACCCCAGTTCCGATTTCTTCTGTGTTCAATGTTAAAAATACTTTTGGAAGACTGATTTTATTCCTGAAGCATAAGCTTTAAATCCTCCCAGAAATGTAACTGCAAGGTAGGCCTTGGGTCCAAGCCCAGCAAAGCAGGGAGACTGCCCTGCATGGCCTCTGACCAGCAAGGAAGCTGTGGCCACGAGGTTAATTACCTGCCCTCCCCTCCAGAAACAGCTGGCTAGAGGAGAGCTCCAGCATCTCCTGTGTTTCTTTGTAATTGTTTGGGCTTTTGTGTGTTTTTCAGATCACAAGTGTTATAACAGCACAGGTGTGGACTACCGGGGGACTGTCAGTGTGACCAAATCAGGGCGCCAGTGCCAGCCATGGAATTCCCAGTATCCCCACACACACACCTTCACTGCGCTTCGTTTCCCAGAGCTGAATGGAGGCCATTCCTACTGCCGCAACCCAGGGAATCAGAAGGAAGCTCCCTGGTGCTTCACCTTGGATGAAAACTTCAAGTTTGATCTGTGTGACATCCCAGCTTGCGGTAAATAGAAGTTATTTTCCCTAATGTATTCAATCACCTTTAAAGATCCCTATCCTACCCATCTTCATTTAGGAAAATCCTGTAAGGGGGGTAAAGGAAATGGATAGTATTTATTTGATCTCACCTGTTTTTAGGGTAAAGCTTGCTGCTTCTACATAAAACACCTCGTAAGTTACCAAAACACACTCTTAAGAAGTCAACTGCCTTTATACCTGCAGCCTTTGCATTAGTGGATTTAAGAGGGACCCAGCCTGCCAGAGGCGCAGTTGAGACAGAGTATCACGTTGATTTTTATAGAAAAAGATGTTACCCAGAATGATCTGTGTCCAAATGGACCTTTTTATCCAAAAAAAAAAAAGAAGAAGGAGAAGAAGAAAGAAAATTGTTTTCTGTATGCCTTAAGAATAACCACAAGGCAGGATGCATCTACAACCGTTACTTGGTCATCCAGGACAATCTGTGGGTAAACTGGGTCCTTTGTTGCATCTGTTAATACTGCAGAAGTGTATAGGTGTCTAGAAAGAAAATGGAATTCCTGAGTCAGCTTGTTCCTTTTTCTAGAAAATGTTTAGAGAAAATAATGAAAATTGGCCAAGCATGGTGGCTCATGCCTGTAATCCCAACACTTTGGGAGGCCGAAGCAGGATGATCACTTGAGCCCAGGGGTTCAAGACCAGCCCGGGCAACATAGCAAGACTCCATCTCTACCAAAAAAAAAAGAAAATGTTGATGATGCCTGGAGTTTGGAACTATTTTGGAACTGATTCATCTTCCTGATCCTAGTTCTCAGAGATAGCATAGATAATGCCGAGTTTCCCAGACATAGTGGGAGAGTCAGGATGTCACTGCTGGGAAAGTCACAGCAAAAGCAATAGGGTAGTAGGGTGGACAAATAAGAACAATAGTCACAGGACACACAATGCAAAGTGAGCTTGGTGTTTAACTAGATGATTATTCAAGCCATTTATTCAGAATATTTGTTGAGTACCTACTATGTACCAAGTGCTTCCTCATCTGGGCATGGGGAGATGCAAGGGACCCTAAGGAGGGAGTAGGCATAGCATATCCACAGAGGAGCAAGGGGCCATTGAGGCGAAACAAGCAAGAGGGAGAGAAGGCTGGGTCGGGAAAGTAACAGGACCCAGTTATGTAAGGCCCCGTAGGCCATTGTGGGACCTAAGCTTTGACCCTGAATGAGTTGGGAAAGCATAGAGTGTTTTGAGCAGAAGGGTGACATAGCCTGACTTACGTGTTTGAAGGCTCACCTGGGCTGCTGGGTTGAGACTAGCCTGTGTGAAGGATGCAAGAGCAAAAGCAAGGAGATCAGTTGGGAAGCTACTGCAGGAATGCGGGGGAGAGATAAAGCAGGCCTTGACAGGAGGAGGCGTGGAGACAGAGGGATACGTGGACAGGTTCTGGGTATCTGTCGAAACTGGAGACAAGAGGAGTCACTGATGGATCAGAGGTGGCATATAAAAGATGGAAGGAATCAAGAATGACTCCAGAGCTTCTCCATGGAACTGCCTTTTGCTGAGATGGAGACAATCATAGGAGGAGTAAGGTTAGTGGGAGCTGGAGTCAGTTTTTGTACATGCTGAGTTTGAGATGCCTTTTAGAAATCCAAAAAGAGATACTGAGGAGGCAAAGACTGAAGTTCAAGTCTGGGTTTGGGGTAAGATGGATATGAAAGAAATGTCAGCATATAGACGGCATGTAAGACCATGAGACCTGAAGGAAAGAGGAGCTTATCTACTTAGCAAGAGAGAAGGAAATGTCAGTGCAAAACAACTAACGCTGGCTTTAGACTCTGGTCAAGGGCAGTAGCCTCAGTTCCTCATGTAATAATGACGTAACTGAGTGGCTACTATGTGCCAGATCCTATGCAAGACACTTTGCCTCTGTCACCTCATTCAATCTTCATATCCAACTTCTATCATCCCCATTTTATGGATAGGAAAACTGATACTCAGTAGCAAGCAGTTTTCTGACACTCAGGTATCAGTGACTGAATCAAGGTTTTACCTCACATCAGCCTGATTCCCAAATCTGTTGGCCCTTTCCACTAAGCATACTCTCTCTAGAGAAACCAAAACGAATCTGCTTAATGGCAACAATATCAGGTAAACAATATATAGTTTGTAGTAAAAGCGGTTTATTGTAATTGGTAAAGACATGGGTTCTCATGTTTGAATCCCGAGTCTTCAATGAAGTAGCTGTGTGCTCTTGGCCCCTCCTAATCTCATTTTTCTTATCAGAAAAATGAGACAATAATGATATACACTTAGGATTTATTGTGAGAATAAGTTAGTTGCTAACTGAAAAACCCTGTGACATCTGAACATAGTAAATGTTCAGTACTTATTATATGTTATTATATAGCCAATATATAAAGATAAATCTATTCGAATTGTCACATAGTCAACAAATGTAAAGAAATGCTTGCTCTCAGCTCAGCAAATATTGTCTGAGAGCCCACTATGGAGTGCGGAAGTTATAAGAGGAGTAAAATGTGATTCATGCTTTTGAGGTATGTCAGTTAGAAGGCAGTACGTATGATACAATAGAAGTTAGTACAAATGTTATGGAACAAGAAGAGGAAGGGCTAAAAAACTGCTAAAGAAATCTGTAAGTATTAAAAATATTAAAAAGAGCCCTAATGATGAAAATTTGAGAAACTTGTATTCTATAACTTTGTTCCTACCTGTTACTTGTTGTTTTAGTGTCTTTACTTGCAAAATGGTTTTACGGATGGTTGAATACACCAAACTTAAGAAAGATCACCACACCCTCTTTGTGTTGCTGGGATTTAATACACTGCCTTTGTATTGCTGGGCTTTAATATGCCTCCATACGTATTACAAAGTAACCTCTTTCATAGCCATTGTTGATCATTTCAAGGAAAATTATTCTGTATTTTTAAATGGTTTACACTTCGTTTATGACATTTTCCACGTTATATTCATCAGTAATAAGAACATAGACATAGATTTACTTAGTTGCCACATTCCTTCTCCTAAACCAGGTAAGATATGAGAGTCTACAAGAGAGTCCAGGATAAAAGCAGTACTTACTAAGCACCGTCCATGCACCAGGCACAGTGCTAGGGTTTTCACGTGCTTTCTTTATCCGCATTTTCATAGTATGACAGGTATTATTACCCCATTTTTGTTGATAGAGAAACTGAGGCTCAGAAAGCCCCATGGTCCCCCAGCTAGCAAATGGCAGTTCTGTCTGACTCCAAGCTCATCTTGTTGCCCTGCTGTGCTACCTCAGGTTATCGGTTGATATACAAAGGAAACCAAATGAATTTTTGTTTTGTTTCTTTGTTCTTTGAGATGGGATCCTGCTATGTTGCCCAGGCTGGTTCCTAACTCCTGGGCCCAATCAATCTTTCTGCCTCAGCTTCCTGTGTAGCTGGGACTACAGGCATGCACCACCATGACCAGTTTTAAATGAATTATTTAAGAAAGAAATGGGTCAGGCTTGGTGGCTCACACCTATAATCCCAGCACTTCAGGAGGCTGAGGCAGGCAGATCACTTGAGGTCAGGAGTTCGAGACCAGCCTGGCCAACATGGTGAAACCCCATCTCTACTAAAAATACAAAAACTAGCCGGGCACAGTGGCATGCGCCTGTAATCCCAGCTATGTGGGAGGCCCAGGCATGAGAATCACTTGAACTTGGGAGGCAGAGGTTGCCGTGAATGAAGATTGCACCACTGTACTCCAGCCTGGGCAATAGAGCGAGACTCAGTCTCAAGAAAAAAGGAAGGAAGAAAGGAAGGGAGGGAGGGAGGGAGGGAGGGGAGAATTATTCACTCCACTAGAAAACAAAGGAACAAAGGAGGGAAGGAAGGAAGGAAGGCAGGAAGGAAGGAGGGAGGGAGGGAAGGAAGGAGGGAAGGAGGGAGAGAGGAGGGAGGGAGGGAAGAAAGGAAGGAAGGAGGGAGGGAGGGAAGGAAGGAAGGAAGGAAGGCAGGCAGGAAGGAAGGAAGGAAGGAAGGAGGGAGGGAGGCAGGGAGGGAGGCAGGGAGAAAGGAAGGCATTATTCACTCCACCCTAGGTAAACACTGTTGTTCTTTGGGTGACTTCTGACCCTTAATTTCCAACTAATGCCCATCAGAAGTAGGGAAGTGTTTTGCCCAGAAGCTGGAAGATATATTGATACTCTGATTCAAGGACTCAAGCCCTATTATGAGTAGTTTAAACAAAGACTACAAATTATATTTAAAAAGCACTCATTTTCATTTCAATGGCCTTCCTGAAGCATCCAGACCAAACACATGCTCTGAGGGATGAAAGAAACCTTGGAAAGGTCTTTCAGACTGAGTAGAAAGGGGGAGATCACTTACATTTACAGGATACCTATTATGTGCCTGCAAGGCACTTGGTGCTTTACATATTCACATTACTCATAACCATGCTGTGGGGGAGGTGTGATTAGCATATTTCACTGAGGTTCAAAGGGGCTACAGGACTTGTCTAAAATACACAGCCAGCCATGTCTAGAGCTCTGACCAAACTCAAAGCCCATGCTCTTTTACCAGGCACTCTGCTATCTCTCATTTAAAGTTTTTTTTCTGAAATAAATACAAGCACGATGATAGGTTCAACCTCTGGTTTCCACCATGCTGATTTCCATTATAGGATATGACATCAAAAACCTTCCCATGATGATGAAGAAACTATCATAGTATTACTCACTGTGTTACTATCTTAGTATTAATCAGTATAGTGACGTTGAAAACCCTTAGAATATTTCTTTCCTGAATATTCTGCAGAGGACACAGTTAAAATTCTGAGGACTGGTTAATTCTAGTCACATGAAAGATGAATTTAGATGAAAGTTAAATGTAGAGATGATGAGGCAGTTTTCACCACTTAGAATTTTTTTTTTAAATAGAACATTTTCATTTTATTTTGAAACAAAGCAATTCCTCTTGAATTCTTCAAGCCAAGCCACAAATACATCCATTAAAGGAACAGGGAAGCCTGACGTATGATCAGTAAGCTGCTGGAAGGCCAGTAGCTCCCAGGTGGGATTCCTGAGCAGAGAACAGGTCAGCATCAGTTGTGCTCAGGGGCGAGCATGGCTTCTCCCGGGCGCCCTCAGCAGCCCACCTCTAACAAAGTGATCATCATGGAATCCTACTTTTATATCTCCTTTGGAGCATTTGATTTTTTTTTTCTTATTTTATCCTCATAAAACCATGAAAGATCAAGTAGGAATATTCAGCCCTGTTTTTACCATATGAGAAAATCAAGGCCCAGAGAAGTGAGAAGACTTACCTAAGATCACAAGTGAGTTCATGGAAACCAGGTCTCCTGTCTTTGGGACCAGTGCTCTTTGTTCTACACCAGTGATTCTCAACCAGAGGCAATTTTGTCTTCCAGGAAACATTTGGCAGTTTCTGGAGAGATTTTGGTTATCACAAAATCTCTGGGGTCAGGAGATGCTACCCACATCTGTTGGGTAGAGGTCAATGACATTGCTGAACACCCTACAATGCTCAGAATAGCCCACACAATGAATTGTCCAGCCCAAAATGTCAAGTGTGGGGGTTGAGGAGCTCTCTTCTACACTGTACAATCGTAAACTGTAGAATAACTATAATATGCAATAGTAATTACTATTTATTGTATGCTTACGACGAGCTGAAACTGTGCTGATACTTTTAGGCATTATCTCATGTTTAAATAGTTCTATCCCCTTAGGAGTGGAGTTTTATTATACCCAAGAAAGAAAGCCGAGACTTGGAGAGGTTAAGTAACATGTGTCCGAGGTCACATGGTTAATAAGAAGTAGACCCAGGACTCACATCTGTAGCAAGCCTTTTAAACTGTGGTTTGTGCATGTATGTTGTTGTGTATGTGTTTGTGTTTGTGTGTGTGGAAATAGATAAAACCTGAGAATTACTTCATTTTACAGTGAGTTGTAAGCTAGTGGACAGATTTGAAAGGAGCCCTTTTTCTCCTCCATCCCGAATGAGACGGAGTCTCGTAGGAAAATTCCTGCATTCTTTAGCTAAGTCACAGTTAAGGAGACTTCAGAATCTCCATGGGGTTTCTCATTTTCCTACTGATAACTTTTGTTTTAGTTTCAACTAAGTAAAGCTAAAAGAAACATAGGCCTAATTAAATAGAAAATGTGAACATTTGTTGTACTTTCTATAATAAAGGCACTTGAGAACAGTCTGCTGCAGATTATTTTATCTGTGAACTTTTACTCCAAAGCAGAATATAAAATTAAGTACAACCAAATATGGCTGTTGTAAATTCTGGGAATTGGCTTGGCTAGGATTATATGCATATGCCCAGACAGAGCTTAGAGAAAGTGAAAAAAAAAAGACAAAAGATAGTTTGGGCAAGATCTGGCTTCTCATCCTCCATGTCTTTTCTTTCATGTCCCAGGCATCTAACAATTAGAATTACTAATTATTTATTCATTCACTCACAGAAACCAAAATATGTTGAGCTTCTACTGTTTCTCAGACCCTGTGAACAAGCTAAATCAGATCACACCCCTGTGTAGCCTACAATCTAATAAGGAATCAAATGGGAAGAAAAAATGAATCACTTTAAATATTGTCATATCGTTCCCAATTTTATGTCTGCTCTTATGTGCGTGGCATTTTGATGATGACTGCTGCTTGTTGAATACTATGCTAAGATATTTGTGCCAGCATCTAGCCTAGGACTTAGCTGGTGCTCAATAAAATGTGTTGAATTAATTGGTTTAATTGTCACAGTAGACACAAGATAAAGGTATCATCTCCGTTTTCCTAGAGGAAAAACAAGCAGTGTTAAGATTCAAACCAGTTCCAAAGAACTTCAGATCTACTCCTGCATCTACCATACCACAACTGCTTAAACAATAGAGTCTAGATTATTTCAGAGGCACAATTACTATTTTCCCTCTCCCTTTGATCATTGGGATCTCTCTGGGTCTTTGGGATGCTGCCCATTGATTTTCTTATTTGCAACTCAATGGATATAGGAATGGAGCCCCGAACACATCTACTCTGAGAGACCCTATGTGTTCCTCTTAGACACAGCCCTGATATAGACTAGCTTGCCAGCAGCCCTACCCAGATCTCACATCTCCTTCTATCTTGTCTCTTTCTCATGTCTCCTCCAGTCCTCCAAGTTAGCCATCTTCTCTGCCTGCAAAGCTTCATTCACTATGCTTTCACCTTTTGTTGTGGTCACCTTCCAAGTCAAATATCTTGAGTTGGGTGTAAACTAAATTGAAAAAGAAGCATTTTGCCTGAGTTCTTTCTAACTGGCACCTAGGCACCCTGCCTCGGTTCACCATTTCACTGTAACCCTTTATCATTGCTTTTCTGTGCAGCTCTGGGGGCGCAGCTGTGGAAACTGTCAATACCTCTGAGAGCTCCTTTTGCGACAACCTATCCATTTTACTTTGGCTGTGTTTTATTAATACCACAAGACTTATGTTCTTCCCCTCTCTCATTTAGCTCCTCTATTTGTTTCTTCCTTGATTTGCACGGGGAGGCAGAATCCCAATTGTGTTGGTGATTTTACATATAAACCGTGGCCCTTTATTTTACCCTTGATCAAGTCCTAAGGCCACATTTCTTCCCCTAGCCATGCCAGCATGTCTGTTTCTCTTCTAAGTAAAGGCTTCTCCCTCTACCAAATAGAACTTCCAAGCAGCAGTATTGCTTTTACTCCTAAACCAGCTTCCCCGAGAGTACCCATGATAAGAAAAGTGGTGAACCATTTGGCTCCATTTGGAGTTTTCATACCTGGCCTATTGCTTTGTTATTTCTTTTTAAGTCATTGGCTTGCAACACTTTGCCAAAGGGCACATTGCCCAGTTTTGTGCCTGAATAGCCTTGACTTATCCCATAACCTTTCAAATACCCACCCTGGGCTCCGCTTTGTCACAAACCATATTCTGCGACGTGGTGGTTTACAGCTCAGGGCAAGGCAGATGTTTTCCAGATTGTGAACACTGCCATTTTTAACTCACTCTGTCAGCAGCCTTCCCCCATGTTTCATAGAAGACCTGTTGTAAGGCAATTTGTCTTTCAGCCATTTCTTCAAAATAAAATTGAACGTTACAGTGAATTGGATGGTGGAGAGTGGTAAAGGAGGAAGAAATACAGCACTGTTTTATATAGTTTGAAGCTTTCAAGAAGAGTTATTTTTATACTACAGAGATTTTCAAGATGTGCTTTCATTTCCAGTCTCTATGTATTTTCAACAAAGTAAAGAATATAGTGACCCAATACTTATAGCTAAGTCATATTCCATAAACATTTTTAACCACAAAATAATTTTCTCTCAAAGGTTTGTTTTTTTTATTGTTCCTAGTATATATTGAGTCATTTACCCAGCATGTAATCTGCTCTACCAAGAAGCTTCTGAAAGCTCTGAACTCTTTGGGCTCACCACCATGCCAGTAAGAAGTACTTGTTGGTATCTTAACCCTTTGGTGACAGAAATCTGATATAACACCACAATGATTGTTGCCACTGGCTTTTGTAACAGTGTTTTTTGGTTAAGCTTCTGGCAGGAAACACATGGAACGAGCCAACAGACTAAGGAGAATTTTATAATGTAATTACGTATTTAGGAAGGTATTGGCAGAACTAGGGGAAACCAATAAGGAAAGGTGGAAGGCCTGGAGCTAATAGGAGTGGGAGGTATTACCATCCTAGTTCAGTTACCTTACCTTGTAGAATATAACTGAGGCTGGGGAGAGGGCTGTGCAGCACATGCTGTGGCCTTTGGTAGAAGGATACAGTCAACCCTCAGCAACCTAGCAAGGAGGAAGCCAGAGGAACAAGGGTTTCAACCATACTCTTCCCCTGCCTTTCATCTCCTGCCAATGACTCCCATAGGCTCAACCTAACTGGAAGCCACAGGTCAAGGGTATCCATTGATACTATTGGTAGAGGTCGACCTCATCAAGGAGCTGGTCAGGAAGGACTGAGACTGGATCTGGTGGGCTGAGGACACTCAGGGGAAATGTCATCACTGACTTTAAATCACTTAGTAAGAGTCAAAAGTTCAGTAAGAGCCAGGTGCAGTGGTTCACACCTGTAATCCTAGCACTTTTGGAGACCAAGGGGGGCAGATCATTTGAGGTCAGGAGTTTGAAACCAGCCTGCCCAATATGGTGAAACCCCAACTTTACTAAAAATACCAAAAAAAAAAAAAAAAATTAGCAGTGGCAGGCACCTGTAATCCCAGCTACTCAGGAGACTGAGGTAGGAGAATTGCTTGAACCTGGGAGGTGGAGGTTGCAGCAAGCCGAGATCATGCCACCGCACTCCAGACTGGGCAACAGAGTGAGACTCCATCTCAAAAAAAAAAAAAAAAGGTTCAGTAAGGGCCTAAATAACCTTGGGAGCAACCATAGAAATCATCCAGCCTCTTTTGAACATTGCCAGACATCTCCAGAGATAAAGAAATCCTTCCACTCCAAAGTGATTATGGAATGACTCCCACTGCTCCAAAGTTCTACCTTTGTAAGTTAGAAACCAAAACTTGTATACAAAATCTGATGTTTCAAAAATGTTGACCACTGATTCAAATTTTTTAAAAAACCTGATAAAGAACAAGTCTATGGACTAGATCCAAATTTTAACTTCTGGATAATTTCTTATTCAAATTTAAAGACATATATCACATCCTTCATTTGATTTTCTCTTTGGCCTAAAGATCACATGGATCCTCCTGCATTTCCTTACCCATCCTTCTTCTCTAGGTGTTTCCTGCTCCCTCAGAACCCTTCTTAAAAATGTGGCTCTTAGAAGACACCTTTCAGTGCTTTTTACCCAGAGCAGGTAGAAGAGGACCATGATGTTCTTGATCATTACCCATTATTGCCAGTGAAGACTGTTAAGTTGCTTAAGTGCTATATATTACTTTGTTTGAGCAATTGCATCATGCTGTTTCTGGGTTCATCATCAGTAAAACTTATTAGTAACCTTTTGTTTGTTTTGAGGACTTGGTTACATCAACATTTATTTAGTAGATTTGTCTAATTGTCGATTTTATAAACAAGGTCTTTAACCTAAAAGCAACTTATAATATTTATTTTTAAAATTTCAACTGCTGGTTTGGATTCATTATATTAGGCTGTTGTATATGATCTTCTAATATTGTATTCCGTAATTAAACAATTAGGTATCCTTCCTAGATTGTGGCCATTTCAAGTTTGATAAACATATCATCATTGATAATGTTGAGCAGGCAGGATCCCTCAAGCATAGCCCTCTACAATTTGATGTTGACTGACTGATTAACACTATTAAATACAGTAAAGACATATGATGAATTACAAATCCATCTGATGATATTATTATTCAACCCTTCATCTTGTCCATAAGAATGTCGTGAGTCACTCAAGTCATTTGATCAAATGTTTTGCTAAAGTTTAAATGTGCTTGGTCTACCACTAATAATCCCATCAAATGAAAGGGATTTAATTTTATACAACCTATTGAATTTTGTCACTTAAAGACTGGCTCAATTAAAAAGTGGGCAAAGGACTTGAATAGACATTCCTTCAAAGAAGATACACAAATGGCAATAAGCATATGAAAAGATGTTCAATATCATTACTAATTAGAGAAATGTGAATCAAAACCCCAGTGAGATACCACCTCACACCCATTAGAATGCCACTATTAAAAAAAAATAGAAAGTGTGAAGAAATTGGAACCGTTTTGATCTATTGGTAGGAATGTAAAATGGTGCACCTGCTATGGAAAACAGTATAAAGGTCCCTAAAAAAATTAAAAACAGAATTACCATCTGATCGAGTAATCCCACTTCTGAGAATTTAATCCAAAAAAATTGAAGTTGGGGTCTCAAAATATTTGCATACCGATGTTCACTGCAGCATTATTCATGATAGCCACAAGGTGGAAGCAACCCAATGTCCATCAATGGATGAATGGGTAAAGAAAACATGAAATGTGCATTCAATGGAATATTATTCAGTCTTAAAAAGAAGGAAATCCTGTCACATGTTACAACACTGTGAACCTAGAGGACACTAGGCTAAGTAAAATACGCCAGTCACAGAAAGATCGATACTGCATGATCCACTTATATGCAGTACCTAAAATAGTCAAAATCATAGAAACAGAAAGTACCATGGTAGTTGTCAGGACTGGGGGAAGGGGGAAGGGGGGAGTTATTCAATGGGCATAGAGTTTTATTTTGCAGCATAAAAAAGTTCTAGAGATTGGTTGCACAACAAGAATATACTTAACATTACTGAAGTGTAAAATTAAAAATGGTTAAGATGGTAAATTTTATGGTGTTTTAAATAATTAAACATTTTTTAATTATTAAGAAAGATTAGCCCAATTCTTTTATAGAGGAGAAAACTGAGGCCTTGAGAGTTTATAGAACTTGCAGTGAAATTGTGTGGATTCCAGTTTACTAAGATTTTTCCCAAATGCTGACAAATGAGTTACTGCCCCTAACTTATTGTACTTAAAACCTTTTCTCAGAGAAAAATTTTAATCAAAGTTTATGGCCTATTTGGCATTTTTTTTTTTAAGAATTCTTTTGAGAATACGTAAGGCAATAGATCAGCTGCTTAGTATTTCCATCATCAAGTCAAGAGAGTGAATGCCTGGGCCCAGCCTGCCAACCGAAGGCCTAATTACCTACCCCTCTCTCTCTCAGCTTTCAGGCATTTGCCTAAATCACTGGTGCAGGACCCTATCTGCTACCAACCTGCTTATTTTATAGTTTTCAAATAATAAACGGTAGTGATTCCTGTTTGTTTTCTGTGGTTTTTAAAACTTTTTCCCTCAAGATTGTAATTTAAACTTGTTTAATTTCCCTTGAATTCTAAAGTTCTATAAGATTTCTTCCCACCTTTGCCATATTTAAAACCAGAGCCTTTTCTTGTTTTAACTCAGAGTAATATCCCAGATGATATTTCACTTTTATTAAAAGTACCTCTTTAATGAGGAATCATGATTACTTTGCTTTAAGCTTCAGGATAAGAAAGGAGTATTTTCTCCATTATATTTAATTACCAATCAAAGTATTAAATATCATTGTAAAAATAAAACAGGAATGTCAGATGTGAACTGTGATACCAAATTGTTGATTTTTGAAAAGAAATTAATCATGTGATCTGGACTAAGTTGTTGGTTTCAAAAATCCAAAGTATTTAACTTGATGTAACTAATATGTGCATTTAACTTTTAAACAGTTATTCCAAAGTATTAAAAATCTTCAACATTCTAATTTTCAGCCAATTTTCTCTGCAATGCATTGGAGGTATCCATTACACTTTAAAATGACTAGTAAGAATAATGTCCGTTGTTCTAAAGTGATTTCTTAAAAATAGTATGATCCCCGTTAGATATTAGTCTTCATTGAAAGAGAACTTTGGACTCTTAAGGAGAATGATGAAAAACAATTACATACGATGTTTTAGGGTAATTTCGATTAGTAATATAATTTACTAGAAGCACTGAAGGTAGACAGGCTTGCATTTCAACCCAGATTCTGCTACTTTGTAGCTTTGACAAGTTATTTTTCCTTTCTCAGCCTCAATTTCGCTGTGTGTAAATCAAGATAACACCAAAGTGCCTGCCGGGTTAAAATGAGGAATACAAATGCTAGGACATCAAAAAGGAGCCAGGCAGATAGTTTTCTAATTTTTCATTTGGAAAGCTTATTGTTCTATGGAATATTTTTATATAAGGTTTTCAGAGCCAGCAGAGACTGAATCCCCTTCTGGCCAAATTCAGAGAGCCGCGTAGGGAAGGAAGCACTTTGTATAGAAGATTACAATGGGCCTGAATGTGTTTCTGTCACTTCCAACATGACCACGTATTGTTATCCTTGATTATTTCACTTGGCAAAAAGACATTGGGCCTCTTGTGCCTGTTAGCATATCCTCAGTGTAATCAGAAGGAGCCAAGCTTGACTGTTTAAAGTATTTAGCTTCTTGAAGTTTGTTCTCCTACAGACGAACAGGGGGATTTGTCGCAGACCCCCGTTTACAATAAAAGACCTTCCAGATAATCTGATAGGGAATGAATACAGAATAGACTCCTTTGTTTGCCAGACAGGTGAGACCCTACTTTCTCTTGTTGCTAAAAATCTGGCCTGGAAAAATGACTAGCATTACATTAGTACTAAATTAGCCTCATTGCTTTTGTAATCATTATCCTCAAAATGATTTCACCAAAAATCCAAGAATAACAAGAGAGACTTTACCCCCTTAGGGTACTGAGAAATTTGAAAATGGTTTATAACGTTAATAATAACCATAACATCCAACAACTGTATGGCAATTTTCAATTATCCAAGGTTCTTTCATGAACATTGTCTCATTTGATTCTCGTGTAAACCAAATAAGATTGGTAGAGCAGGTACTATTATTTCTGCTCTACCACTCTTATTTATTCCATTGAATAAATGAGGAAATAGAGATCAGAGAGGTTGTTTCTTGCTTGAGATTATTTAGCCCAAAACTTCCAGCCTGAAACTTTTATCTGTGAATTCCCCTCTAATCTAAGGGTAAAGGGTAAACCTTGAGTGGTAACTGGTACTAGAATAGATTTATTGCTTACGGCAATTCTGTGAAGTAGGTATTATTCCCATTTTACAGATGAGTTTGCTCAGAGTGGCTAAGTGCCCACTGAAGGTCACATATATAATGACAAAGGCATTTATCATTATTCAGAGGTTTCTGCCTGCATGCCCTGTGGCAGACAGTCTTCTACTCAAGTGAATTCCTGTCTATCCACAGGCATGCAGACACAATCATTACTGATGCACCCAGTACTGACTAGAATGGCTTCCAGTGATGTCTGGATTATATATTTACTGGTAACAGTGTATAAAGCAGGGATTTCAAAAGCATCACGTGTAGCAAATCTTCAGTGTTACTTCCTTCCTTTCAGATCAGCCTCATCCTTCCTACCTCTGTGAAACAAGAGGAACCCTACTATGAGAAAATAGGGGCAAAATTCTCCAATTATTGGCAGTGAAGTGTAGTAGCTAGAATGGTGGGCAAAAAGCAAGACCAACGATGGGATCACAGCTTTTGACTTACTAGCTCCATGTCCTTGGGCAACTTACTTAACCACTCCATCTTCCAGCATCTTCACCCATAAAAATGAGGATAAGGATGTCATGTACCTTATAGAGTTGGCTGTGACATAAAATGAGTTTATGAAAGGTACCTGGTCCATAGTAATAATACCTAACATGATTTTACACCAGTAGAAAATATTTGATAAATATTAAAATTGGGTTTTGTTTTTTGAGACAGGGTCCCACACTCTGTCGCCCAGGCTGGAGTGCAGTGGCACAATCACAGCTCACTGCAGCCTCGACCTTCTGGGCTCAGGTGATCCTTCCGCCTCAGCCTCTCAAGTAGCCAGGACTACAGACATGCACCACCATCCCTGGCTAATTTATTAATTTTTTGTGGAGACAGGGTTTTGCCATGTTGCCCAGGCTGGTCTCGAATTCTCAGGTGATCTGCTTGCCTCAGCCTCCCAAAGTGCTGGGATTACAGGCATGAGCCGCTACACCCAGCCTAAAATTGTTACTATTTTTATTCTACTCTGTAACCAGATTTAACCCCTCTCCAGACTCTTCTGAGGGCTAACTCACAGGGCATAGTCCCAACACCAGCTTTTGGTATTCCTTTCAAATAACTAACATGCTGTATCTCACCTGCCAAATAGTTTCCCAACAAGGTGTGTACAAGTAAAAACTATATATGGTTTATTCTTATTTACATGTACTAGGGTAACTCATCATTTAAAGAAATTTTTTAGGTCTTTTCATCACTCTCTTTATACTTCCATTTTCGCATTTACAAGGACATGTAATTATCTTTCTATTTTCCTTACCAGATGATGAGCTCCTTAAGGGCAGATGACATGTCATACTGAATTTTATATTCCCAGTATCTACAATAGTGCCTGGCATGCAGTAGCTTTTGTTTATTGACTTACTGAATGAGTGAAAGGACAATTGAATGGATGCATGGTTAATTCTTTTGTAAAGTAAATAATCATCTCTGAATTTTGTGTCAATCAGAGTTTTCACACTTTGGGTTTTCTTAAAGATAGCTGATCTTGGCTATCAAGGCATGTCATTATATAACCCCTCTAATTACTATCCCATAATTCTGTGTTTGTTTTACCGGTCAAATAATTCATTAATGACAATATATGCCTAAGTATTTGGTTTCAATGGTCAGACTCAAACTGATAAAAAGAAAAGTAAGTCTCATGTTCTCCTAGACATACTGTATTCTTTTCCAAGCAATGGTAAAGTGGAGATAGAAGATTTCAGAATTATACTTCAAAGTGTTAGCACTCATAATTATTGGGTTTCATATGAAACCCTTTAAGAATTCTGAGGTTTCAATAAAGTGTCAGGTTACATAGTGCTGCCATGCTGGAAAGACACCATCCAAAACAGACATTTCAGTTTTGCAGAGGTGAAAAAAGAGGCCCAGAGACATGAATGTTTTGTTCAGGGTCACACAGCTTATCAAAGATCAAACTAACCCAGACTTCAGGCCCCCATATTCTCAGGCCAGTGGCTTTTTGGACACTGGGACCAGGATTCTTTAGTGATACTGATTCTGGAAGATGCAGAATTGGCCCCATAAGTCCAAACCAGCCAAGACCAGGGCATGATTTCTGGAACACCATGTTGTGGGGGCCGATCTGGGCTGGCGGCCAATGGAAGGAGAGCCCTGTGGTCCACATTAAGGCTGTTGGATGTATACAGTCCATTCACGTGGCATTTAACTTTTAAGGTGTTAGAGAAATGCGGGTCTGCCACGAAAGAGAGGCAACATCAGAGGGGGACCCACACACATACGAAGTCTTCATAATGCCCCTCTGCAGTTTTTAAACATTTGAACTTTAAACTTTTAAACTTCAATAAATTATGTTGAAGGTTTGATGGAAACAAATGGTAATAAGCAATGGATTCCTTTTTTTCTCACAGTGGATTTGTGTGTATAGAAGAATAGAAGAGGTGGTTCATTTTAAACTATGCAATGTAATATTATACATGTTACTTTAAAGAGTATAACTTTTGTTCTTTTTCATTTCTGCACCCAGATTCAAAAGATTCCAAGGAGAAGAATAAAATGGAAATCCTGTACATACTAGTGCCAAGTGTCGCCATTCCCCTGGCCATTGCCTTACTCTTCTTCTTCATTTGTGTCTGTCGCAATAACCAGAAGTCATCGTCACCCCCGGTCCAGAGGCAACCAAAACACGTCAGAGGTCAAAATGTAGAGATGTCAATGCTGAATGCATATAAACCCAAGGTAATGCTAGCAGTACAGAGCTGCGTTTGTTCCATGAGCTTCAAGTTAAAGCAACATGTTATAATCCTCCCAAGCTTACGAATCAAATTATATGGAATCAGAGTTTTGTAAGTGCTAAGGTTCATTTTAAGCAAATGCAAAGATGAACTACCTACCTCTAACTTTTCCCAAGACGCTTTCATCAGCATGTCTGCTTCAGTGTTGGGCCAGCCATATCACTGCCTTGCCATAGAGTTGCTGGGCTAGAAGTGATCCCTAAGAAATCATCCTGGCCAGCCTGTCAGGACTCAGAATGTGAGCAATTGTTTAAAATTTCAGACAGGAAATTCCATACCTTTCCATCCAAATTGCAAGAGAGAAGAAGATCCATCATCGTTCACAAACTTCACTGTCAAGAAATTCTTTTTGTTGCGTAATTTACATATAGTTAAAACCACTGCACTACATACTTAAAAATGATTAAGATAGTACATTTTATTGTGTTTTTTACCACAGTTTTTAAAAATCCTTTTTAGGCCTAACTTTCATGTCTTTTTCTTTGATTTAAGTGTATTTTAAGAGAAGTGTTGTCCTTCTAATAGTCTTTGAATGCTATTTATGATAACCCACCTTGGCCTTCCCCACTTTGAGCTAAATCAACCCCTTCTCTTATGCTTTTTCTCTACATCTTTAAACGTTTGAGTTGCTCGAGGTCCTGGCAAGGAACCGAGGGTCACTGGCCCTTACCTTAAATGGAACCCCTGTACTACATCTTGAAACTAAAATACAACAGATTCTTTCAGGAAGGCCAGCATCGCAATCCCAGGCCTCTCAGCAAAAATATTTCATTTAAATAATTTAGGATTCTTGCATCTAAAAGCCTGGGTTTTTTTTCTAATTATTCTAACTCCATAAGAACATTCATTCATTCGTTCAACAAATATTTATCTTCCCTGTGGGTTAGTAAGTGTATTATTCTTTTAACCCTCATAAAGAGGAAATGCATTACTTTTAATAAACTTTTAGGAAGAAAAACAGTCTTCACACTCAAATTAACGAATCCACTTATCTAATATGTGGAGTAGCATAATTGGGCTGACACAGAGCCCTCATTGTTTTTTTGGATTTTTTGTTGTTGTTTGTTTGTTTTTTTGGCCTTACTATTTAGATTGTTTTATTTAAAAGGTCTTGAAAAGATTTTTCTTATTATAAAGTTATATTTATTAATAGGATTTAAGGAATCCTTAAATGCTAAAAATTCAGTTTCCATATTCTGTATTCAGCAAAACCACTGTTCTCTTGCTGAGTGTGAATTTTTATCATAGAAAAAAAAACCCTGCAGATCCTGAAGATCATAGAGTTCACACAATAGCCTGGAGGATGGGCAGAGGTGGAGATTCAACTCTTTTGACATCCCAGCTTCTAGCTAGCTGATTTACATACACTACAGCATTTTATATAATATCTCATTTAATCCTTACTACTTAGTGTTACTATAAAAGCAGGGAAAGCAGATGGGGGTGAGGTTAATATTGTTGCACATTCCCCTAGTTGATCTGGCAGATACTTTTACCTATCTCGTGGCTTCAAGCTTCTAGTATAAGAGTCATTGTTCCATGAGACTCTTTCCCTTTCATTTCTGTTGGTAAATGTTGAGAAGTCTTAGAAACACCAGAACTCTGGATGGGGGGAGACCCATTCAGTTTGGTTACAGCAGATGGCAATTTGGTGCAGCAGCCACCATCCAGGAAAGGTGTGCTCCTCATTGCCAGGGCAGGAACCATGGAAGAATCATTTCCATTTTTAGAAATTATCAATTTTGTGGGTTAGTCTTCATCTGCAATATAATTCCATTTTTAGTGGAGGTTTGTTTTGTGTCACATGATAGCCAACAGAGATCCCAGAGAGCTTTGTGGCATAAATAGACAAAAAAGCTAATATCGATTAATATAAACTGTCAAGAACAATACCAGAAACTTTTCCATCCATTATCACACAGCAATTATACAAGGTCGGTATTATTATTACTATTGTACAGCCAGGGTAATTGAGACACAAACAGACTAAGTAACTTGCCCAAGGTCCAAAAGCTACTTTATTAGATAGAAGCAATAAAATGTGAATGCAGGATTTTTCACATTTTCTAAATAGAACCAGCCCTTGCTCTTGCAGAATCCATGATAACTTTTTCACAGAACAGATCATGTAGGAAAGGAGGCGGGAGGGTTAGGCAAGCAACTGAATGTGATCCCATTTGGTCAGATTGTGCTGCTTAGTAACCACAGGCATTCTCCCGGCTTCTAACAAATTTGTAAGGAGCCTACATGGCAGTCACTGAATGTTGTAGCCCTAGCCCTGTGAGGGACAGATATAATTTGGCTACAGCAATAATAGTTCCCCATCCTTCAGGGTCAAAGAGACAAACGTAAAATATACTGGCATGAGTTTTCCCAGAGACTGGGTGAAGTAAACAGTGTTTTCATAGTTTCTGGATCATTTCTGAGGTGTGCCTTGCTAAATCTCCCAGTGTCAAGATTTGTCCAATATGAGGCTTAGAGTTTAGCCTTAAACCGTTCACAAACACTTCTGAACCAGACTGGAAGTAGAAATGGCTTAAATATTTGAATGGGTTGGGGAGGGAAAAGGAAATAACAAAAGCAAATGCTAACTTTTTTTTTTTTTTTTTGTCTTACCCTTCTAAGGGATTTGGCTCCGATCAAATTTGAGTTATTCAATTGTTTGTTTTGGTTCTTACTGAGTGCCTTTCCTGGAAAAAGCACAAAGGACTTTGTAGACCTTAAAGAAAATTCCTAAATGTAAACAGAAAATCTCTAAAACTGCTTTGGAAGGTCACTGACACATAAATATTACGTGTACCTATAAAATCTAAAAGGAAAGGACACACATAAGAAAGAAAGAAAAAAAGTCCTGAAAACAAACACTCCACCAGAGCAAAATCAAAGGAATATTTGGAGGCGAGGATGAAAAAGGAGTGAAGGATAGAAACCGGTCTGCCCTCGCCACCTTCTTATTTCCCCTTGGCCAATTCAAAAGTCAGAGACTCCCGGGTTCTTATTTATCCAAATGAATGTGCCCTTCAGGGTTTAAACTCTCTGCTTCCATCTCTCTTCACTTGCTGAGCCGCTAAAATTCTCCTGAGTGTTTGGATGGAGAAGAAGAGGTTCCTGTGGGAGATTAGAAACTGATACCCTTGAGAAAGGACAATAGGGAGCTGCCGACAGACTGGCTGATGAGGCCTGACTCAGATCCCCAGAGAGGTAGGACGGTGCAGTTGGAAGTAAAAGCCTTTGATGAGCCATGAGTTTTTTTCTGATCTGTGGGCAAAGGAAACCAGTGGACCAGAGAGGCATCTGAATGCTCAACAGTCAGGAAGATGGAGATGGTCTGGCTCCCCTGCCAAATGCTCTGTGGCTCTAAGAAGCCATCTAGCCTTTTGCAGTTCAATTTTCTCAGCTGTTCATAGGAAGTAGACTGTGTTTAAGTAGAAGACTGTTTATTTTCCTGTTATTTTGTTTAGCCAAAGATTTGAAGCCATTCAATCCTCCGTTGAGTACTGTAGTGATGCCTGAACTAAGCAGGATTTTCTATACTGCATTACAAATTTTGCAATCTGAATGAGGTTTTTTTTTTTTTCTTTTAGTACTACAGAAATTGAACCTTCTCAGAGAAGCCTGGAAACTCTAAATTTCTCTCTCTGTTTCTTTTCCTTTGCTTCTCCTTCCTTTGCCCCTACATCCCCTGCCAGGTATGACTCTGGCAAACAGCATTCTGTAAACTTGCTTGGGTCAGTGAAAGAAGCTGTGGCATGTGCTACTGTGGGAGCAGGAAGGGGGCAGAGTCTCCCCTTTAAGGACAGGATGGGCCTCATTCAGCCAGGCCTCCTGGCTCCTCACCTACCCGGAGATTAGTCAGGCAAAGAGGCTGAAAGATAGAGGAGTCTGGTGGGGTGCGGTGGCTCACACCTATAATCCTAGGATTTGGGGATGCCAAGATGGACAGATCGCTTGAGCCCAGGAGTTTAAGACCAGCCTGGGCAACATGGGGAAATCCCATCTCTACAAGCAAACATACATACACTCACACAATTAGCCAGGCCTGGTGGTGCACGCCTGTATTCTGAGCTACCCAGGAGGCTGAGGTGGTAGGATTACTTGTGCCTGGAAAGTTGAGGCTGCAGTGAGCTGAGCTCATGTCACTGCACTCCAGCATAGGTGACAGAGTGAGACCCTATCTCAAAAAAAGAAAAAAAGATGGAGGAGTCTGAGAATGGGGGCGAGGAAGAGTCAAGGCAGTCCAGGAGTGGGAGATGCAGCCAAAACTTGGATGGCCCCCATGGGTCAAACTCCTGCAGCTCCTGGCTGATGTAAGGAACATTGCAAGGGAAAGCAGCACTGGCCCAGCTCTCCAAAGCTGATGGCTCTATTTTACTTCTCAATTTACCCTCATCTCTTGCCAGCTTCTCTGCTTTTTCACTTCCAGACAATTCATCTCTCCATTATTCTTTCCAGCCAAAGTAGTTGCTGAATATACTGAAATGGGATTACATTCTCTGGTTCTGTCCCTTTTGCCAGCAACATGCTTCCATCTAAAAGCCCTGCTGTAGTCTGGCTTCCCTTTTTAATTCTCTGTTCTTACCAAATGTCACCACACTTCATGCTAAAATATCCTCAATAACTTTTCCACTCACTGCTTAAAGCCATTGTCTCACAACACTTCTGAGCTCACCATTCTATTAACATGGGCCTCTTGGGAATCACCAGTGATGTTATTTAATCCAGTGACCTTTGCCAAGTCTTCATCCCTTTAATTTCTCTAGAGCCTTTGATATTCTTAACCACTATCTTGAAATATTTTTTTCCCTTGGCTTTCCTCCTATGTCTTTCCCATACTTCCTCACTAGTTCTTTTAATTCCCTTAATGGGAACATCCTCTGACATCCATCAGCCCTCTTCCCTCCCATTCTCTGGTGCTGATTTCATCCTCTGGCATTGCTCTAGCTCCCCCTTGAGTATAATGATTTCTTAACCTGGAGGGACCAATGTCAAGTTATAAAATTCTTGCCACCAAAATCCTGCCACCCAAAAGTTCATACTATCTGGACCTAACTTACCTTTCCAGCCATGCTTTTCTCTTAGTTTATTTCAGGAAGGTAGTCTGATACACTTCAAAGAGCCAGAGGGTAGAGGCAAAGAGATATGATTACAAATCTTGTCTCCACTGTCAACTGGCCACAAGATCTTAAGCAAATAACTAACTTCTGTGAATCTTTAATTTTCTCATTATAAAGCAAGGATAAGAATAGTACTTAAAAGGGATATATTTTACACTTCTAGATAGTGTGTCTGGTACCTCATAGGTACTTAAGAGCTAGAAATTACTATTATTGTTGTTAAACTGATGAGTACAGGTCTTTTTTTAACTTCTATTTTTAGTTAAGGGGTACAAGAGCAGGTTTGTTACATCGGTAAACTTGTGTCATGGGCGTTTGTAGTACAGATTATTTCATCACCCAGGTCTTAAGCCTAGCTATATTTGCTGATCGTCTCCTTCCTCACAACCTCCACCCTCTGAAAGGCCCCAGGGTGTGTTGTTCCCCTCTGTGTGTCTATGAGAACAACATTTAGCTCTCACTTAAATATTGGAGCATGTGGTGCTTGGTTTTCTGTTCCTGTGTTACTTTGCTAAGGATAATATTCTCCAGCTCCATCCATGTCCCTCCAAAGACGTGATCTCATTCTTTTTTATGTCCACATAGTATTCTATGGAGTATATTATATGTACCACATTTTCTTTATCCAGTCTTTCATTGATGGGCATTTAGGTTGATTCCATGCCTTTGCTATTGTGAATAGTGCTGCAGTGAACATACATGTGCATGTGTCCTTATAATAGAATGATTTACATTCCTTTGGGTATATACTCAGGATTTAAATTGCTGGATGAAATGGTATTTGTGTCTTTAGGTCTTTGAGGACTCGCCACACTGTCTTCCGCAATGGCTGAACTAATTTATACTCCTACAAACAGTGTATAAGCATTCCTTTTTCTCTGCAACCTCACTGGCATCTGTTGTTTTTTGACCTTTTAATAATGGCCATTCTGGCTGATGTGAGATGGTATCTCATTGTGGTTTTGATTTGCATTTCTCAAATAATTAGTGATAATGAGCTTGTTTTCATATGTTTGTTGGCCACATGTATATCTTCTTTTGAAAAGTGTCTGTTCATGTCCTTTACCTACCTTTTTATAGGGTTGTTTTCTTCTTATAAATTTATTTAAGTTCCATATACATGCTGGATATTAGACCTTTGTTGGATGCATAATTTGCAAAATTTTTCTCCCATTCTGTAGGTGTTCTGTTACTCTGTTGATAGTTTCTTTTGCTGTATAGAAACTCCTTAGTTTAATTAGATCTCATTTGTCAAATACTGCTCTTGTTGTGATTGCTTTTGGTGTCTTCATCATGACATCTTTGCCTGTGCCTATGTCCTGCATGGTATCATTTACATTGTCTTCCAGGATTTTTATAATTTTGGATTTTGCTTTTTTTTTTTTTAATTGAGATGGAGTCTCGCTTTGTCACCCAGGCTACAGTACAGTGGAGCAATCTCAGCTCACTGCAACCTCCACCTCCTGGGTTTAAGTAATTCTCATGCTTCAGCCTCCCAAGTAGCTGGAACTACAAGTGTGTGCCATCATGCCTGGCTAATTTTTGTCTTTTTCTGTAGAGATGAGGTTTCACCATGTTTCCCAGGCTGGTCTCAAACTCCTGGCCTCAAGTGATCCACCTGCCTCAGCCTCCCAAACTGCTAGAATGACAGGCATGAGCCAGTGGGGTTTTACATTTAAGTCTTTAATTCATCTGGAATTAATTTTTCTACATGGTGTAAGGAAAGGGTCCAGTTTCAATCTTCTGCATAAAGCTAGCCAGTTATCCCAGAACCATTTATTTTAATAAGGAATCCTTTCTCCATTGCTTGCTTTTTGTCAGGTTTGTCAAAGGACAGGTAGTTGTAGGTATGCAATCTTATTTCTGGGTTCTCTATTCTGTTCCATTGGTCTGTGTGTCTGTTTCTGTACCAGTACCATACCCTTTTGGTTACTGTAGCCCTGTAGTATAGTTTGAAATCAGGTACCATGATGCCTCCAAGCTTTGTTCTTTTTGCTTAGGATTGCCGTGGCTATTGGGGTCTTTTTTGGTTCCATATGAATTTTTAAATAGTTTTCTCTAGTTCTGTGAAGAATATCAATGGTAGTTGAATGGGAATAACATTTAATCTGTAAATTGATTTGGTCAGCATGGCCATTTTAGCGATATTGATTCTTCCTATCCATGAGCATGAAATGTTTTTTCATTTGTTTGTGTCATCTCTGATTTCTTTGAGCAGTGGTTTCACTACAGATCTTTTAATGAGGCAAATGCTGTGCATACATAGGATACTGTGGGTTGGGAGAAAGCTATAGGATCCAGAAATGCACAACATTAACTGGGGTGAGGACACAGGCAAGAGAATCCCAGCAAAGATGATAGAGGCAGCTCTTTGGACAGCTCTTGTATTCCTTGCATCCGTCCTGTTACCATACATTCTCCTGCTCCACTCCCTGCTTACACCCTTGATAAATTCCATCAGGGTGGAGAAGGTCTGATAGTGAGGGCTGGGAGGCTGTTCAGTACATAACCTCAGCTTAAACCAATGTCTATAGAAACTCCACTTCGGGGAAAAACAAGTATTATAAATGAATATATTATAAATTGGCATCATAAATGGACTAAAGTACTTCATTATCTCAATAGAATCTTTATAATAACCCTTTGAAGTAGGTACTAAGTCTGATTTTTATGGTGAAAAATCTGAGGCTTCAGATTCAGAGTTGGCCCAGAGTCATACAATTACTAAGTGACAGCCAAAACTTGAACCCAGGTCTTCTCAGGTACAGAGCCCAGTGCTTTTCTGTTTCCCTCTACTGCCTTTATTTTCAGGCTGACTGAAATATATGAGCTCAAGTTATGAGCATGGGATGGCTCAAGCTGACATTACAATTACTGGCATCTGTTCTGTCTATTTCCAGGCAGAATAGAACCTCTCCCATTGGCATTATAAAGTAACTCCACCACAAATCAACCCTGCTCACCACTGAACATTCAAGCTAATTATCAGAAAGTTACATTATAAAGAAAAGAAATGCTTCTGAAGTTAAATCACTTCCAGAGAAGCGCAGCTGAACTCTGAGCAAATGTGGCAAAATATTGGTTGAAACTCCCTCTAGAATTTGATTGCATAAGCCAGAAGGCACTTAGTTCAGCTGTAGTCTTTGAAAATGTCCATAACCTCCCAAAACAAAATGGCTGTGGCCTCTAAGCTTTTAAAATGTAATCATTTCCATTTATGAGTAGAGTCAATTGTTTCACAATTCTGACACTGTTTACCTAAGAACCAGTAAAATGCACAAGAAAGGAAAATAGGTTTTGGAGTCAAGCAGATCCATGTCAACAGCTAAGTTCAGGTACTAAGAAATCTCACAGTCATATAGTCTCCAGGGCTCTCGTGCCCAATTCAGGCGAAGGTTGCCATGGACAGGTTTTGTTCATTTATCCCAGTCAACCAGTAGAGACAGCTGAGCATCAACAGAGTGAGGTCTAACTAAAAAACCAGAGAGCTCTTATACCTTGAGCATTTCACTTTTACATCAATGGTCCTCATGCTTTTAAAATGTAGAGTCCTCTGAGGATCAGATGGAAACTCTGCCTCTTATTCCCAGAAAACACTGCAACTCTGGTGTTAGACATACTTGGATTTGAATCTTGGCATCACCAGTTAATAGTTGTGCTTCTTTAGGCAAGCTACTTAACCACTGAATGCCTTAATGTCTTTATCTATAAAATGGGGCAGTCCTAATATGAATCTCACAGGATTGTGATGAGGATTAAATGGGTTGATGCATTAAGCACTTATGTCAGAGAGCAGACAAGGGAGTGTAGTGTAGTCATTAGCAAGGCAGGCTCTGGTGTCTGAATTGACCACCTACCAGCTGTGAGACCACTTAACTGACCTGTTCTTTGGTTTTTCAATCTGAAACATAGGTATGAGTAAGTTACCAATCTTGTGGGGTTGGTGTGAAGATGAAAGGAGCTAATATGTGTAAAGTACTTACAGTTTAACATACAAGCATTCAAAAAATCATAGCCATTATTAGGATCTCAGTGTCTGGTCCATGGCAGATATTTAATACATAGTAGGTGTTACTAAATTCAGATTACAGATTCTAGAATAGGAGTCGTGTCTTCTCTCTTCATGTTTCTTTCGAGTCCCTCATATAGCATCTGTATGCATATTGCGTATACAGTATATTATGTATACAGTATCAGTTAACTCGCTGATGCAACCAGCTATTAAAATATATCCTAAATGATTGTCTCTAATTGAAACTAAAGGAAACTGGTGATATAACCCAAGCTATAGAAAGATATATCAAAATCTTGAATCATGAATTTCACTAAGATAGCAGCCATACAGTATATAAACCTAATAAATGCTGGTTAATGGTTCTTGTATTTTTCTCTTACCTGACATTTCCAAAGCATCTTTTCAAGCAGTGTATTGTTTTCTCTCACTCAGATTAAGTTTTAATTGCCCAACCAGTTTCTTCAGGCACACTGTGGTCATTCATCATGCAGAGAGAAGGGACCCAGATCACTAAGGATCCAGACTTGATTGATCCTGAAAACTACGTCTATTTAGTCCAACGCCTCTCAAAGTGAGGCCTCTAGGCAAGCAGAAGTCTCATCAACTGAGAACTGTCAGAAATGGACAATCTCAGACCCATACAGGAACTCTGGAGGTAGAGTCCAGCAATTTGTGTTTTAACAAGTCCTCCAGGTGGCACTGAGGCCTGCTCTGATGTAGACTATGCTGGTCAGTACTTGAGATTCAGGAAGCAAGTCAGCCAATAGGGAATACAGATCTCAGAGAAAACTGTGCTTCCTAAGAGAAAAAGGACCTGGGATAGCCCTTCTATTATCAAAAATACTCCTCTAATTTCAATAGGGCTAGGGTCTGCTCATGATTCCTCTGATGGGGCATATTAGTCTTTTTTCCCACTGCTGATAAAGACATACTCAAGACTGGGAAGAAAAAGAGGTGGAACTGGGACTTACAGTTCCATATGGCTGGGGAGGCCTCACAATCATAGCAGAAGGCAAAAAGGAGCAAGTTACATCTTACATGGATGGTGGCAGGCAAAGAAAAACCTTGTGCAGGGAAATTCCCCCTTATAGAACCATCAGATCTCATGAGATTTATTCACTATCATGAGAACAGCCTGGGAAAGACCTGCCCCCATAATTCCATAACCTCCCACTGGATCCCTCCTACAACACGTGGGAATTCAAGATGAGATTTGGGTGGGGACACAGCCAAACATATCATTCCACCTTTGGTCCCTTTCAAATCTCATGTCCTTACATTTCAAAACCAATCATGCCCTCCCAACAGTCCCCCTAAGTCTCAACTCATTTCAGTATTAATGCAAAGGTCCACAGTCCACAGTCTCATCCAAGACAAGGCAAGTCCTTTCTGCCTATGAGCATGTAAAATCAAAAGCAAGTTAGTTACTTCTCAGATACAATGGGGGCATAAGCATTGGATAAATATAGCCATTCCAAATGGGAGAAATTGGCCAAAACAAAGGGGCTATAGGGCCCATGCAAGTCCAAAATCTAGCAGGGTAATCAAATCTTAAAGCTCCAAAATGATCTCCTTTGACTTCATGTCTCACATCCAGGTCATCTTGATGGAAGAGTTGCATCAGATACCTCTGTCCCTGTGGCTTTGCAGGGTATAGTCCCCCTCCTGTGTTCACAGGCTGGTGTTGAGTGTCAGGCTTTTCCAGGCTCACAGCACAAGCTGTTGGTGGATCTACCATTCTGGGGTCTGGAGGACAGTGGCCCTCTTCTCACAGCTCCACTAGGCAGTGGCCCAGTAGGGACTTGGTATGGGGGCTCTGACCCCACATTTCCCTTCCATACTTCCCTAACAAACAGAGGTTCTCCTTGAGGGCCTGCCCCTGCAGCAACCTTCTCCCTAGGCATCCATGCATTTCCATATAGCCTCTGAAATCTAGGAGAGATTCTCAAACCTCAGTTCTTGACTTCTGTACACCCACAGGCTCAACACCACATGGAAGCTGCCAAGGCTTGGGACTTCCGCCTTATGAAGCCACAGCATGAGCTGTACCTTGGCCCTTTTTAGTCACAGCTGGAGTGGCTGAGACACAAGGCACCAAGTCCCTAGACTGCACACAGCAGAGGGACCCTGGGCCCAGCCCATGAAACCATTTTTTCCTCCTAAACCTCTGGGCCTGTGATGGGAGGGGCTGCCATGAAGACCTCTGACATGCCTTGGAGTTGTTTTCCCCATCCTGTTGGTGATTAACATTTGGCTCCTGGCCACTTATGCAAATTTCTGCAGCCAGCTTGAATTTCTCTTCAGAAATTGGGATTTTATTTTCTATTGCATTGTCAGGCTGCAAATTCTCCAAACTTGTATGCTTTGTTTTCCTTTTAAAACTGAATGCCTTTAACAGCACCCAAGTCATGTCTTGAATACTTTGCTGCTTAGACATTGCTTCTGCCATACACTCTAAGTCTTATCTCTCAAGTTCAAAGTTCCTCAGATTTCTAGGGCAGGGGCAAAATGCCGCCAGTCTCTTTGCTAAAACATAACAATAGTCACCTTTGCTTCAGTTCCCAACAAGCTCCTCATCTCCATCTGAGACCACCTCAGCCTGGATTTCATTGTCCATATCATCAGCAGCATTTTGGTCAAAGCCATTCAACAAGTCTCTAGGGAGTTCCAAACCGTCCTACATTTTCCTTTCTTCTTCTAAGCCCTCCAAACTGTTCCAACCCCTGCCTGTTAACCAGTTCCAAAGTCACTTCCACATTTTCGGGTATCTTTTCAGCAGCATCCCACTCTACTGGTAACAATTTACTATATTAATCCATTTTCACACTGCTGATAAAGACACACCTGAGACTGGGAAGAAAAGGAGGTTTAATGGACTTACAGTTCCACATGACTGGGGAGGCCTCACAATCATGTCAGAAGGCCAGGAGAAGCAAGTCATATCTTACATGGACGTCGGTTGGCAAAGAGAGAGCTTGTGCAGGGAAACTACCCCTTATAGAACCATCAGATCTCATGAGACTTATTCACTATCACGAGAACAGCATGGGAAAAATCTGCTCCCATGACTCAATTACCTCCCACCAGGTCCCTCCCACAACACGTGGGAATTCAAGATGGGATTTGAGTGGGGACGCAGCCAAACCATATCATGGAACAAGCACAAATGCCATGTGAAACCTGCTATTCTTCCGCAGACACTTGGATCCAACTAGAATCAGCTTCAAAAGAATAGCATAGATTTGAAAAAGGGCAGGAGTCAGCCTTGGGACATTAGAACATGCGGAGTGAACTGACCTTGAGTGACAGGGACCACAGGGGGATGTCTGGGGCTGACTTTTGAATGTGGGTCCTGTTTCAGCATGTACTGTTGTGAAAGCCCCCTTTCTGTCCCACAGAACCACCTTGGGCTCGATTCCCTCCACCCTAATGTAGCTCTGTTCTTTATCTGTGTGTCTACTTCAAGTTGGACTCAAAAATAGAGCAATCATATGACATTATGTTGGAGGTAAAAAGTGACAGCAGGCTTCATGTTGCATACAAATGTTGGTGGCCATCACAAAATCCTATGGTAATCACTTTCATAAAGTGAGCAGGAAATAGCAAGTTAGTAGTAGGCTGCTTCAGCAGGAGTCATTTCAAATATATTGTCACCTAAGGTATAACTTCCCACAGATGGAAGGAAATAAAACCACTGAGTCTGCCCTCCTTATTCACCTACAGCCACCAAAGTAATTACAGTTTTTAAAACTCTACTCATAGTTCATTACTTTCATATCTAAAGTTAAGAGATCTAAAAGATCCCCCACATCCCCACTTAGCAGTCATCACTAAGGTGAAAGAAAGCCACCATTATCAGCGTGGTCTCTCTTATCAGCAGTTTAGACAGTACTACAGTTTTCCCATCTGACTCACATCTAAATGACTCGCATCTAAAATGTTTTTCCTTCATTTTCCTTCTGTAAAGAGCTTATTTAAACTCTAATACCATTGCTTTTCAAAAATTTCTAAAGAAAGAAGCATCTTGGAACAATGTATCAACTTCTGCATCAATTTTTATTTTATATAATAATTTTAGATAATTTTTTAAAGGCAGATGTGTGTTTACTTTGAGAAGTAAAAATGTTAACATTGAAACTGAAAGCCTGTTTCAGTTTTAAGGTACTTAATTGCCTTACAGCATATAATAAACCGAGGCCATCTTGTCCTTCAACTAATGGAGGGAGTGATAAAGAGATAGGAGCCCAGGACCCTATTCATTCCAGTTTTCCTTTGTACTTGGTTTACTTTGGCACCATGCCTCATGTGTATTTTACACTTCTTTACATTTTGTACATCCCTGTATGACAAATACTTGTCAAACAAAAACTAAACAGATTTATAACCCCTTAACTTGAAATGAGCCAAAATTGAACTGCCAAAACTTTATGACTTCATTTTCTTTCATAGTTTTCCACTACATTCGCTCAAACAGACAAACCCCACTTGAGGTCAAGCAGAGGTCATTTCACTTTCATTACTAAAATATAATTTACAATATGCCAGACCTAAACAAGTTTAGCCTAAAGGGTTTGTATAATGTAAACCATCTGTTCCTCAACAATACAGCTAATTTCCTGCCGTCACTGTACAGTCTACTGACTGCTTCTTTAAGGGTTTTTATGATTTTTTAACTAGTTCAGGATTTATGTAAAATTTGAAAATGAGTCTATAGTTAGGACTCATTTGTACCAAGTAACTTGAGCACCTTAAAAATGCAAATCACTGTGGAAATTGTTCCCCCGAAACCAAGCTAGGAGCATTTTTTTCTGGGCACTTCTTTGCTGGGCTGCACAGGTGTCTGAAGGCAAGATTTTTGTGGACTCTGCCATTTTAAATGCTTTCCATGCTTCTTTGCAAAGCAAGCCCCCCAAATTTAGTTTTCAGTAGCTCAGTAAATGATTCCTTGGAGAAGACTTGGGATTATATGCTATATGTCCCACTGGGTATTGGTGAGATAGGGCAAGATATACCTTGGGGTAAAATCTACTTTCTTTCATGTGTGAACAGGGAGAAAAAACAATTATAATTCTATAGAGTGACCACATACTGAAGGCCAGCCCCCTATCCCTGCAAGGTGGCAGGCCTCAGGCTGAGTCTCCAGAGACATTTGGCTTCAAGCTGGGATTGCTGGCCAGCAGGCTTCTCTGGTTTCAAACAGAATGCTGTGGCCCCACACAGAGAACCTTGGAGTTGCAAGTGGCTCTTTCTGCTCTCCTAAACATTCTTGATACTTTCTTTAGCCCCTTTCTCCATCTGTAAAATGGCAACAGTAAGAGTTCTTTTTCCAAAGGCAAATATATGAGAACACATTTGCTTACCTCAGTGGAGGGGAATGTAGCTAGCCTTCTTAGCCATGAAGCCCCAAGGCCATTGTGTAGTGCTCGTGCCAAGGTCCTGTCCACCTCTTCCTCTTTTCCCACCTCCAGAAGTTTGGCTGGCTTGCTTCCTTTTTCCATCTGCTACCATCCACTGTTCCACATGAGTTCTTGTTGCCTTCACCTTCATTCACATCTCAGAGGAGCCAGCCACAGGCCACTCAACTTCTCACCCACCCTCAAGCTCCAAAACAAATTATCTGTCATTTTTAAAGGATGATTTTCTTTTTAACTAACAACCACAGGAGAACAGAGAAAGATTAACAGGAAGAAATTTAAACACTCTGGAACTACTTAAGGCTTAAATGGATCTAAATCATTTGCATTACTTTACTTCCTGGATGACTTTCCTAATAAGGATAATAAGAATGATTTAAAGAGCACTTATTAGGTAGGAATTACTTTCATATACCGTTGTATTTAATCCCTACTGCAACAGTGCAAGATAGTATATTATTTCATAGATATGGAAACAGGTTCAGAAAAGAAATTCACCCAAGGTCAGTGATTAATATATAAGACCTATCCCACCAGATCGTGGTGTTAAATAAGTTAACATTTGCTAAGTGCTTAAAACAGTATCTGGCACAAAGTTCTATGTAAGTATTAACTATTATTAATAGAAAGCAGTGGATTCAAAATGTAAACCCAGATTTATAGGAGTCCAAAGCTCATTTGGTTTGAATTACACCATACTGCCTGTGGATTTGTTTCAAGCAGTGAGGGAGGAGAGGATATTGGGTTTCTAACTCCTCATTATACCAGTCTAATATTCCATGAGTTTACTTCCTAATTCCCATTTTCTACAAAGAAGTTTTGGTACTCAGTCCCCTAACCTCTATCTCCAAGAGCCTAGAGGTCTTGTTTAGGTCAAAAAGTAAGTGATATCTACTATGCCATTCAAGGGACCGTCACCTCAAATGGATTTATTTACATCATTAGGAAAAGTTCTGATGGAAATCCCCAATCTTAACAGCATGCAGGAAAAAATCACCTTGGGTTACTCTTGCCAGCAAAAGTAAAATCATCCGAGTGCTACAAGACAAAACAGGAGTACTGGTTCAACTGGTTACCTTTCTCATCACTCACACCTTGCCCTCTCAAAGGAACTCCACTAGCTCCCATGAGAATATAGACCCTGAAAGAAAAAGGAAAAATGGTGAATGGACTTGTAATTGCAAAGGATATTTTCTAATTCAGTGAGATGGGAAGATTCACCTGTTTTTTAAAAAATTTATTTAATTTTGAGCATTGGTAATATATTCACCTGGTTCAAAAATGTTAAAGCATAAAGAAGCATGAAGTATAAAATCGCTCACCTCTGTCCCCCTTTTCCTAGTTTCTACTTCCATACCCCCAATAATCACTGCTCTGTTTCCCAAGTATCCTTTCATAGTTTCTTTAGGTTTATACAAATAAATATATTTCACGTGTTCTTTTTCTCCTTCTCTCTTACACAAAAGCAGCACCCAGCATTAACTGTTCTGTTGCTTTTTATTTTTAGCTGAGCAAAAGGATTTTGCAGATCTTTCCATACCAGTACATAGAAAACATCCTCATTCTTTTTTACAAATGTAAAATATTCTGTTTACTAGCTCCACCATAAGTGATTTAATGTGTTCTCCATGGGGACATGGAGGTCATTTATAATCTTTTGCTATTACAAATAATACTATATTGAATACAACTAGATCAATAAGATTTAATTTACTAAAAGCTTAAAGCAACACATTACCATTACTTTCAACACAAGTAAATTTTCTAAAATGCATTTCCAAATATAGACCTCAGAAAAATCTGCTTTGATGAACAAATAAGACCAATTTATAATGAGACAGATTATTTGTGTAGAATTAATGTTCCAAAATCCCCCATCCAAATGTGTCCTTTTAAGTGAGTATTTTGCTGCCAGTTTATTTACACTTACAATTAGGTTAGTGGGCATTTTGCCCTGGAAAATATCAGCCTAGAACAAATCTAATCATCATGAATTCTAAATTAGTAGGGTTTGGATAAGAGAATTATTTTTTTTTACCAAATTTTCAAAACTGTTGATTTAAACTTTGTACAGAGAACTCTGGATTTCATATATATTTCAACATGGTCAGTTTCAATTAGAATTTTCAGGGTAGTATTCTTTTAAAACAAAATAAGAATTTAAAGGATGGGGATTATTTGAAAAATCAGTTTTATGTAAAATGCATTGTTTTTATTACTTTCTAACAAATGAAACATCAGACTAAATTTGGGATAAATTTTAAAATAGTAAAAACATATGACATTATAGACATTTGCTTGCCAAGATCAAATGTCATGATTCAATACTTATTTTCATTGTGAGCTAGATGCCTTTACCTGTCTGTGTTAAGGTCAAGTAATAAACAACCTACTTGCTTAGCCCTGGGAATATACATTGGTATGAAGGGCAGTGCTTCCAATAAGATTTCCCTTGAAATCTGGTTGTGAGGACAAAATGCATGCATAAAAAGAACAGAAACATCACGTTGATAATAATAACAAAAAGTTAAATTGAACTTAGCATGGACCAGACGTAGGTCTGAGTACTTTATAAACATTAACTCATAGGTCTGAGTACTTTACAAATATGAACTCATTAAAAATTTGCAATAACATGGTAAGTACAATTATTATCCCATTTTATAGATGAAGGAATTGAGGCACAAAGTTAAATGTATCCGGGGTCACACAGCTGGTAAGTGGAGAAGGCAGGATTCCAATTCAGACCGTCTGGCTATAGAGGCCACGTGTGTAATCAGCCACCACACTGCTTTGTGTCTGTGGCGGCATTCACAGTAAAGGCAAAAGAGTCTAGCAAAGAAATGACCGTAGTGGTCAGGCAAGGTTTTGGGGGAAGAGGGGCCTGAAACAGGCTTTTTAGAAAAGAAAGGATTTCAGACCTTCCCATCTCTACAGTTAGTAGATTTCTCTGACTTTTAGCACAATATTCTAAGAATGACAGAATATTGGAGGAACAAAAGTATTGGGCGAGAATGTAAATGGTTTCAGGAGTGGATATTGAGTAAACCTATTTAACTAAAGTGATGCTATCACATAGAGAAGTAGCAAGAGATCATGTCAGGAAAGCGAGTTAGGACCAGATTACAAATGCTGTAAGTACCAGGCTGTAGCCCCTACAGTAGTGCTTCTGACACCCTGATCTTCACAGAAATCACGGGGGTCTTGTTAAATGCACATGCTGACTCAATAGGTCTGAGATGGACCCAAGAGTCTGCATTTGCAGTAAGTTTGGGTGATGCTGATGGTGCTGGTCCTCAGACCACAGTTTGAGTATCAAGACTCTAGACAGCAGCAAGAAACCATTTTGGGGCTGAGTTGAGGGAAAGGGATAGGGAGTGATGGAAAGTTGTCTATGGCACCTCCTCTGAGTTGCAGCCAACAATTTAAAGGATATATAGACCTACAATATTTTATTTAATTTGTTTATAGAAATTTTTTTTCTATATGCCCCATTCCTCCTTTCTGATGTGAAGCTATCTTGCCTGAAGAAATGTTTTAAACCACCTTATTCCTCTCTTTCATACAGAGCAAGGCTAAAGAGCTGCCTCTTTCTGCTGTACGTTTTATGGAAGAACTGGGTGAGTGTGCCTTTGGAAAAATCTATAAAGGCCATCTCTATCTCCCAGGCATGGACCATGCTCAGCTGGTTGCTATCAAGACCTTGAAAGACTATAACAACCCCCAGCAATGGACAGAATTTCAACAAGAAGCCTCTCTAATGGCAGAACTGCACCACCCCAATATCGTCTGCCTTCTAGGTGCCGTCACTCAGGAACAACCTGTGTGCATGCTTTTTGAGTATATGAATCAGGGAGATCTCCATGAGTTCCTCATCATGCGATCCCCACACTCTGACGTTGGCTGCAGCAGTGATGAAGACGGGACTGTGAAGTCCAGCCTGGACCATGGAGATTTTCTGCACATTGCAATTCAGATTGCAGCCGGCATGGAATACCTGTCTAGTCACTTCTTTGTGCACAAAGACCTTGCAGCTCGCAATATTTTAATCGGAGAGCAGCTTCATGTAAAGATTTCAGACTTGGGGCTTTCCAGAGAAATTTACTCCGCTGATTACTACAGGGTCCAGAGTAAGTCCTTGCTGCCCATTCGCTGGATGCCCCCTGAAGCCATCATGTATGGCAAATTCTCTTCTGATTCAGATATCTGGTCCTTTGGGGTTGTCTTGTGGGAGATTTTCAGTTTTGGACTCCAGCCATATTACGGATTCAGTAACCAGGAAGTGATTGAGATGGTGAGAAAACGGCAGCTCTTACCATGCTCTGAAGACTGCCCACCCAGAATGTACAGCCTCATGACAGAGTGCTGGAATGAGATTCCTTCCAGGAGACCAAGATTTAAAGATATTCATGTCCGGCTTCGGTCCTGGGAGGGACTCTCAAGTCACACCAGCTCTACTACTCCTTCTGGGGGAAATGCCACCACACAGACAACCTCCCTCAGTGCCAGCCCAGTGAGTAATCTCAGTAACCCCAGATATCCTAATTACATGTTTCCAAGCCAGGGTATTACACCACAGGGCCAGATTGCTGGTTTCATCGGCCCGCCAATACCTCAGAATCAGCGATTCATTCCCATCAATGGATACCCAATACCTCCTGGATATGCAGCGTTTCCAGCTGCCCACTATCAGCCAACAGGTCCTCCCAGAGTGATTCAGCACTGCCCACCTCCCAAGAGTCGGTCTCCAAGCAGTGCCAGTGGGTCGACTAGCACTGGCCATGTGACTAGCTTGCCCTCATCAGGATCCAATCAGGAAGCAAATATTCCTTTACTACCACACATGTCAATTCCAAATCATCCTGGTGGAATGGGTATCACCGTTTTTGGCAACAAATCTCAAAAACCCTACAAAATTGACTCAAAGCAGCCATCTTTGCTAGGAGACTCCAATATTCATGGACACACCGAATCTATTATTTCTGCAGAACTGTAAAATGTAAATGTGGTATACAAGACAAACTAGACAGCCACAGAAAAGATTTATATTCAAATGTTTTTATTAAAGTAAGGTTCTCATTTAGCAGACATCACAACAAGTATCTTCTGTGAAGTTTGACTGTGTCTTACCAAGCAGGACAGACACTAACCAGAAAACACACAAAAAAATGAAAACATTGTGGGATATTCACTCCATTGGAGTGCATGACATGGCATTGGGACTGGAACATGTGGTTTCAAATACTGAAAACTGCAAACCAGTGAAGAGGAAAAGAACCTTGTGATTAAATGTAAAACCAAAAGTCAAATGGTGCTTTGTGTTTTAGCCTTCAGTCACCACGACTGGTCTCTCCCCCAAATGTATATATACCATAGCATTTGTCTACCTGCTGTCTTTTCTTCAGGACAGATATTCAGGAATTATATTGATTCAGTTAAGACTCTGTGCATGTTCTTATGGAAATGATGTTCAGAATCAATGAAGAAGCTTCAAGCCAAATTTGAAACCCTGGAGGGAAATGAGCCATAACACAAGTATAACGAACCCTGAAGCCTTCTACGTCATTGGGCTTCTTTGGGAAGGTGTAGAATGGGCCTTTTTGTGAATCCTCCTGTGATCCTGAGGGTCTTTCCCACAGCTTCTCACAGCATATTTACACAGCCCTTGAAATAACACAGGGCATCAGACCATAAGAAGGCTAGATGTGGATGCTAGAATTGATTGTTGCTGGATTAGGAATGAGGCACCAAAGGAAGCACAGGCAGGAAAATGGCACCACAGCCTAGATCAGCATCTGTGGGATCCCATGGGGACAGCCCCCAAAGGAGTTTTCTGGAACCAGTAACACTGAAAAATAAGTCTGTGGCTACAGATGAGCACAGTCACCCCTTGCAACTCCCTGTTTACAAGTTGTCCGAAGCATTGCGGTGCTTATGGTCAATGGACTCTAGGGAAGTAGGAAACTCCATGATGATACCAATGTCTAGTAATTTTAGTTTCTCTCCCTTTTTTTCTGTGCTGGAAATGTTCACAGCTTTGATTCCAGCCCCCCAAATTGTAACAATTTATTCATACAGTTAGTTGGAATCCAAGGGCAATGAATTCTATTTTGCAAAATATGATGGTCTTCCTACAAAACAAGTACTGAGTTCTCATTTCAAAAGTTACCAAGAGCTGAATTCTTTAGCAAACAGAAACAACATGATCATTTTTGCCTTAGTGGGATGTTTCACATGTGCATCTCATGGCATTTACCTGCCAACCATCTTTGCCAAGTTTAGAATTCCTATGGGTTTCAAGTTCTATATAGAAAGTAATTTTATTTTTGATTTTTCTCTTGTTAAAAAAAAAAAAACTTCTTTATTCTAAGAACAATGTCTCAAAGTTTCATTTTTATTTTAAAAGTATAGGAGACTTGTAAAGAGACTTACAGGATATAAAAGTAATTCCTGGAAATGATATTTGATGAGGAGAATATAAGATAATTAAAAACACATTGATATTTTCATTTTTTAATACAGCTAGCATGAGAAATCAAGAAAATATGTTTACCAAAATGCATTGCAATTTTCCCAAACCTGAGTCTTCAGATAACAAACATGAACTTGCAGGTACTGTGAACTCAAAGAATTGGCTATATTCAGATTTCTGGAGATAAATTAAGACATATTTTTGTGGCATAAATAAGCTGATTCAGAAGTTACATTTCTTAACTTTAGGTAGAGGAGAATATTTGTATCCTTTTGTTGCTATGCAACTGTTTAATGATAAAACTTCAAACCACAATTTTGTATATCATATGACAATCAGTCATTGTCCAAGAATATTTATTATTTTAAGAACACAATTTCAGTGAATATGAGTTTTTCTAGGAGTCCCTTAAAGGGAAATTAGCATTCCATGAGCCAGTAAAATACCTACTCTGGTAAAACATTATTATGGTTAAAAAGTAAATTCAAGTTAGTTTTTTATAAAGAACTATAGCATTTATTTTAAACATTTTATAATAACTAAAAACATTAAGGTGAGCAAATGAAATTTCAAAACCACTTGTAATAATGTATTTTATAATCGCACTGTGATACTATATAACACAGTCTCTTTTGTATCAAAATAGTATTTTTTTCACAAACTAAAAAATATCTTTTCCTTTGTTGACAATGTTTTGTAAGATGACTTTATTTTCAGATCTTTTTCTCTTTTTTTGCACAAAACTATGCTTATGGTTTGTGTCACAGAAGTGAAAATATATCTTTGCATTTTTATATCTGGTCTGTTTTTCTTGTTTCCTTTGTTTTTAACTTGATATAGATTTTCTTCAAATATATAATGGCAATTTTCAGGTATCTCACCCTACCATATCTTTCCTTATTTTCACTGCATGCATTTAATCACTGTATTACTTAATGTTTGATTTGTTATTATGGGCATTTCAAATAGAGAAGCATTGAATTATAATGACAAAAAGGCTATTTTATATTAAGGATATATGCATTTGTATTTCACACACCAGAGATGATATTAAACACTGATTATTTTATGCTGCTGTTTATTAAAAATGTTTACTATAAAATATTATTTTCTTAATATTGCTGTCAGAGGTATTTGGGAAAGTTTAAAATTTACATTTCATAGAAAGAGGAATCACAATTCCTATTTGCTGTTATTTCATTAAATTTTTTTTTTCAGTAGGCTTTTAAAACAGACTTGGACATTCTTTTGCTAACAACCATAGGTAGAGAGGTGAATCCTAGTGATTTCATAACTGAATACTATCCACCTATATATGGCAAGCTTTGAATTTTTTTTGGGTGGGGGGGGAAGAGAGAAAAAAAGAAAAAGAAAAAAAGGAAGAAAGAAAAGAATGAGAGAGAGAAAGAAAGAGGAAGAGAAAGAGAGAGAGAGAGAACAGGAGTCTTGCTTTATTGCCCAGGCTAGAATGCAGTCTAAAAATGGGTATTGAAAACCTCTTTTATGCCAATAATTGTGCTTAACAATGGACACAAGAAGGAATAAGGGAGGAAAATAACAAATAAGCAGCCAACCAATATTTCATTTAAACCTGTTAAATGCTATGCAATTACTGAGGAGTCATTTACTTCCAATTATGTAGTCACTTTTAGAGTAGGTGTGATGTGGTACTGATAAGAATGTATGTTTTGTGGATTTGGAGTGGAGAATTCTATAAATGTTTCTTTAGTTTACTTGTTCCAGGTCTTAGTTCAAGTCCTGAATATCCTTGTTAATTTTCTGTCTCGTTGATCTAATATTGACAGTGTGATGTTAAAGTCTCCCACTATTGTTGTGTGGGAGTCTAAGTCTCTTTATAAGTCATTAAGAACTTGCCTTATGTATCTGGGTGTTCCTGTATTGGGTGTGCATATATTTAGGATCATTAGTTCTTCTTGTTGCATTGATCCTTTTACCATTGTGTAATGACCTTCTTTGCCTCTTTTGATCTTTGTTGCTTTAAAGTATATTTTATCAGAAACTAGGATTGCAACTACTGCTTTTTTTTTACTCTCCATTTGGTTGGTAAATCTTCCTCCATCCCTTTGTTTTGAGTCTTTGTGTATCCTTGCATGTGAGATGGGTCTGGATGCAGCATACCAATGGGTTTTGGCTTTTTGTCCAATTTGCCTGTCTGTGTCTTTTGATTGGGGCATTTAGTCGATTTAAATTTAGGATTAATAATAATATATGTGAGTTTAATACTGCCATTTGATGCTAGCTGGCTGTTTTGCCCATTAGTTGATGTGGATTCGTCATTATGTTGATGCTCTTTACCTTTTGGTATATTTTTGGAATGGCTAATACTGGTTGTTCCTTTCTATGTGTAGTGCTTCTTTCAGAAGCTCTTGTAAAGCAGGCCTGGTGGTGAGGAAATCTCTGAGTACCTGCTTGTTAACAAAAGATTTTATTTTTCCTTCACTTATGAAGCTTAGTTTGGCTGGATATGAAATTCTGGGTTGAAAGTTCTTTTCTTTAAGTATGTTGAATATTGGCCCCCACTCTCTTCTGGCTTGTAGGGTTTTTGCTGAGAGATCTGCTGTGAGTCTGATAGGCTTCCCTTTGTGGGTAACCTGACCTTTCTCTCTGGCTGCCCTTAGCATTTTCTCCTTCATTTCAACCCTGGTGAATCTGAAAATTATGTGCCTTGGGGTTGCTCTTCTTGAGGAATATCTTAGTGATGTTCTCCGTATTACCTGGAGTCGAATATTGTCGTGCCTTGTTAGGTTGGGAAAGTTTTCCTGAATAAGATCCTAAAGAATATTTTCCAGCTTGGATTCATTCTCTTCATCACATTCAGGTACACCTATGTAGATTAGGTCTTTTCACATAGTCCCATATTTCTTGGAGACTTTGCTCATTCCTTTTTACCCTTTTTTCTCTAATCTTGTCTTCTCGTTTCATTTCATTGAGTTGGTCTTTGACATCTGATATCCTTTCTTCTGCTTGATCAATTTAACTGTTAAAACTTGTGCATACTTCGCAAAGTTCTCGTATTGTGTTTTTCAGCTCCATTAATTCACTTATATTCCTCTCTAAATTGTCTATTCTCATTAGCATTTCCTCAAACCTTTTTTTCAAGGTTCTCAGTTTCTTTGCATTGGGTTAGAACATGTTCTTTTAGCTTACAGAAGTTTCTTATTATCCACCTTCTGAAGCCTGATTCTGACAATTCATCACACTCATTCTCTATCAGGCCTTGTTCCCTTGCTGATGAGGAGCTGCGATCCCCTGAAGGAGGAGAGGCATTCTGGTTTCAGATGTTTTCAGCCTTTTTGTGCTGGTTTCTTCCCATCTTTGTGGATTTATCCACCTGTCATTTTTGTAATTGCTGACTTTCAGATTGGGTCTCTGAGTGGACATCCAGCTTGTTGGTGGTGATGTTATTTCTGTTTCTTTGTTTTCCTTCCGCGGATGCCCCTCCCCCACAGAGCTGGACCTTCCCGGGTTCAGCTGTGTTTGCTATGAAACTCTCAACCGTCAGCATTTCCAATTGCTGTTTATTTGTGGGGGTGGGACCAGCCAAGCCTGATCACCTGGCTCCCCACCTCAGAGCCCCTTTTTTTTCTTTTCCTTATTGAGTGGTCGATTCTCTGCCAGGTGCCCCAGTCACCTGCCCAAAAGGCGCCGGGATCTATGCAATTTCCTGTGCGGTGACCATGCCAGCTGAAACAGCGGCACTGAGATTCATGGCACTTTTCTGCCCAGGAATCTCCCGGTCTGGCTCCCCGGCTTCAGTCCCCCTTTAAATCAGCTGAATGGGCGACTCTGCCTTCTTCCTGGAGCTCCAAACACCAACTAAAAGGGCACCCAGTCCTGCATACTCCGCAGCGAGAACTGCTGCACCAGGACACCAGCAAAATAGCGGCGCTGGCCAAAAGAGTCGCGCTGGCGACCCGTGGGGCTCCTCCACCTGGTCCGTAGGCAACAAAAATTTGTCTGGACGTCTGGCGTCCACTCAGTCCCTGCACCTTCACTGGGAGCTGCAATCCTGAGCTGCTGCTAGTCGGCCATCTTGGATCTCTCTCCCAGCTTTGAATTTTTAATATCAAAATAATATATTGAACAGTTACAACCAATGAAATGTAAAAAAATTTTTGATTTTAAGAATACAGTTGCCTCATTTTCTGTCTTGATGTTTCCACATAACCTCAGGTATCAAAAATCACCTCTTTGGACCCTAAAGAAAAAGAGTCTATGTACATCTTATTATGTCCAACTTAGCTTCCTACCATACTGATAAAATAGATGTGGCCATTTAATTGTCACAACTTATCTTTATGACCTTAATTGCCCAAAAGAAAGAGTTCCTCACCTGGCAATTAATACACACTGTCAAGGAAAATGAATACCATTATGAAAGTTCAAAGAACTTGTCCATTTCTGCTATTTAAAATAGAAGTACAATAAAACTTCCAGTGCCTTATCCATCTGTTTTAGGTACAACTCTTGTCACCACCTCAACAATCAAACTCAATAAAGCAATCCCTTCACATGGCAGTGAGGTCTGTGTCAGGCGGGGTTTCTCCCTCTCACTTGAATTCCTCAGCCTGCCTTTCACTCCCATTTCCTTCTTATGTCTCCCACACTTTTGATTCTCCCACCATCCCCAATCCCTTCAACACTGAGATTCCCCTTAATTCCCTCATCACCAACATCTGCAAACTCCTAGCATCACCTTCCCATAATGCCTGCTACAATACTGAATAAAGAGGAACTCTTTTTATCTACCCATCTTCAAAGATGATGACCTAGCCCAGTAGTTCTCAAAGTGTGGCTCCCAGGCAAAGAAACGGCAGCACCCTGGAACTGGTTAGAAATACAAATTATCGGCTGGGTGCGGTGGCTCACACGTGTAATCCCAACACTTTGGGAGGCCAAGGCAGGCAGATCATGAAGGCAAGAGATCGAAACCATCCTGGCCAACATGGTGAGACCCCATCTCTACTAAAAGAATACAAAAATTAGCTGGGCGTAGTGGGGCACGCCTGTAATCCCAGCTATTCGGGAGGCTGAAGCGGGAGAATTGCTTGAACCTGGGAGGCAGAAGTTGCAGTGAGCTGCGATCATGCCACTGAACTCCAGCCTGGTGACAGAGCGGGACTCCATCTCAAATTAAAAAATAAACAAGAAAGAAATGCAAATTATCAAGCCCCGTTTTGAAGTCCTAAATCAAGGGATCCAAGGGAGGTGCTGGGGTGAAGTGCATCTTCTTAATTTAGACAGCATTTTTTTCAGCCAGTAGCTCAAATACTAGAGAGGAAATTCTGGGGGTGAGACCCAGAAATTTGAGTTTTAACAAGCACTCATGTGATTCTGATATACTCTAAAGATCAAGAACTGATCTAATTTAAAGGCATGCGGTGGAAGATCACTACATTCTTAGTAATGTGTATATAGGCATTTAATAACATGTTAGCCCTTTTATTCCCCTTCAAAGAAAATCAAGTTTTGTTTTACTTTAAAATTCAGCACAAAAAGCTGTGTTAGCCATTTGACAATTAGCTATATTTTTTGAAGTTGTTCCCTTGGATAGAAAACTGACAACATCTCATCTTTGTGATGAAGATATTCCTCATCCAGTTCACCTGAGACCTAAATTCTTGGCTAGTGGCCACGTTTTCCTTCATATGGACAAGCTCAGAGAAGTTGGTCTCTTAGTACACGTTTTTTTGACCCTCGAACTGATGATTAACAACAACAAAAAAAAATCCCTTCTATGTTGCAACTTAAGGTCAAGGATAGGCTGGTCTTTGGGAGGAGGGACAGGCCCAGCTCTAGTAAGCATCAAGCAGGAAGCTGCTGCAGGGGCTCCCCTCCCTCCCTTGCACTTCCTGTGATGCCCTGACCCAGCTGGCTGGATGCAGACACCTGTGGCTTGTTCTGTTTTCCTTGGCCAGCTGTAGTCCATCATCAGTCCCTGGCTGGCCAGGAGTGCTCCTCTGCTCCAGCTTTGCTGTCCTCTGCCTTTAAAGGGCTGAAAGCTCTGAGGAAAGATGGAAAGAGGGATCCAAGGGAGGTGCTGGGGTGCAGTTCCTACTCTTCTTAACTTATACACCAATAGCTCTAATGCTAAAGAAGAAGTGCTGGATTAGAGGAGAAGGAACAAGGTAGCACACACAAGAAAGGGTTTTTGCAGGCAAAATATGACTGCACTGAAGTTTGTTACCATAAATGCCAACAGTATTAGGACACTGTTAGTTCAAGAAAGGGAGAGACTTACAAACCATCAGAGCACTCAAGGTCAATGTAATCCTCTGAGAAATTAGGCTGGGAAGGCTTAAAAATATAGACATATAGAGGGAGAAGATCTGCTGATGTATTTATGACTAATTAAATCTTAAGCAAGTATGAATTGTTTACTCACAAACGAGTACCATAACATTTGCTGACCAGGCTTGGCAAGATACCTTCCCAAATGACTGTGTTAGTAAATACAGTCATGTATCACTTAACAAAGGGGATACATTCTGAGAAATGTCCTTAGGTGATTTCGTCACTGTGCAAACATTACAGTGTACAATTACACAGACTTAGATGGTACAGCCTACTACACACCTAGGCTATATAGAGTATGGCCTCCTGCTCCCAAGCTACAAACCTGTACAGCATGTTATGGTACTGAATACTATAGGCAGTTGTAATACAATGGCAAGTATTTGTGAATCTAAGCCCTTATCATGAATGGAGCTTGTAAGACTGGAAGTTGCTCTGGGTGAGTCAGTGAGTGGTGAGTGAATGTGAAGGCCTAGGACATTATTGTACACTGCTGTCAACTTTATAAACACTGTACATTTAAATTGCACTAAATTTATTTAAAAATTCTTCAATCATAAATTAACCTTTTTATTTATGAACTTTTTCTTAACTTTTTGACTCTTGTAATAACACTTAGCTTCAAACACGTACAGCTGTGCAAAAATATTTTCTTTATATCTTTATATGCTTCTTTCTATTTTTAATTTTTTAAATTTACTTTTTAAACTTTTTTGTTAAAGACTGAGACACAGAGACTAGCCTAGGCCTGCACAGGATTAGGATCATCAGTATCACTGTCTTCCACCCCCACAGCTTGTCCCACTGGAAGGTCTTCTGGGACAACAGCACACGTGGAGCCATCATCTCCTATGACAGCAGTGCCTTCTGGAATACCTCCTGAAGGATCTGCCTGAGGCTGTTTACAGTTAACTTTTTTTTAGTAAGTAGAAGGAGTACAATATAAAATAAAAATCAAAAGTATAGTACAGCAAGTACCTAAGCCACTAACGTTGTTTATTTTCAGGTATTACGTACTGTACGTAATTGGATATTCTATACTTTTATGCAGCTGGCAGCACAGTACATTTGTTTACACCAGCATCGCCACAAACGTGAGTAATGCATCGCACTCACAATGTTATGATGGCTATGACATCATGAGGTGATAGGAATTTTTCAGCTCCATTAGTATCTTGGGACCACTGTTTTAAATGTGGCCTGTTGTTGACTGGAATGTCATTATGTTATGTGTTACTGAACTGAATTCTTATCTAATAATGCTTAAGAGAAAAGCCCTTTAAAATGCTCCTCTTTAAAATTAGATGGGACGTTACTTACACTTTGAAAAAGGACAATATCTTGACATCCTGAAATAAAGATAATTCAGAGAATATTCAATTTGAAGGAAAGCAGTTTTAAACGTCAGTCTTCATGGACTTGTGCTCCCAACTGTAAATCCAAACATACGCAAAACAATAGAACTACATACATAAAGCCATAGATTAATGCTTAAGCTCTGCCCAGCCTTACAGGAACATGGACCTTGCATCAAAAATAGGTCCAGGACAGACCCCATCCTGTGGCAGGTGCTCCTTACCTACTGCAATCCTTGGGCATTAGAAAAAAATTAGTCCAGTTATCATTTGGGCCCATTTTAATACAATTCCCTGAAAGGCTTCTTTTGGGTCTACACTCATTAAAATCACTTAAAAGGGACTGAAACTCCCCAAGGGCATAATCTAGGTAGTTTACCAAGAGTCAGTCCCATAAGACTAAAACTAATATTCAGAAAAAAATGACAGTTTAGGATTTATTTTTCTTTCCAGAGTTCACTGGGAATTGATTTTAAGCTATGGATTTCAAACTGATCCATTCCAAATTGGCCAATATTGACTGTATTGGTCAGCTTGGCTGCGGTAATAAACAACTCCAAGATCTCAGTGGCTTGCTTTTCAAGAGCAAATGTTTATTTCTCACTCATGTCCATCAGCAGAAGTAGGTCTGCTGCAGGGGTCCTGCTTCCAGGTCTCTGAAGGACAAAGTGTTCTCATGGCAGAGGGAAACAGCAAGAGGCAGAACTGAAACACAATCACTCAAAAACTTCTGTCCAGACAAGCCAGATGTCACATCCTCTCAGTCAACACAAATTCTGAGGCCAAACCTGACTGCAGGACATGGACGTATCTTCACCTGCTGAGAGGTACAGCGAGTTGCATAGTCATAAGCAGGAATATAAAATCTTCTTGCAGGGAAGGAAGTGAAGAGTTGGGAACAATAATACAATCCGCCATGCAGCTAAATAGCTGAGTGAATAGGGAATACACCTATGTAGCAAACCCAGGTGTAAGGGAAATGGCCGTGCTTTAGTCAGGAGTAGGCTGAGGCAGACTTCAGGTTTCTTCCTGCCCAAGCAAGACATTTGGGAGGCTTGTGAGAAATGCCTGGTGTGTGCTCAGGCATACCCTAAATGGAGGCAGCTGCCCAGTGTTACACAACAAGTGATGATAGGGCGAGTGCCCTTTACCAGATAGATGGCAAGTAGACTACATCAGGTCACTGCCGAAGTCGCAAGGGTATACGCATGTGCTGGCAGCTGTGGACGTGGCCACAAGCCTGTTGTTCACCTACCTTTGCAGGGTGGCTGACCAACCTTACACCATCCGGGCTCTGCAGCACTTATGCACCCTGGATGGTCCCTCTAGCTCTTGAGAGTAATAGGGGAACACATTTCACTGCACAACAGGTATACAAAAACGGCCATAACAAATAGACATAAAGTGGGGATTCCATGTACCATATAACCTGCAAGCTGTGGATATGATTGAGTGGTATAACAGGCTCTTAAGGAAGGGGTTACACTTACATGTGATGCCCCTGTCTTTGCAGGGCTGGAGTTCCAGGCTGGACCTGGTACTTCAAACCTTGAATGAATAGCCATGGAAAGGTGGCCTGGCCCTGGTGGAGGCTTTGTTACAGTGGGCTGCCATCCCCATCCAGTTGCAGATAAATATACCAAGGATGACCTCCTCCAACCAGGTATGGGGACAAATGGTAACCTGTTGTTACCAGCCCCAATGTCTCTGAAGGCAGAGGAACAGAAAACCTGGCTGTGGGCATGGACCCTCCAAGCCCCCACTGATGGTGGTTGGACATCATAGCTCCCTGGGGGCAGGGGATACAATATGACTTGCATGTCACTCCTTGGGTATTTAATACATGGCTGCGCAGTTGACTGTAGGGGAATGGCCAAGGAAGGAACCCTCCTCCAGGGAATATATGTATTGCCCGTGTGACCTATTTTGAGTTCCCCCATGACTTTGGCACAGATACAGGACTCAAAAGAACCATGGGGAGCTGAGAAGTGTGGTACCATCACCCAGGACAAAAGCCCTTGGTGGCTGCATTGTTATCCAGGGATGAAAGGTTAGCCTGTATTTTGCCTGAGGGATGTGATTTACCTCTGTTAGCACCTGTCCCTGCTCTGTCATTCCAACTGAATGTTAACATGCTCCAAATGTGTCATAGACTGGACCCATACCTACGCTGAGGTGACCAATGTTTCCAACTGTTGGATCTGCACTGCTTTTCCAGCAGCAGCTGCAGATAGCTTGCCTTGGCAACTACATTCAGCGTCTACAGAGAACTAGACATGCCTGGAGACTTAGAGTCCCATGGCTAATGCCGGGAATGCAATGCAGCAAGCTTTGGACAAAGGACACCACAAGACCCACGGTGTACCCACCCCCTGGCTGGCCCATAGCGTTTATGATGGGTGGGGCTGGATAGTGGGGGAACATGTAGTACCCCCAGCCCAGGCACTGCAGTGTATAGAGCAACATTGGGGTCACACTATTGTGGGATGGGTACCTGTCATGGCCTGTATAGACATAACACGTCACCCACTCAAGCTATGGTGGGAATCCCTGGGCTCTGGCCTATACTGGGCCCTAATAGTCATAAACAGCATAACTAGGATGCTAGTAGTGAACTGTTGCTCTCCGTATTGTTGTTGTGGTTTGTGGATTCAGGACTCCGTCCTATGGGCATGTGTCCCTGCCCAGGAGATGCCCTCAGCCTAGGGGATGGAGTGTAAGGAAATGGCTGCACTTTAGTTAGGAGTAGGTTGAGGCAGCCTTCTGGTGCAGCATGACTCAGTGGGTTTGTAGCACAGGTGCACAACCCTGCACATTATGTAATCACACCACATGAAGCATAATAGCTGATCACCCATGTGAGCTTGTGCTTGGCTCAGAGCGACTATTGTCTGTAAAATGTAGAATTACCCTGCTAATGCTGTACATACAGCTCACTTGTGCCCAGAGAGAGAGTAAAGCCATGTGAAAACTGTCTATGATTCCTCAACTGTTTTTCCAGCTACCCATCACTTGCCCACCAATTTCCCTTGGACCCCAGTTAGAACCTGACACCAGCAACCCATATGCTTTTCTTTCCTCAAATTCATGGCAGACATCACTAATTGGTTCTCTTCTCAACTGAACTCAGATTCAGCCTTACAATTTTTAATATACTTGCCTGTACAACCTACCACTCAGAAATGGCACTAGAAATAAAACTTGTTAGCCATCCCTGCACTGGGGCGATAGTTGTCAAACCAGGTTATTATCACGATTGTCTGGGGGAGAACCTAAAAATTATATTTTCTTAGGACCATTCCAGAATGTACCAGAAAAGATACTTTAAAAATCTCCTATAAATCCGTGAGACATAGCATATAGCACTGTAATCTCTAGTTCCTCCTTTTTCCTGGGACTTGCACAAAAAGAATGTGAGCATACAGCATGTATTTTTCAACTGCACTGGCAGATGAGCTAACTGACCTTGAGCAAGTAAGGCAATCTCTATTTCCTTGTGCATCAAATGATATAAATATAGCATTTATACTATTCTGAACACCAAGGGTTCTGATGTCAGATTGTCTAGCTTAAATCTCCCCTTCACCCCTTCGTAACCATGTGAACTCATATAAGTTACTGAACTGCTGTTTCTTCACCTGAAAAAGTATCTATTTTGTAGAATTGTTATGAGATTTGAACAAGATAATTCATGTAATCTGAATAAGAAGAGCACCTGCCATGAAGTCCTCAAAAAACACAGTCTATATAATTTTATCATTTTTTCTGTAATATTTATTTCTCAGCATTTGTATGAGCATTTAATGAGAATATATGTGAGTATATGAAAAGCATCTGGGCACATAGTAGGTGCTCAAAGAGTGGTAAGATTGTTATTATTCAATATGTTTTAAAAAATTTTTACCAAGGGATATATTATTTTCTAATATGGTAAACAGAGCACCAAACATTCCATTTACTTATTCATGCATATGCCATCACAAAGAACACCCAGAGGACTGGTGCCAAGGAGGTTGGGGGTGGGCTTAACCAGCCGCTCAATAATTTCTATCATCTCCCTTCAGACAACCCCTAATAAATATACACTAAGTAAAAACAGCTTCAAGACACATCCATCCCTAAACCATATGTCATCCCTTAAACCCCTCTTCCAAGCCTACTACCACCTCAAAGTCTCTCCATCATCCAATTCCATAATTACCCTTGGGGGCAACTGGAAGCACTATAAAAAGATATATTAAACTGATATATAGGAAAGGAGCCTAGAATAATTACATCTTTTAAACACCGGTATACATATACTGATTGAGTCACAATTGTACTTAGATGTTATTGAATGCAGTATCACTCAACAATTGAAATTCTCATATGGGGAAATGAATGGAGAGCTGATTTTTCTGAAACAGTGCATGTAAAGTACGCCAGCAGGCAATGCTTTCCTTCATCACAGACACATCCAGAATCATCTCCTAACACAATTCTGAGCAAGACTTTTTTATAATTTTGATTATGGGCTTTGGGCACCAGCCTGCCATGGAAATCAAATTGGCTGCCTTTAAACACCAAGCTCCCAAAACAAGTAAACAGCCCTTGCTGACTTGTTCACATAATTCCCACCCTAAAAGGGTCCTTGATGCCCAAGCTAGTCACTGCCAGTTTGCCAAGAACTGTCCCAGTTTTAGCACTGAAAATTTCTTTGTCTCGAGCAAACCAAGTCTGTTGGTCACCCTAGCTAAAGCAGAAGCAGCAAAGTAAAAGCCAGTAAGTATTGATTCTAAATTCCTCCCTGTAAACACAAATACAGATACAAATAGTGATTGAGTAGCCCCGGCCCATCAGGTGCCTTACAGAGAAAGACCTAATTATTTTGTAATTAACATACTTCTGAAATATGGGGGAGCATACAACTCCAACTTTAAAAAGAGGAACCAAGCATTTCTTGAACCAAGGCTTTTATAAGCTAAAATAAAATTTTTAAATGAGAAATTTCAGGAATTCAAGTCACTTAACTATGCTGCCCACCTCTTTCTTCCTGTTTGATCTTTGAAGATTAGCATTCAGTATTTTTCGTGACATTTATATTGAGGAAGGAATATAAGATTATTAAAAGCAGAGAAACTCAATATTGGGAACTCACATCAAAAGGTCTTCAAGACAAAGAAGAGATCATAGGATTTGAAACCAGAGTTACTAGAAGCATGTGTGCTGCACTTCGTTTTCTAGTTAACAGCATAACCTACGTCAAAATATGATTTAAAACACTTCTCACAGCTGAGTTGACATTTGGCAATCCCGAGCCTTCTTTTGCTGTGGAGGATGGGGGTTCAAATCCACAGGACGTTAGCACTTTGCACTGCTACATATTTCTGGTGGAGGAGGAAAATATCCTTTTAGTTTAAGTAAAATGAAACCATCTGTTTGAGTCCTGAGGAAAAGAATTATTTTTACAAAGCAGGGAGAGGATGCCTGCTTGTTAAAGCTAGAGTCAGCCTCAGTAATGTTACAAAAGGAAAATAGTTACACTGTCAGTTGCCTTGCCTTGCTCAACTAAGATGAAGAAAATGTGCACTTGAGCCTTACTTTTGTCTTCATTTTTCAGTATTCCATACCCACACTTACCTCTTTACGTTGTCTAAAGTCTTCTGCTAATATCTATAACCTAGTTTCAAGTTCTTTTCACAATAAATCAGGGTAAACCCAGCTTGGTCAGTGAATGACCTTTTGCCACATAACTTGTCTTGATCAGCAGCTATGCCTTCTAAACAAGAAGTTGTATTAGTTACCTATTGCTGCATAACAAAATACCCCAAACTTGGTATCTTAAAACAACATCCATTTATTAGCCTATAGTTCTGTCAGTCTGGTCTGAGCACGGCTTGACTACATTCTCTGTGCAGGGCCTTACAAGGTATTGGCTAGGTTCTGCTGTGATCTGGAATTCAGGTCCTTTTCCCAGCTCGTGTGATTGTGGCAAAATTCAGTTCCTTGGAATTCTAGGGCTAAGGCCCCAATTCTCTTGCTGGCTGTCAGCTAGTGGTCACTCTCAGCTCTTGGAGGCTACCAACATTCCTTGCCATGTGTCCCCTTCCATTTCCAAAGCTACCAACAGAGAATCTCCCTTACACAGAAACCCTCTCATGCTTTGAGTCACTAACTTCAGGAAGGGCCTAGTCCCATTTAAGGGCTCACGTTATTAGGTCAGGCTTACCCAGAATAATCTCCCTTTCTTCAAGTCCAGTGTGTCATATAACTTAATCACAGCAGTAAAATCCATCATCTTCACAGTCTGAGGATTGAATATGGAGTAGGGAACCTGGAAGTCATTTTAGAATCTTGCCTACCATAAAAATCCAATGCAAGACTTCTCTTTTCAAACATATAGATCTTTTTTAGGGGGAAAAACTGGGAGAGAAGGTCTGAGAAAGCATGTAGTAGTGCTTAATTAAATTTTCTTTCCCTTAAAGGTACAAAAATATTAAAAATTAACATTTAAAAATTTTTTTATAAATAATAATAGTTGGTATTTTCTGAGCTACATACAGAGTACCACAAGTATATTCATAAGTTGCAGAGGTCAAACTCAGTTCTCAAGGGATTTACACTCTAAAAGAGAAGATAGGACACACAGTTAACAGATATGTATATAGGCACTATTTTTTTTTTTAAGTTTTCAGAGTTTATTTCATAGCCATCGACACAGAAATGTACTGGAGTTAGCAACACGGTGCCCAGCTTCCCTGCTGCCTGCTTTATCTGCTCTGTCTCCTAAGAGGACTGAGCTGGGGCTGGGGCTGGGGCTGGGGATGGGATGGGGCATTGCAGGTGAAGGCATTTCTGGCTTTGGAGCTATCCCTGCTGCCCCTGCACCTGCCCCTTGACCTTGGTCAGACACTAGTTGGCCCCTAGTCATTCTGAGACAAGGACAACCATCACTGACACTGGAGGGAGGGTTTGCAGTGAGGCAGCCCTCAGTCGCTCTCAGTAGAGATGGGAAGGATGAGACCCACGACTCCAGGGCTAAATCAACACATGAAGAACACGGCTGGTGGCCAAGCCCAGATACCCAAGCAGGCAGCAGAGGTCAACCCCATCCCACAGTGGGCTCCTCTTGAGGAGTCCTCACAGGGCCTGGGGTGTGGCAAAGGGACACAGCCACATCCAGGGTGCCTGGGCAGGGCCAGCTGAGAGTCAAGGCACCCAGACTGGTCCTGGTCTGGCCTCTGTTCCCCAGTAGCCTGGGGCTGGCGCAGGCAGCATAGGAGGGACATAGAGCTGCCCAGCAGTAACATTGTTTCTAAGTCACAGTATTGGCACAGGGGGCCCAGGCAGGGCCAGGCCCTGAGGTTCAGCCAGCCTGGGAGATGGCCAGCCACGGATGGACACTATTTTATACAGCAGTGGTCTGGCTTTCTTGGGTTTACATTTTCACGGCAGGTAGAAATGCAGCCAGAATGGTTAAAAAAAAATAACAGCTGGACAAAAATAATCCACAACTATTGAGAGTAGCAATAATTTACTGAAGAAGGCCAGAGAGCTCACTTGTTAGAACGTGAGATATTTGTGAGGCAGGGTAGTTCAATGGCTGAAAGTATGCACTCAGGTTTGCATCCTGGCTCTGTTGCATTCCAGCTGTGTAACCTTGGGCAAATCATCTAGTGTCTCTGTGCTTCAGTTTTCCTCATCCGTAAATTAGAATCCTAAGAGAACCCACCTTACAGAGTTATTTGTGAGGATAAAATTAATTCCCACAGAGCACTTGGAACAGCATACTCAGCACATGGGGAGTGTAGGTGTTGGCTATTACTTACTCTATGTCAGGGTGGGACTGAGTCATTGGCAGGCATTATAGTTTTTAATCTTCATAATGATCCTGCAAAGCATTACTATTGGCCACAAACTACAGATGAGAACATTGTAGGTATAGGGAAGCTAAGTAGTTTCTTCATGACTATCTTCATAGGTTAATAAGACACAGGTTTGCCAGAACAGAACCCAGGTCTGCCTTGAAAGCACATTTTATTTACCAACAGACTAATAAATTAAAGCAGTGGAAAGACTGCAGATGGGGATTTATTTTCCCAATTGTGTTGGTTTATCTAACCCACAACCAAACACAACGAAGCTGATGAACAAGGCAGAGAAAGACAGGGCTCAGGAGTGAGAAGGCACAAGAAGATCATGACAGCAATGATATCATGTATATGAAAAGTTTACTAAAACTAACATTTGTTGTAATAAATGGAAGGTGATTCCATGCAGAGAAATATTTTCAGATGGGCCTCTCCTTATGAATTTCCAATTTCGAGTGACTCAGATGGCTGAACAGCTGATGCTATTAGTCTTCAGCTCCTACTGCTATAGTATTAATTGTAGGAGGCAAACCTAGCCAGTTGCTACACAGTTGCTAGATGCTAGGTACACACACACACACACACACACACACACACACACGCAGGCACAGGATAAACTGTGCTATGATTGTGCCAAGGCACTCCAGCCTGAGTGACAGAGGAAAACTCTCTTAAAAAAGGGGGAAGGAGGCTGGGCGTGGTGGCTCATGCCTGTAATCCCAGCACTTTGGGAGGCCGAGGTGGGCGGATTACGAGGTCAAGAGATCGAGACCATCCTGGCCAACATGGTGAAACCCCATCTCTACTAAAAAATACAAAAAAAAATTAGCTGGGTGTGGTGGCACGTGCCTGTGGTCCCAGCTACTCGGGAGGCTGAGGTGGAAGAATCGCTTGAATCCAGGAGGCAGAGGTTGCAGTGAGCCGAGATTGTGTCACTGCACTCCAGCCTGGCTACAGAGCAAGACTCCATCTCAAAAAAAAAAAAAAAAAAAAGGAGAGAGAGAGAGAAATACAAGATGCTGCCCAGCCAGTGAGTACACCTGTGATCTTGCTTAGTTAATACCTCCAAACACAACAGTGCTAAACCCCTACATTGGCAGGAAGCTTTATATTTCTCAAAAAATTCCTTCCCAAAATATTTCTGGAAATCTTAACCTATTTGTCCCCTCAGTCCCTCCAGCTGTGGGACCTTTGTAAGTGCCTTTCCCTTCCTTTTCGGAGTCCTGGGGATTTTGCTTATCATCTGTGCCCTGGCTGCAGCTCTGCAAGCCCCTACTGTTCTGGTGGTTCTTGCTCTCAAGGGTGCTCTACTTCATTGTCTACTCTGTTACTGTCCTCCAGACTTTAGCCTCCTATGTGTCATGGAGTTGTCTGAGCGTCTCCACGTCATCCACCTCTTCACATCTCTGCAACCCTCTTCCTTTGTTTATGCCTAGTTCTTTCGTGGAGGGTCATTCTCCTGGCCCCAAAACTTTCTATTCTGCTAAGTTCAATTAAATCAGCATATATTGATACCTCTTCTGAGCTAGGTGCTTGGTGCTGGGAATGCAGTGATAATAAACAAGTCTCTATGGCCTTAAGAGATTATATTCTAATGGGGGAGAAAACTCTGTAAACAAATAGTTTCAAAATAATGTGGTGATAATATACAAAGATGAGCCCAGGTCAAATGAGAACACAATCCATCCTGGTAGTTCAGGATGGCTCCAAGGAGGAATTTATGTCTCTCAGGATGTGTTCAGAGATTTTAACCACATAAAAAAGGAGGAAGAAAGGTCAGGGAGAAAAGATGATGAGCCTAGGCAAGATGGGTACATACAGGAAAAAGACATGCAGTTGAATGGGGTGGGCCCTTGAAGTATGAAGCAGAGTGAGTGTCAATAAAAGAAGGGATAAATAGAAAGATATGATGGAAGGCTCTGCTTTGCTGTTTCAAGAAACTTATATTTAATTCTGTAGTGTGTGATTACTCAAGCAAAAAAAAAAAAAGTCCATTCGCATGCACATAGAAATGTACAGACAGACACATATAAAGTTGCCCATGATTTCAGCCATCCCACCAACATACACCCCTGGAAGTAAATCCACATGCTGAAGATGAAGATAGGATAAGCTGGGATGAAGGAGAATCCTTTGAACTATTTTAAGCAGCGAATTTTATGATCACATGTTAGTTTAAATACGTTACTATCGAGTTGCATTACAGGCAAGTCTGGAGTCAGGGAGTACAATGCAAAGATGTTCTGTATCTAGGTAAGAGATGACAAGGTTATGAATTTGAGGATTAGTGACAAAGCTGGAGAAGAAGCTATGACAGCAGCACGTCTTGTGAGTCATGAGGAAGAAGAGGAGTCAGAGATGACTTCAAATTTCCAGCTGGGACAGAAGCTTGGTTGGGAGAAACAGTAATGAGTTTATTTTTGGACATTTGAGTTTGAAATGTCTTCGGGACAAGACAGCTTGGTGACAAACAGGCAATTGGATATAAATTAGTAGGTATACTAGTCTGAAGTCCCAAGAAGGGGTCAAAGTTAGTAATATAGGTTTGGGGGTGGGGGAGTCATATGAATATCTGCCAACTTGATTTTCACTGTGCTAAAGTATCATATGACTACAGTTAATAAAAATGTGTTGTATCCTTGAAAATAGATGAGAACAGATTTTAGGTTTCCTCAGTATATGAGGTAATGCTTATGTTAATTAGCTCAATTTAGCCATTCCGTAATGTATACATATTTCAAAGTGTTTTCCATGACAAATAATTAAATATATAATTTTTTAAAAATACAGAAGATTCTGAATTCACTATCATAATGATCCATTAGAGGGGAAGAAAGGATTGTAGGATCACGATGATATGGACAAACCTAGTAAGGCTCTCCAAACCGGGTCTATTCCCTTCTCACCGAGGTAGTCCTTTACTCACTTTCTCACTTCCGCCTGACATTTCCAGTCCTACACAAGCCCATGTTAAAATCTGATGGGATGGCAATAAGAGCCAAAAAATTCAATCCCAGATCCTAGTTGATGTTTTCATAGGAAAAAAATCCTTTATATTTAGTTTTATGAAACATAGAATAATAGCATTTTATTGTGCCAACATCTTAGTACAGTTACTATGTTCTTGGTGATTTCTAAGCTACCAGACCTGGAGATGAAATTTATTTCGGGATCCTTCCAAGTGGTCTCCCCTACAATTCATTCTTCATAGAGCAGCCAGAATCATCATGTAAATATAAATCAGAGCATGGCACCCTCCTGTTTAAACCCATCCAATGGATTCACACCGCTATTCAAATAAAGCCCAAGCTTCCTACTGTGTAGTGGCCCATCTTTATCACACCCCTTCCAGGCTCCTCCAGGACCTCCCTGACCTTCCCTTGTTCCCTTTTCAAGACAAGCTCTTTCCTGACTCAAAAATATCCTGTTTTCCTTTTCCTAGAACTCTCTGCCCTCAATATTTCGTATAGCAGGCTCCTTCTCATCTTTCATGTATGAGTTCAAAACTTCATTCCTTACAGAGGCCTTCCCTGACCACCATTTCTAACCCTTAATAACCAACCCACTCTCTATCATGTTACTGTTTTATTATTGTCCACATAATGCTTATCACGATCTGAAATCATGATTTTTGTTTTGTATACTCGTTTATTGTATATTGGAGCCATGAAGACAGTTACTTCATTTGAATCTTCCACATAAGAAATGTATCTAATAAATATTTGTAAAATGAATAGACTAATTAATTGAACATTCCGATTCCATAAAATTAGTAAGTAAACAGTTAAGTAAAAAAAGAAAGCTCTCTGAACAAAGATGCCAGGCTCTGTAGTTGACACTGTCAATGGAACTGTCTTTCAGTAGTTCCCACTCTGGTGAAGACAATAGGCAATTGATTGTGAGGCCCTAACTAGGAGGCAAATGAAGGGTCCTGTGGAATCACAAAAGAAAGGATCCCTTAAAGAGTCGTTAAAATCTGAAGGATGAGTGAGTGAAGGGAAAATGAGGGCTGACGGGGTTGAAGGAATGTGGCAAACCCCTAGGTAGAAGGAACAGTAAGTAAGAAGCTATGAGATGAGAATGTGAGAAATGTTAAGCAGTTCCCTATTCCTGGAGCGCTTTCCCAGGGTGATTGTAGGATTCGATGACATAGCATACATACTACTGTGAATGGTAACTCGCCGTATAAGTTACCGTTACGAATAAACACAGACCTGTAACTGCCAGTCACTTATTATATCTTCTGATATTCAAAGAAAAAGGAAGGATAATTTTGAACAGGTACTTCGTGTGATGGCCTCTGTGACTTACACGCCAGGTCCTGCGACCTCACACCATCCGCTACACTAGTTGGTGTTGCCTTGACCACGAATCTCATTGGTCTTCCCAAGTGGAAACTGTTGCAGGTTTGCTGTGGAGATATCCAGAGGCCCGCCCCCTGTCGCTGATTGGGTGAGGGGCGGCCAAATCAGAAAACCTGCCTCAGTCTCCCAGCTGCTCCACGTGGCCTGTTGCTTGGCAACTGATTTGCTTCCTCCGTTGCGAGGCTGCCGGGCTGCACCTGTGAAGTGGAGACAACGTGCTAGGACCTTGGTGGGCGTACACCTCTCACTCCCACTCAGGCGCCGACGACACGGGGTTGTCTGTTGCTCTTGCAAGTTCGTCTTGAGACTGGGCTGTGAGCTGGCACTGCAGTGAAACGCCACAGACGAGGAAGTGCCCAAGTTTTCCTTCGGGAAGTTCTCGTTTAGAGGAGTCAGGAGAAAAACTCATTGTTATATCCCACATTTAGAAGCCAATTATCTTGGGAGGCTTCCGAGGTTCTAGAAAGCAAGTAACTTACATCAGTTTACTAAATGTGGGAAGGTGGCCCATAACTTCAAACATCTGCCTCAGAGTAAACCTGAGGCATTTGGGGGCTAGTGCCAGACCGTCCGCTGCCTATCATGAGCGGCAGCGCTTACCGCTTGCTGCAAAGAGACTTCCATGAGCTCAGGGAGAACAACTATAAGGTAAGTACTAGGCACGTGGAGGGATGTGTTTCATTGTGCAATAATTTTTAAGAGACAGTTTAACCCATGTTTATTTTATAAGTCGTAATTTAGTTAAACCTGATTTGCCACTCCAGTATTGTTATTTAATAAATATCTCACTAATGTATTTCACAATAATAATTATTATTCAAAATAATAATGCCTAACAATATTGAGCATATTGTCCAGAGTAATTTATGTGGATCTAGGCGCTGAATATCAGGGTCTGTTATGTAGTTAGTGGCTAGCAGGTGCAGGCTTATGCTCATTAATTATAATGCTATAAAATAAGTAGTATTTCATTTACCTACCAAAAACCTAAGGCTCAAAAACATTCTGTAAAGATTTGGCCCATGATTCCATTACAGGGTTTTCTGATTTCAAAGCTCTAGTTCTTAATTCTTGTGTTCCACTACTTACTGTCCAGTGCACTTTTACCAGCATAACACATAAATGCCTTCCTTCTATAGTTTTAACACAAAGAAAGCAATAGCCTTGGCCTTAAATGCCACCAATGAGGTTATCAATGTCCGTAGGTGCCACAGGCTGATTTATGGAAAATGAAAAATGGTAGAGGGGGCAAAGAGGGAGTGCTTAAGGGAAAGAATAGAAAGAAAGCTGCCCATAGAAGGAAGGTATAGAGTCCTTCCCACAGTTGCTTCAGGTATAGTTCAGTGGATTGTTCGGTTTTTACCTCTGCTATAAAAGTACTGCCTTCACTGGAGATGTTAGGAACAGTTATGGAGTCCAACAGCAAACATTCCAGAGGCATGGACATAACATTTGATATTGTTTCTGCTCATCCTGAGCTTTGTGGTTCTCTGTTGAAAGAGAATCCAATGAAGGAATATGTAAATATAGATAGTAGAGATACAGTGCTGACCCAGACAAGCATTAACATACTTAAAAACTATGTAGGTGCTCAGGAGTATTTTTGTCAGTTTATGTAAGCGTATTAGCACAATTCGTAAGGTTTTCTATGAAATACATTCTTGTCTCTCCATTGGAGCAATACCTCAAGTATGGGAAAACTTTGCTTTTATATACAAGTGTAATTTTGGATTTTTTCTTAATGAAAATGTTTCCACTTCATGTCATTCATGTAGAATTCGTATAGCTATAAAATGTTTTGAAGAAACATGCACTTTCCAACTATTTCTTTCTTTTAAAATTGGAATCTTAAATTGGTTATTGACTTACACAAAGAGTATATAAGCCACACATCCTAGTCTTGACTTTCTAGTCCCACTTGTGATTTCCACACTTATGATTTATTTTTATTTCCTATTGAATATGTTTTCTGGGATCTATATTAACTTCTGTGTCATAAGACACATAACACCTCCCCAGCAAATAAACTTATCAAAAAAAGAAAATTTAGAGTATTTAGAATTCAGTGTCAGCTGGTATATGATTTTTAAAACTTCAATAAATACTTAATAAGTTGTATGTGATTTAATTTTGTTTTTAACTTAAAGGGTATCACTGGTAGGCCTGTAAGTGAAGATATGATGGAATGGGAAGCTGAAATTGAAGGTCTACAGAATTCAGTTTGTCAGGGTTTGTATTTTCAAAACTAATCTATTTTTAAAAAGTCTTTCTACCATTATTAGCCCATCCTCTTTTTATGTAGGATAAGGTTGCATTATATAAATTTCCTGAAATTCTTCTTTATATGTAAAATAAGTTTGCATTATACCAATTATCTAAAATTCTAAAAGTATTTCCATTATTTTTTCATTATATGGATAATTGTTTTGCCATGTGTCAACATAGATGGAAATTTGGGGTATTTTTCTTTATGCTAAATCTTAATGTTATTACATTTTTAAGATGCAGACACAATAAAGCATATCAATTGAGAATATCTTCTGTCTTCCATGAGATCAGGGAATAACTATCGAAATTCCTATTGGCTTCAAAATCCCACAGTTACTTCTCATTTTTTCCTTTATAATTTTCCCTCAAATTTCTATAAATCAAAAAATCTCAAGAAGACTGAGCCACTATAAACTGTAATGATCATGTTTTCTTTCAATCATGGATTAATAAGAGATTTCTTGAGTGAGGTAGGGGAGACAAATATATCAGCAGATAATTACAATAAAATATGCATTATTATGAATTTTGAACAGAATGCTAAAGAGGAAAAGGATTAGTTAATTATGCCTGAGGGAGTCAGGAATGTCTTCCCAAGGAGATCACATTTGAGTTGGGTCCTGAAAAATGTGTAAGAGTCTGCCAGGTTCAGAAGGAGGAGAAGAAAATTCAGGCAGAGTAAACGGCACAGCAGAGACTTGGAGACAAGAAAGGTTGTAGCAGATTCTGGGAACATGAATTCAGTCAATATGAAATACAATGGAGGGGCTGGGTATTAAGGGGACAAAGGTAGCAGATGGAAAGGACTAGTGGGAAAGAGACTGAAAGCATGTGATAATAATAGGTTGTGAAGTGTCTGTTATACTATCCAGAGGAGTCTGTATAGTCGGTGAATCAATTTACTTGAAAATAAAACTGTGGAAAGTCTAAACCACAGGGAGAAACTCCAGTGTTAATCAGGTTACAGTTAATCAATACAACATGACACTTTAGTAAAAATGTTTATTTCTATGTCATAGATTTAGTCTTCCAACTGACAATACATTTTACATCGGAGTACAACCATATTCCTCCAGTTGTGAAATTTATAACAATTCCTTTTCATCCAAATGGTAAGAACTAAATGAGATTTTTATCATCAGAGGCTTTGTTCCTATTATCCTTGTTTCTTATAATAATCATGTTTCTTTTTAAGAGCTTTATTATGATTATAAAAGTAAGAACTCTCATTGGGGAAAATATGAAAAGCCTGGAAAAAATTAACAATCACCTTAAATCCTAATGCAAAGAGAAAATACTGTCAACATTTCGCCAAATTTATTTTCTTTTTTCTATGTATGAACTTTTCTCTATGTAGTTGAGGTATTACATATGAAGTTTTGCCTCTAGGTTTTTAATTTTATTTATTTTATGTACGTGTGTGTGTGTGTGTGTGTGTGTGTGTGTGTGTGGTTTTTTTTGAGACAGGTTTATTCTGTTGCCCAGGCTGGAGTGCAGTGGTGTGATCTTGGCTCACTGTAACCTCCGCCTTTCTGGTTCAGTCGATTCTCCTACCTCAGCGTCCCGAGTAGCTGGGACTACAGGCATGCACCACCACACTCAACTAGTTTTTGTATTTTTAGTAGAGACAGGGTTTCACCATGTTGGCCAGGCTGGTCTTGAACTCCTGACCATCCATCCACCTTGGATCCCCAAAGTGCTGGGATTACAGGCGTGAGCCACCGCGCCTGGCCTAGGTTTTTAATTTTAAAACTATGTATCTTTTTTCTGCGTTGTTAAACATTTTTAAAAGATCGTCTTAAATCGTTCAACAATACACTTAACCATTCCTCTATTGTTCAATATTTTAGTTGGATCTAATTTTTCATTATTAAAAAAAATGATATTTTTTTATAAATATCATGTCCATAAAGTAGAGGGAACTTTAGTCTCTAGGAGGGAAGGTATGGGAAAACTTGTGACCGCTCTTTTGTTACCCATCTCTCCTCCCAAGGGAAGTCACTTATCTGATTAGGAGGATGAAGGAAAGAATTAAGCATTAGTGGCCCAGAATTTTCTCAACACTCTCTCTTTCTAACTATCCTGGGTACAGTCTCTTTTTCTGCAGGCAGGAAATTTAGGCAGGCCTTCAGTTTGGGAGTTAAGTTCAAATCAGGGGGACTTTTGTGGAGCCTGATTAAAGCCATTCATCAAGTGCACTCTCCATTTCAGTGTTGCGTACAATGAAGCTGATGTTTTTACTTCCATCTTTCAATACTTGATCTGTTTTATAATTACATATGAACTTGAAGGGTTAAAAGGATTATTTACTAGCTTTCAAACCCCCCAAGGATGGCTATGTACAGTTTTAAGTCTTTAGATATAAAAAGCCAAATTGCCTTTTGGTGGTATTTATACTCCTACCAAAAAGTATATATAAAGTTCTCATTTTAGTACCTTCCAATTCTGGCCATTGAAACTTTGAAGAAATTTTTTTTGCCAATTTGGTAAGAGCCTTGGTATTATTTTAATAAGCGCTTCTTTGAATACTTGAGAAGGAAACATTTTTTCACATTTGTTGATTCTTATTTTGTGACTTGTATGTTATAATTGACAATGTTATCACATTGTCCTAGATGCTGCAAATATTTCCTCTAATTTGTCATTAATTTTCAATTTTGTTTATGCCATTTTTTCACATCTGGGATTTAGAGATTTTTATGATTTAAAATAAGTTTATATTTAAGATCTATTACTCTTTTCCTTTGGGGTTTTTGCGATTGTCTTTCATCTTAGATGATCCTTTCCCAAAACAAAATCAAATAGTCATTTTAAGTTTCTTCTAGTCCATTGTATAGTTGTATTTGTCTTATTTAACTCTATTATTTCTCCAAACACTAAATTAATTGTGTTAGGGTATAGGCCAAGCTTCTGTACATCTTTCCAACTTAATATAACAGGCCAAGGCTGGAGGTTAAGTTTTGCCCATCCTCAAGGTGGAGGATTCCATTTCTGGGACTAAAGCATTTACTCTGTCACCATTTCCAGTCAGTGGGAAGGGGGAAAAAAAGAAGGAAAACCAAGCCGGGCGCGGTGGCTCAAGCCTGTAATCCCAGCACTTTGGGAGGCCGAGGCGGGTGGATCACAAGGTCAAGAGATCGAGACCATCCTGGTCAACACGGTGAAACCCCGTCTCTACTAAAAAAATACAAAAAATTAGCTGGGCATGGTGGCCGTGCCTGTAATCCCAGCGACTCAGGAGGCTGGGGCAGGAGAATTGCCTGAACCCGGGAGGCGGAGGTTGCGGTGAGCCGAGATCGCGCCATTGCACTCCAGCCTGGGTAACAAGAGGGAAACTCCGTCTCAAAAAAAAAAAAAAAAAAAAAAAAAAAAAAAAAAAAAAAAAAAAAAAAAAAAAAAAAAAAAAAAAAGAAGGAAAACCAGCTTCCTTTAAAAAATGATTCAGAAATTGCACACTTATATTCCACAACTAAAACTTAGTCACAGAGCCATATCTTGCTAGAGGAGAGGGTAGGAAAAACAGTAGGGGCACCTATATATTCAGCCAAAACAACACGGTAATGGATGGGAACCAGGGATGGATATAGTGCTTCTTATTGCAGAGAGGAACTAGGAAAAAGGAAGAGTAAATGCAAATCATTTTTCTGGCATATCATTTTAATGTTTGTAAGTTTTAAATGATAATTTATTATATATGCCAATATTAATGTATTATTTTAATACAGTAGACCCCCATACTGGTCAGCCCTGTATAAGTTTTTTGGACGACCTTATGATGTGGAATACAAACTATACATTGAGCAACATCTTACTTGCCCTACAGGTAAGAATAGATTGCATATAATCTTCTTTTTAATACTTTTAATTACCTAACTGTTCAAACTATAAGAATTAAAACATACAATGCATATTTAAGTATTTAAAGAATTTGAGAAGCTTTTTTAAATCAATATTTCTATATGAAGGCTACAAAGTGGAAATTATAAAGACTATTATTTTTAAGTGAAACTGATAGTTAAGGCCCCTTAAGACCAAAGAATACGTATCTTATAAAAGAAGAAAATAATGATTTAGGTGGTTTCAATTCTGAAAATATAACCATAGGTTTTCTTTTGGCTCCTAACTTCATTTCCTGGTGTTGAACAGGCCTTTTACATCCTTCTTCATTTACTGACCTTGCCTTCCTGAGAGAGATGGATCAAGTGACTACAACTTAAAATGCTCACCTTTGTTTTTTGTTTCTGACAGTGCTAGTTAGCTGCTTTCTGTCTCATTAGCATTCATATCAAACCCAGTGAAAAATTATGCCAAGGATTTTCTCCTCTCCTCAGATGCCTGTTTCTCAAATGCCACCTTTACCCACTGGACCCATGGTCCTTAGAAGCATACCTCAGTGTTGTGCCTTTTCCTTTCTTTCTTTCTTTCTTTTTTTTTCTTTGATAGGATCTGGCTCTGTTGTCATCCATGCTGGAGCTGCAGTGGCACAATCATAGTTCACTGCATCCTCAACCTCCTGGGCTCAAGTGATCCTACCACTTCAGCCTCTCGAATAGCTGGGACCACATTGTTTTTTAATTTTCTCTAGAAAATTTAATTTTTTTAATTAAAAAAATTTTTTTAAATGTTCTCTAGAAATTTTAATTTTTTAAGCATAAAAAAAATTTTTTTTAAATTTTCTCTAGAGAAAGGGTCTCACTATGTTGCTCTGGCTGGTCTCGAACTCCTAGGCTCAAGAGACCCTCTTACCTCAGTCTCCCAAGTTGCTGGGATTACAGGGAGCAGACACCACATCCAGCTAGTGTTGTATTATTTCAGATTCTTAAAAAATCCTCATATCTTATCTGATGCTAAAATGAATTATTTCAGCAACACTTGCTTTGACCACTTAGATCTAGCTTAGCAATAATCTATCCATGGACCTACTTATCACTAATAATGCCTGGAGATAAATTATTACATTTTGATTATCCAGAATACTTGGAATATAAAATATTCTGGCATCATTGAATTTTTAAAATATTGAATTATAAATTCTATTTCTTGTATTTCTTATTTTTGAAAATAAAATTATACTTTCTTGGCTAGTCATCTTAGCATACTAAGTACATTGTAATCTTTAGAAAAGATTCAATGTTCAGTTCATTCATTCATTCTACAAATATGTATTGAGGATCTACTTGTGTGAGACTGTGTTCTAGGAAAGAAACATTTGAGCAAAAAACTTAAGGGAATGAGTGTGATATGCAGAAATCTGGGGTTAATCCTTTAGATTCCTTTAAACTGAGATATATTCTGATCTCATCTATGTAAACTAGAGTCTGCCATAAGAATAGCTAAATGATTTCAAAATGTAATGAGTATGGGCAAACCAGAATGAACTGGTGAAAATTTTGAATTGCAGAATAATTTGATAAAAGGGAAATTTGGGGCTCTGAGTTAAAGTTAAATTGCTTGGCTTCACATCCTGATTCTGTCACTTGTTACCTTTGTATCATTGGACAAAATTTTCCCACTTCTCCATGCTTCAATTTCTTCATCAGTAAAATGGGGCTATTGTTACCTCATGAAACCTGTGAGGATGAAACTAATAAATGCATGTAAAGAATTTGGAACTCTGCCTGGTCCAAGAAAAGAACTGAATAGTTAATACAGGTTGAGTGTTTCTTGTTTGAAATGCTTAAGATTTGGGGATTTTTCCAGTTTTTGAATATTTGCATTATATATGCTCACTATTTGAGCATCCCAAATTTGAAAATTTGAAATCTGAAATGCTCCAGTGAGCAATTCCTTTGCACATCATGTCAGTGCTCAGAAAGTTTTGAATTTTGGAGTATTTAGGATTTCAGATTGGGATGCTGAACCTCTAGTTGGTTAATATTATGATTATTCTTACTATTAAACAGTAATGCAAAGTGATACTAAAGTGTTGCTAAATATATCATGGAAAGCCAGTAGATAACACAGTTTTTTGTCTTTTTATTTTTCAAAAACATCAATAAAACAAATTGTGCACACATTACAAAAGATTTTTAAGATAATGAGAAGGAAAAGAAAATCACTGATAATTATAAAGAAAACCCTTAACTCTGCTCTTACTAAGAAAGAGCTTCCTGATCTTTTCTCCTGTGGTTCTATTTAAAATCTTTCGGTGGATTCCACCTTCTCCACAGGTGTAAGCTCTAGTTCTGTTGCATATCTAATCCTCACACCTAAACTCTCCCTAATACACCATGCAATTCTGCTCCTACTTTATCTTCACTCACATTGCTTGGTTCAGTTCAGATCAAAAAACATTAATAGAGTTCTAAAGTCTTAGACCTTAGAAAATTGTCAGTCCAATTCCCCTCTGCCTGGCAACCCATTTTCTCCTCCCTTCCTCCTCAGTCTGTCCAGTAAGCAGCTGTTCATGTTGTAAAAGTTAGTTCAAATGAGTCTTCCTCTAGGATACCTTTTCTGATTTATTTTCCTAGGTAGAATTAATAGCTTTGGTTTCAGGGGAGCTTCCTTTGCCACACACCCAACAGTCCCCTGAGCAGGTTTCTGTTAGAACACTAATACTACAGTACACACACTGCTTACTTATCTGTCTTCTCCTATTGGACTACAAGCTCCCCAAAATCAGGAAATAGGTCTAGTTCATCCTTGATTTCCCAGTGCCTAACCAGGACAATGCTGACATTTGGTAGATATTAAATAAAATGAATGAATCTGAATGTTTACATTGTTGCAGTTATGGTATGTATATTGTCATGCACTTTGCAGCAAGGATACATCGTGAGAAATGAATTGTTAAACATTTCATCATTGTGTGAAGATCATGGAGTGTACTTACACAAACCAAGATGGTATAGCCTAACACATACCTAGGCTATGTAGTATAGCCTGTTGCTCCTAGGCTACAAACCTGTACAGCTTGTTACTATACTAAACACTAGAGGCCATTGTAACACAATTTGTGTATCTAAATATAGAAAAAGTACAGTAAAAAACTGGTATTATTATGTTATGGGACCTCCATGGTATATGCCATCTGTTGTTGAGTGAAGCATTGTTATGTGGCACATGATTATATAAACCATATAGCCTGTTTCTTTTTCATTTAACGTTGTCTCTCAAGTTACTTCCATATGGTTACAATCAATATTTTAATAGCCGTTCAGTATTCCTTTGAAGGTCAGTGCTACCCAGTAGAACTTTCTGCATTGATGGAAATGTCCTTTATATCTGCACTGTTCAATACAGTAGCCACTAGCTATATGTGGCTATTGATCACTTGAAATGTTGTTACTGTGACTAAGGAACTGAATTTTTTATTTTATTTCATTTTCATTATTTTAAATTTAAATAGTCACCTGTGGTTGTGCCTATAGTGATGGACAATACAAGTTTAGACCATAATTACTAACTACTTCTTTTTGAATAACAAATGAGATACATTTCCAATTATCACATTGTTATTCAAGGGGAAGGTACTTGAAATGTTGTTTAAAATTTTTTGAAGTCTAAATATACTAATCAACTTCAACTAAAATTTTTATAATCTTAATTTAAATTCAATTTAAATGCATATAATAGGAAGGAATAGGTTACAGAAAGAAAGTTGTAACTTGCTTTTTGATATCTCCTGGTTTTATATCATACAATGAGCCTAATGTTAGGTTTCTTGAGAGTACAGACTATGTCTCATTTTTTAATCAATCTCCAGAGCCATACATTGTAAGCATTTGATAAATGCTTATTGAAAGTTGTATATATTGGTTTGTCTTTTTGCTCTAAAAAAGTTTACTTTTGAAACTCTCTGTTTTCTGTGTTTTCCTATAGGTTATGCTTTCTAATCCAGTGCCAGAGAATCCAGTGAATTTGGAAGCAGCCAGAATACTGACTGAAAGTGAATGTCTGTACAGAGCAATTCTAAAAGTTTTCAGCAGGCCATTACAAAGTAAGAAGTACCTACATTTTGTTACTTGGCAATTATCAATTATTTATTAAACATTTATGGCATAGTGACCTAAGAAATAATTGTTATATAAGGGAATATTTAAAATATTTTCTGTATCCATTTTCAGTAATGAAATGGTATTAAGATCTCTACTACTATAAGTGTTTGTCACACCATCAGTGTGATCCTTTTTTAAAGATCATCAAGGATCTTAAACTTAGTATCTTTAAATGTTATGGTCATATGCATGGATGGTGCCAAATGAACCTAGTCTACCCATCATAAAGATATGACGTCTAATTTTAACTCTTCAATCTGTCGCCGACATTTTCCAGACTTCACCTGTGGCACTCCAGATCTTACCAATTTGCACCACTTGTCTTCTTGATTAGCAAGATGTCAATTTTTTTTTCCAGAGAGTTCCCTCCAGGAATTCCTTCCAAGAGCACACGTGGAAATAGAGCAAAGCTCTTCAGTCTTCCTGCTCTACTGAGCAGTGTTTTCCTGATACCCTTGGTATCCTGCCAGCATCTTCGCTGTGACTTTTAACTCCAATGCCTCCATTGCCCCTGTACTCTGTCTCTCCAGGTAGTACAGCACTGCTTCTGGCTTCTTGTGCACAGAAGGGTTTCCTACAGCTGAGAGCTGGGCCCCTAGTGACATAGTTATTTCCTTTATATACTGCCCCATCTTCTGGTAGCACACAGCAACTTGCATAGTAGCTGGTATCATTACCTTCCCAATCAACAGGATTTGATTTCTTTTCTTTTCTTTCTTTTGAGATGGAGTCTCATTCTGTTGTCCAGGCGGGAGTGCAGTGGTGAGATCTCGGTTCACTGCAACCTCCGCCTCCCAAGTTCAAATGATTCTTCTGCCTCAGCCTCCTGAGTAGCTGGGATTACAGGCACCCACCACCATGCGCAGCTAATTTTTGTATTTTTAGTACAGATGGGGTTTCACCATGTTGTTCAGGCTGATCTTGAACTCCTGACCTTGTGATCTTCTCACCTCGGCCTCCCAAAGTGCTGTGATTACAGGCGTGAGCCACTGTACCCAGCTCAGGCCTTGATTTCTCATAGTGCTTTTTCTCTCAGATTTCCATTGTCTCTTTTTCTATTTCCCTTCCAGGAGCCCCAGTCCATTACCCAGGTCTGTATAATTGTGACCAAGTTCTATTGCTCCTCCTCCACAGGGTTTTTTGCTCTGATACAAATCAAGGTGTTGATCAAGCATCTTTTCCAGTACCATAGAACTTTATTATATGACAAAGTTCTTGGGGAAGCTATTTGATCCCAAGTTTAATGTGAAGTAGTAGTAGAAAATTCCTGGTCAGGCGTGGTGGCTCACGCCTGTAATCCCAGCACCTTGGGAGGCTGAGGTGGGTGGATCACAAGGTCAAGAGATCGAGACGATCTTGGTCAACATGGTGAAACCCCGTGTCTACTAAAAATACAAAAAATTAGCTGGGCATGGTGGTGCGTGCCTGTAGTCCCAGGTACTCAGGAGGCTGAGGCAGGAGAATTGCCTGAACCCAGGAGGCAGAGGTTGCGGTGAGCCGAGATCGCGCCATTGCACTCCAGCCTGGGTAACAAGAGCGAAACTCCGTCTCANCCTTCACTAAGTATGTGTTATACACTAATTTTACCCTTTTCTGACTTGGTGTCCTTTCATCTGGAATACCAGTAGGCTTGACTTGGAGTGCCATATTTCTAAAGGCTGAAGAAACTGTGTATGTTTAACCAATGGAAGAAAAGATAAAGGGCTGTTGTAAAAGCTGTTTTCAAATATTCATAGGGATTCCCCATGGAAAAAGGAGGTTTCTTCTCTGTTGCTTCAGAAAACTAACGTAGGACAAATACTGAAGCTACAAGTCAGTCATACTTTCCCCAGGCCTGCTGGGTACCAGAATTGAAGTTCAGAATATGCAGATTTGGCCCTGCCTGTGTCAGAACATACCTTAACTATATCAGGGACTCTTCTCCCATAATCAGTCATCTGGAATTAATGTTATTATCCTAAGTCTAAGCCTGGCATGTGATATGCAGACATGTAAATGTCACTTATTACCCAAACTTTTCCCCAACCTCTGTTGTTTGCCTACCCTGAACAGCAAGGTCTTTGCCCCAGTGTATTGACAAGACGACCAAGCTAAGCTCTAAGCTCAAACCCAGTGTAGAGGTTCAATGACCTTCCCATTTCCTGGCAGCCTCCTTTCCTTGTCGCCTGGCCCCTTTTCCTTTCTTAGAGTGCTTATATGCCCCAGACTGCCTGAGACAGTCCTGATATAATTATTTCCAGTGCCTCCTTTCACTTGCAGGGTACCAGTTTAGGCAATCAATTACATAGCCAAGTTGGGTGCCTAACTGATGAAATGACTCTATAGTTGCACCATTCTTAATGGTAAAGTCCATCCGGGTCCCAGTTGGCCAAATATGAGGAACAAATTTTTTTAACAATTCAAGTTGCTTAAAAGAATGGACAAGGCCAGGTTGGCAGTTAGTAAACTTTCTGTTACTAAAAGTATTCTTTTGTAACTAGTGTTTATTAGATAGAGCTAAATGACCATTTTTCAGAGATGTTATCAAAGAGCTTCTTTGATAAAAGAAGTGCCAAGAATTGGATAAGGGGGCCTTTTAAATACCTTCCAACTTATTCTTCAACTAGTTCAGGAAAACTCAGAGGAGGAAGGTCTGGAGACAATGTATAACAACTGTTTTCCTCATAGATTCTGAGTATTGCTACTTACTTTCTAATTTGTTATGAGCTTTCAGATGAGGTTTCATATGAGGAATTGTCTGCCCCTTTTTTCAGTTCATCCTTGTGAATTTTGACTTCCAAGTAGTTGTATTGTTAAGTAATATTTACTTTCTGTTTTCACAGTTGTTTTGATATTTTAAAACCTAAGTTTTGTATAATTTTTAAAACCTTTGGTTGAAGCAAAATACAAGAATATAAAAATAGTAAAGCTGAGTAATGGTAGCTAAGCCTGAGGTAATTATTTTTTCTTAGCCAAGTATATCCCTAGAGTTTTTAATAAAAAAGGAGGATCATCTAATACATTTCAGATACTCATCTAAATAAACTATAATTGACATATGAGTCATAATATTAGAATAAAGAAGAATATAGAAATATTAGGGAGATTATAATACTAATTCGTGTTGTATACTTTTTTAAAACCTGGTAATTCTATAAATACATCATATTCTGCCTACGATTAGGAAAATGTTGTGACAGACATTTGACTCTTCTCCAATTCCAGCTGCCAATTTGTCACTGAGTTTTAAAAAATCCTTATAATAATAGAGCAATTTTAAGGCAAATTGTCTCTGCAGCAGAAGCAGGTGGTGTTTCATAGGATTTCAGGTTTCCATTTCTTTTTAAAATAAGGATACTTCTTTGGTTAGGTGTAGGAATAACCCTTCCCCTGAGAAATATACTTTCTGGATGTCAGGGGAAAACAAAATTTAGTCCAGTAGCGTTGCTTACTTGTTAAAGAACATGAGCTTTGGCACCATCATTCAGAACCAGTTTTGTTATTGATTACAGCTTTGTTACGGATATCCTGTTACTTACAAATGTCATGAGATATTAAAAAACTGAGTTTAACAGCGTGGTGGCAGAGTGTGCATCTATTTGCTCGGGTTACATACCTCTTTTTTCTTGTTTGTATTTCATTATACCAGATAATCCAATAATTTTTCAGCAAAGTTTCTAAGTTGCTATTTTTAATGAGAAATGTTAAGTATTTATTTTCTATCAAAGAAATATATGTTTATAGTTTTAAAGGACAAGTAATAGGAATCGGTTTTTAATGCAATATTAAAAACCTGAATGCTGCCTGCCAGAGGCAGTCATAAATTTCAACACATTTAGCTGTTTCATCTGGCATTTACCCCACTACATTTCTAAGCTTATTCTATACTAATATTTCCAGGCTTTTCAGTTTCAGATATTATTTATAGGCTTCATCTTACAAAATACAAAGATTTTGCTTTTAATACTACCATTCCTACCCATATTCCCTCTCCCTCATCCTCCTAATATGATTTGGTTACATTAATATGGCTTTATAAATACTTGTCATAGATAAACCGTAAATGATTATCTTTCTTTTCTTGTAAAAAAAAAAAAGGTCTGATTTTACATTCCTTTTTTATGTGTAAACTATCTTTTCTTCCTCTAAACTTTCCGATAAAGCTGTAAAACAGCTCCCAGGTATCAGTCAGCATTGAGTCTGTTTTGTTTTGTTTTTGGAGCCCTCTTTCCTGTGGCACTCCCTCCCTCCTCTTGAATTCTGAATTGGCGGTTCTCTTGCAGGTGTGCTGGGATGATGGCCTTTTTGTCTCGAGTTCTGTGTTGCCGGTTCTCTTGCAGGTGTGCTGGGGTGGACTTTTTGGTGCTTCTGGGTTGGAGCTCCTGCTCGCTTTCGATCCCTCATTTTCCTCTTGGTTGGTTCTGTTCCTTTGTTTTGTTGGAGCACATCTTCTAGGAGCTTCCTAGTACATGGGAGTTAAACCTTTTATAACTCTGCATGCCTAAAAATGTAATTATGCTACTCTCACATGCTCATAGTTTGGTTAAATTTTAGTTTGGAAATAGTTTTCTTTCCAAATTGTAAATATTTTACTACCTTTGTTTCTAGTGTGCTCTTGAGAAGTCTAATTTCATTCCGATGTCCAATCTTTCATATGTGATTGGAAGCTTTTTAAACCTTCTTTTTATTCCCAGTGATTTGAAATTTTTGATAACATTTGTTGGTGTATCCTCCCCTTCCCTGCCTCCACATTACATAGGACATTTGATAAGCTATCAAATTCTCAATCTCTAATCATTCAGTTCTGGGAAAATTTCTTATGTGATTTATTTTGTAACTTCTTCTCTCTTCATTTTCCCTATTGTCTCTTCTAGATATGCTCTGATTTGAATGTTGGGTCTACTGATCTGATCCTCTAATTTTTTTTAACTGAATTTCTCCTGTTATCCATCTCTTTGTTTGTTGTATATTCTGGAAGATTTTGAGAAAAATGTTTCTGTTTCCTATTTTTCTCTTTTTGTGGTTAGGATTGCTCTCTTTCATGGTATTGACCTTGCTGAAATATCTAGTGATCTTTTACTATCCATTCATATGATGGACATATGATGCATATGGTGAATGGACTATTAAAAAGACTGGAAGTTCTGAATACAGTCTGGACTTGTTGACAGTTTTATTTCATAGCAGAATTATTTAGTGTGAACCTGACCATTTCATTAGACTTAACAATTTCTCCTGAGAGGGATCTGCCAGGCTTGTGGAGGGAGAAAGAGAGAGAGAGAGAGAGAGAGAGAGAGAGAGAGAGAGAGACAGAGAGGGAGCATGCGTGCAAGTGCAAGCAAGAGACAGAGAGAGCCCTGCTAATACTCTGACAGCTGGACAAAGGGAGAGAATCAGGAATCTTGTCTGTTTGATATGATTTATTCCATTTTCAGTTTCTTACCATACTCCTGTCCTGCTTTATTTCTACTGTCCTCCAGTACTCAGTCTCTCTGGCCCAGTTTTTCCAGAGGTTAAATATCCTCCCTCTTATCTCAGCAGTAGTCATGACCTGGCGACACAGGATAAGGGTATAAGTCTTCGGTGTCTGCACTCTGCCTCTCACCCCGCCTTCCAAAGGTATCTGGCATCTTCAATTCCTGAATTGTTTCTCAGGTTCTGAAGTGCAAATCCATTTGCTTTTTAGTGGTCTCCTCTCATCATGCGGTTTTTTTTGTTGTTGTTGTTGTTTTGGTTTTTTGTTTTTGTTTTTGTTTTCAAATTTCTGTGGCCTGCCAAGACAGTTACCACTTGATATCTGCTTTCCATCTTGAAACCTTTTCTTGTCATCTTTCTTTTGCTCTCCTTGAGATTTTATACCTTATTTTTATTCCTTTATTACCATTTTATTAAGGCTTTGGAAATAGTGCACGTAAAGCCGTATGTTCAATCTCCAAGTAAAGCAGAATCCTTTCATATTTTTTCTTTGTAGTGAAAGATGACAGCCAGAAGTTACCTGAAGGCCCACATAAACCTATGAGGTAAGTTTTTCTTTATACAATTTTATATCGATTTATTTACCAAAAGGACTATTTATTTATTTATTTTTTACAAATTAAAATAATTTATTTTAGAAGGGTTTTTAACAAGGTTTGTAAAGATAACAGGCATTCATCAATTCCTCCATTCTGACATATTACAATTAATCAATGTTTTGCTGACTCGTAACAAATGTTAAGTTTATTTTTGTATTCCCTAAGGATTAGATTTTTTTTGTGTATGTGGTAAGTTTTATTTATTTTTTGTATTGCATTTTAGGTTTTGGGGTACATGTGAAGAACATGTAAGATTGTTGCATAGGTACCCACATGCCAGTGTGATGTGTTGCCTATCATCGATGGGCATTGGGTTGGTTCCAGGTCTTTGCTATTGTAAACAGTGCTGCAGTGAACATTCATGTGCATGTGTCCTTGTAGTAGAACGATTTATAATCTTTTGGATATATACTCAGTAATGGGATTGCTGCGTCAAATGGAATTTCTATTTCTAGGTCCTTGAGGAATTGCCACACTGTCTTCCAGAATGGTTGAACTAATTTATACTCCCACCAACAGTGTAAAAGTGTTCCTATTTCTCCACATCCTCTCCAGCATCTGTTGTCTCCAGATTTTTTAATGATCACAATTCTAACTGGTGTGAGATGGTATCTCAATGTAGTTTTGATTTGCATTTCTCTAATGACCAGTGATGATGAGCATTTTTTCATATGTTTGTTGGCCTCATGTATGTCTTCTTTTATAGTGTCTGTTCATATATTTCGCCCACTTTTGAATGGACTTGTTTGTTTTTTTCTTGTAAATCTGTTTTAGTTCTTTGTAAATTCTGGATATCAGCCCTTTGTCAGATGGATAGACTGCAAAAATTTTTTCCCGTTCTGTTGGTTGCTGATTCACTCTAATGACTGTTTCTTTTGCTGTGCAGAAGCTGTGGAGTTTAATTAGGTCCCATTTGTCTGTTTTGGCTTTTGTTGCCAATACTTTTGGTGTTTTGGTCATGAAGTCCTTGCCTACGCCTCTGTCCTGAATGGTTTTGCCTAGGTTTTCTTCTAGGGTTTTTATGGTGTTAGGCCTTATGTTTAAGTCTTTAACCCATCTGGAGTTAATTTTAGTGTAAGGTGTCAGGAAGGGGTCCAGTTTCTGCTTTCTGCACATTGCTAGCCAGTTTTCCCAACACCATTTATTAAACAGGGAATTCTTTCCCCATTGCTTGTTTTGTCAGGTTTGTCAAAGATCAGATGGTTGTAGATATGTTGTGTTTCCTCTGAGGCCTCTGTTCTGTTCCATTTGTCGATATCTCTGTTTTGGTACCAGCACGATGCTGTTTTGATTACTGTAGCCTTGTAGTATAGTTTGAAGTCCGGTAGTGTGATGCCTCCTGCTTTGTTCTTTTTGCTTAGAATCGACTTGGCTATATGGGCTCTCTTTTGGTTCCATATGAAGTTTAAGGTGTTTTTTTCCAGTTCTGTGAAGAAGGTCATTGGTAGCCTGATGGGCGTAGTGTTGAATCTGTAAATTACTTTGGGCAGTATGGCCATTTTCATGATATTGATTCTTCCTAACCATGAACATGGAATGCTTCTGCATCTGTTTGTGTCCTCTCTTATTTTGTTGGGCAGTGGTTTGTAGGATTATTTATTTAAACTCTGTTTTTTGTCCTAATTAAATCTTTGTTTTTAACTTAGAAAAGGAAGTAGATATCTTTTCTCTTATAGTATCTTTTTAAAATGTCCTTTTCAGAAAGAATGTGGAAATTTTTGAATTATTTCTAGACTGTTGAATTAAAATTAAATGTAACTATGATCTCACCTTTTTTTATTTTTGAAAAGAGAAGTATGTATTGTCAACCAAATGAGCACAGATCATTATAGATCACCAAAATTCAAGCAATTTAGGAGAAGATAAGGTTCTAGGAAAAAATTGTAAGAGTTAGGGCTGAAGCCATTGTACCTTTCAGGAAAGAGCCTGTGAATGTGGCATCAGTTCACCTTGAACACCTGAAAAAGGTATAGGCCTAGAAACATACATATGATTCTGTGGCATTTAATTTATTGAGCATTTCCATCAGCTTTATTTTGATAGTCAATCAGATATAGAAAACAGCCAATTAACTAATGTTGAAACCGTGTTTACTTTAGCTCATGTTTCCTTGACTAGCTCCATATAGAAGTTGAATAAAATTAGGTAATTTAAGTGGTTTCTCTTTGTGAAAAACCGTTGAAAAATTGCAGAAAGGTAAGCATAATCTAGTTAATGATACACTAGGTTGGTATTCAGTAGAGGGCATTGCTACCCCTTAAATGTATCAATGTGGTTGACCATCCTGGCACAAAATAGGCCTGTGATAGTCATTCAATGCATAATGGCAGTTTTATCACCTAAAACATGAATGTCCCTAGAAGTCAAAAGTTATTGCTCTTTATGGCATAGTTATTTGCAGTTCATAAAGATACAGTGCCAGTGTTTACTAAGAAGGCAGTAAGAACAGAGCAGAAGACCTTCTGTGGTCTCAGCTTCAGCAGGTCTTCTGACCCAAACCAAGGATAAATGGTGCTAGAGCCAGGTCTGATTTGTGATGCTTGCCTTGTGCCAGCCTGAACTTTCTAGAGAAGCCCTTAGGTAGAACTCATCTGATGCAATGCAGCCTAGATTTCAATGATACTCTAGACTCATGCTGTGTATCAGGCTGCACTTTGTTGTGTGTCTGTGAATTCTAACGTTTGCCCCTGGTACATTTGCTCTGAAACAGAGCTCAGTTATGTCTAGTTCTTAGTTTTTAAATAATGCATTCACAATGAGATCTTGCAGAAAGTGTTCAAAGAAAGATGCTGCTGTTAGTATTGTGTGTCTAGGGCCATATGGTTAGAACTTTGTATTACTTCATGAGCTGGAAGAACTGGCCTGGCTGTAGAAATGTATTCCAAAGATACATCCAGGCATTTGGCGCCCCCGTTTCTAAAAGACATAGCGAAACTCAGGCAAGGTCTATTTAACTGGGGACAATATAGTAGGGGAATCTTGCTGATGTTTATGAACTGAAGGTGACTTGAACTTGCACTAGTCATCTTGGGTGTTTGCAGTGGTCTATAGGTTACCACTTACAGGTTATGGGGCAGGTTTTCAGCCCTTGGGAGAACAGCTACTTATTCATATACTTAAAATGAATTCACCGAGCATATGCTGTATGCCAGGCATTGCGCCCCAGTGTGAGCATACACACGTGATTAATATGTGATCTCTAACCTCACAAGGTTTATCCTCTAGCATTGGAAGCCCTCTTCTTTTTTCCCCATTCCATAAGTATAAATTATTTATTTTGTATTAATTGTTGCATAGTATCAGAAGATGTTCCTCTTCTGAAAGGGAGGCAGTGCAAGAAGTAGGCCTGTCCAGCATAATGGACAATATAGAGAGCATTTGCCACCAGAGAATGTAGTTGGAAGACCACAGGGAAGGTATCAAGATCGTGACTAAGGGAAGAATTCTGAGGGCAGATTGAATCATATCTGAAATGAGTCAT